>NC_091977.1:324732970-325034623 GCF_044704955.1 Pristiophorus japonicus
TGCTACCAATATGCCGTGGGAAAAATAGATCACTTTTAAGCCAGTACACTTTGACACTGCGCAATATATTTTTTTAAACACAGAAGTCTTAATTAATTACCAAGAAAACTGAAAATTGTGGCTGCATTTTTGCCATGGAATCTGTGGAACTTAAATTCTTCGCACCCTCACTGCCATCCCCTGAAATCGACCTGCTCCACTGCCTGATCTGCCTAGTAGACCCGCCCCCCAATTCTACCTGATACCAATGCAGCTCCAGGGAATCGGGCAGAACTACAAACTGGGCAGGAGTTGCTGATCTCGTGATGTGCAAGATCAGGGGATCCCAGTCACAGCGTATAACAGCGTTGGATTTCTGGAGGAGCTGAGCGAGCAGCAGGGAAGGTTAGCTTCATTGACTGGAGGGGAATGATTGAAATGATTTTCAATGGACTGCGAGATGGGAAGAGTGGGGGTGGGGAGGAGAATGTCAGAGTCGGGGGCAAGTTGTGGGGGGATGGGCTACCAGAGTTAGGGGAGGGGGGGAGGAGAGTATGCCTGGGTGGGGTGGGGGGGGGTAGGAAAAGAATGCCAGGGTTTGGGGGGGGGGGGAAAAGAGGGGGAGGAGTGCGAGAGGTGGGTGGGTGAAGTGGGGGAAAAGAGGGGTAGGGTGGGAGCAAGAGCGCCAGGGTCGGGGGGAGGGAGGGGGTGAGGTGGAGAGTGCCGGGGTCAGGGAGAGGGGGAGTGTGCCAGGGTCTGAGGGAGGGAGGGGAGAGAGTGCCCGGGTCGGAGGGGGGGGGAAGTGCCAGGGTCAGAGGGGGTGGGGGGTGGGGGGGGAGGTGGAGAGTGCCAGCGTTGGGGGGGTGTCGGGGAAGAGAGCCTGGAGAGGGAGAGTAGTGGGGAGAGGGGGAGAGTGCCGGGGGAGAGAGTGCCGGGGAAGGGAGGGGAGAGATTGCCAGGGGAGGGGAGAGATTGCCGGGGGAGGGGGGGGCGGAGGGGAGAGATTGCCGGGGGAGGAGGGGGAAGGGGAGAGATTGCCGGGGGAGGAGGGGGAAGGGGAGAGATTGCCGGGGAGTGGGGGGGGGGGAAAAGAGACTGCTGGGGGGTGGGGGAAGAGACTGCCGGGGGAAGAGGTGGGGGGGAGAGATTGCCGGGGGGGAGGTGGGGGGGAGAGATTGCCGGGGGGGGGGGGGGGGGTGAGAGATTGCCGGGGGACGGGTGAGAGATTGCTGGGGGAGGGGGGGGTGAGAGATTGCCGGGGGGGGGGGGGGTGAGAGATTGCCGGGGGACGGGTGAGAGATTGCTGGGGGAGGGGGGGGTGAGAGATTGCCGGGGGGGAGGGGAGGGGAGAGATTGCCGGGGGAGGGGGGGGAGGGGAGAGATTGCCGGGGGAGGGGGGAGGGGAGAGATTGCCGGGGGGAGGGGAGAGATTGCCGGGGGAGGGGGGAGGGGAGAGATTGCCGGGGGGAGGGGAGAGATTGCCGGGGGAGGGGAGAGATTGCCGGGGGAGTGGGGGGAGGGGAGAGATTGCCGGGGGAGAGGGGGGGAGGGGAGAGATTGCCAGGGGAGGGGGGGGAGGGGAGAGATTGCCAGGGGAGGGGGGGGGAGGGGAGAGATTGCCAGGGGAGGGGGGGGGAGGGGAGAGATTGCCAGGGGAGGGGGGGGGGGAGGGGAGAGATTGCCAGGGGAGGGGGGGGGAGGGGAGAGATTGCCAGGGGAGGGGGGGGGGAGGGGAGAGATTGCCAGGGGAGGGGAGGGGGGGGGGGAGGGGAGAGATTGCCAGGGGAGGGGAGGGGGGGGGGAGGGGAGAGATTGCCAGGGGAGGGGGGGGAGGGGAGAGATTGCCAGGGGAGGGGGGGGAGGGGAGAGATTGCCAGGGGAGGGGCGGGAGGGGAGAGATTGCCAGGGGAGGGGCGGGAGGGGAGAGATTGCCAGGGGAGGGGCGGGAGGGGAGAGATTGCCAGGGGAGGGGCGGGAGGGGAGAGATTGCCAGGGGAGGGGGGGGAGGGGAGAGATTGCCGGGGGGAGGGGAGAGATTGCCGGGGGAGTGGGGGGAGGGGAGAGATTGCCGGGGGAGTGGGGGGAGGGGAGAGATTGCCGGGGGAGGGGAGAGATTGCCGGGGGAGGGGGGGGAGGGGAGAGATTGCCAGGAAAGGGGGGGGAGGGGAGAGATTGCCGGGGGAGGGGGATGGAGGGGAGAGATTGCCAGGGGAGGGGTGGGGAGGAGAGAGATTGCCGAGGGGGGGTGGGGAGGGGAGAGATTGCCGAGGGGGGGTGGGGAGGGGAGAGATTGCCGAGGGGGGGTGGGGAGGGGAGAGATTGCCGGGGGAGGGGGGAGGGGAGAGATTGCCGGGGGGAGGGGAGAGATTGCCGGGGGAGTGGGGGGAGGGGAGAGATTGCCGGGGGAGGGGAGAGATTGCCGGGGGAGGGGAGAGATTGCCAGGGGAGGGGGGGGAGGGGAGAGATTGCCAGGGGAGGGGGGGGGAGGGGAGAGATTGCGGGGGGACGGGAGAGATTCAAGGGAAGGCGGGGGGAGGGGAGGGAAGAGATTGCCGGGGGTGGGGGTGGGGGGGGAGGGGGGTGGGGAGAGATTGCCGGGGGGGAGGGGAGAATTGCCGGGGGAGGGGGGGGATGGGAGAGATTGCCGGGGGAGGGGAGGGAAGAGATTGCCGGGGGAGGGGAGGGGAGAGATTGCCGGGGGAGGGGAAAGATTGCCGGGGGAGGGGGAGGGGAGGGGGGGAGGGGAGAGATTACCAGGGGGGAGGGGAGGGGGGAGGGGGGAGGAGGAGGAGGAGGAGGGGGGAGAGGAGGAGGGGGGAGGAGTGGGGGGGGGAGGAGGGGGGAGGAGTGGGGGGGGGGGAGGGGAGAGATTGCCGGGAGAGGGGAGGGGAGAGATTGCCGGGAGAGGGGGAGGGGAGGGGGGAGAGGGGGGGGAGGGGAGAGATTGCCGTGGGAGGGGAGGGAATGGGAGAGATTGCCGGGGGAGGGGCGGGAGGGGAGGGGAGAGATTGCCGGGGGGGGGTGGAGAGGAGAGATTGCCGAGGGGGGGGGGAGGGGAGAGATTGCCGGGGGGGTTGAGGGGAGAGATTGCCGGGGGGGGGGGGGGGGAGGGGGAGGAGGGGAGAGATTGCCGGGGGGGGGGGAGGGAGGAGGGGAGAGATTGCCAGGGGGGGAGGGAGAGATTGCCGGGGGGGGAGGGAGGGGAGAGATTGCCGTGGCGGGGGAGGGGAGCGATTGCCTTGGGAGGGGGGAGGAGAGAGAGTGCCGGGGAGGGAGGGGGGAGGAGAGAGAGTGCCGGGGAGGGAGGGGAGAGTGTGCCCGGGGGGGGGGGGGGAGAGGGGAGAGTGTGCCCGGGGGGGGGGGGGGGGGAGAGAGGGGAGAGTGTGCCCGGGGGGGGGGGGAGAGGGGAGAGTGTGCCCGGGGGGGGGGGGGGAGAGGGGAGAGTGTGCCCGGGGGGGGGGGGGGGAGAGGGGAGAGTGTGCCCGGGGGGGGGGAGAGGGTAGAGTGTGCCCGGGGGGGGAGAGGGGAGAGTGTGCCCGGGAGGGGAGAGTGTGCCCGGGGGGGGGAGAGGGGAGAGTGTGCCCGGGGGGGGGAGAGGGGAGAGTGTGAGAGGGGAGAGTGTGCCCGGGGGGGGGAGAGAGGGAGAGTGTGCCCGGGGGGGGGGGAGAGGGTAGAGTGTGCCCGGGGGGGGGAGAGGGGAGAGTGTGCCCGGGAGGGGAGAGTGTGCCCGGGGGGGGGAGAGGGGAGAGTGTGCCCGGGGGGGGGAGAGGGGAGAGTGTGAGAGGGGAGAGTGTGCCCGGGGGGGGGAGAGGGGAGAGTGTGCCCGGGGGGGGGGGCGGAGAGGGGAGAGTGTGCCCGGGGGGGGGGGGGAAGAGGGGAGAGTGTGCCCGGGGGGGGGGGGGGGGAAGAGGGGAGAGTGTGCCCGGGGGGGGAGAGGGGAGAGTGTGCCCGGGTGGGGGAGGGGAGAGTGTGCCCGGGTGGGGGAGGGGAGAGTGTGCCGGGGGGGGGGGGGGGGGAGGGGAGAGTGTGCCGGGGGTGGGGGGGAAGGGTGCCGGGGGTGGGGGGGGGGGGGAAAGGGGAGAGTGTGCCCGGGGGGGGTGGAGGGGAGAGTGTGCCGGGGGGGGGGGGGGAGGGGAGAGTGTGCCGGGGGTGGGGGGGAAGGGTGCCGGGGGTGGGGGGGGAAAGGGGAGAGTGTGCCCGGGGGGGGTGGAGGGGAGAGTGTGCCGGGGGGGGGGGGAGGGGAGAGTGTGCCGGGGGTTGGGGGGAAGGGTGCCGGGGGTGGGGGGGGGAAAGAGGAAAAGGGGAGAGTGTGCCCGGGGGGGGTGGAGGGGAGAGTGTGCCGGGGGGGGGGGGGGGGGGGGAGAAAGAGAGTGTGCCCGGGGGGGCGGAGAAAGAGAGTGTGCCCGGTGGTGGGCGGCGGGGGAGAGTGTGCCGGAGGGGGGGGGAGGGGAGAGTGTGCCGGCGGGGGGGGAGGGGAGAGTGTGCCGGGGGAGGGGAGAGATTGCCGGGGAAGGGGAGAGATTGCCGGGTGAGGGGGTGAGGGGAGAGATTGCCTGGGGAGAGGGGGGAGGGGAGAGATTGCCTGGGGAGGGGAGAGATTGTCTGGGGAGAGGGGGGAGGGGAGAGATTGCCTGGTGGGGAGGGGGGGAGGGGAGAGATTGCCTGGGGGAGGGGGGAGGGGAGAGATTGCCTGGGGGGAGGGGGGAGGGGAGAGATTGCCTGGGGGGAGTGGGGAGGGGAGAGATTGCCTGGGGGGAGGGGGGAGGGGAGAGATTGCCTGGGGGGAGGGGGAGGGGAGAGATTGCCTGGGAGGGGAGGGGGAGGGGGGAGGGGGGAGGGGAGAGATTGCCTGGGAGGAAGGGGGAAGGGGGGAGGGGGGAGGGGGAGAGATTGCCTGGGAGGAAGGGGGGAGGGAGAGAGTGCCGGGGAGGGTGGGGAGAGAGTGCCGGGGAGGGAGGGAGGGGAGAGAGAGAGTGCCGGGGGGGGGAGGGGAGAGAGTGCCGGGGAGAGAGTGCCGGAGAGGGAGGGAGGGGGGGAGGGGAGAGTGTGCCGGGGAGGGGAGAGAGTGCCGGGGAGGGAGGGGGGGAGGGGAGAGAGTGCCGGGGAGGGAGGGGGGGAGAGGAGAGAGTGCCGGGGAGGGAGGGAGGGAGGCGGGGAGGGGAGAGAGTGCCGGTGAGGGAGGGGGGAGGGGAGAGAGTGCCGGGGAGGGAGGGGAGAGAGTGCCGGGGGGAGGGGAGAGTGTGCCGGGGAGGGAGGGAGGGAGGGGGAGAGTGTGCCGGGGGGGAGGGGGAGAGTGTGCCGGGGAGAGAGAGAGAGAGAGAGAGAGAGAGAGAGAGAGAGAGAGAGAGAGAATGTGTGCCAGGGGGGAGGGGGAGAGTGCTGGGGTCCATGTGGGTGGGGGGAGGGGGAGAGTGTCGGGGGGAGGGGAAGAGTGCCGGGGTCATGGGTGGGGGGAGGTGGACAGTGTCCATGTTGGGGGGGGGGGGGTGGGTGGGGGGTGGAGCGAGGGGGGAGGGGGAAGAGTGCCGGGCGGTAGGGGGTGGGGGAGAGTGTGGGGGGTGGGGGAAGTGCCAGGGTCGTGGGTGGGGGGAGGTGGAGAGTGCCAGGGTCCATGCGGGCTGGTGGGGGGGGGGGAAAGAGTGCCAGGGTCGGGGGGGTGGGGGAGGAGGGGAAGAGTGCCAGGGTCGGTGGGGGGGACAAGGGGAGAGTGCCAGGGTCAGTGGGGGAGGGCAGGGGAAAATGTCAGGGTCAGTGGGGGGGAGGGGGTTAGAGGGCCAGATTGGAATGAGAAGATGCATTGGGGTTTCCACTACACTGCCAGCGAAGTTTCAGGAGAGCGGGAGAGCCTCCAAGAAAATTCCCGGCCTCATTTTACTGCCAGGAGTTTGCCATTAAAACCACAACTCCAAAATTTGGTAAATGTTCATATTTATTTCCCAGATTTTCAGCCACGCTTTAAAAGCTCCACAATGGGATAGCTTGCTGTTGGTTGTATTTGGTTGGATGGCAACTAATTGAATGCTGTGATTTGAATATGGTTACAGTGATAACCAAGCTTAAAACATAATAACAGGGTGGCATTGAATACACAAATCCAGGAGTGGAACCAGTCAAACCTGATTCACTAAGTATTGACATGTTCTGTAGGTCTGAGAGTTGACTGGCCATGCTCAGTGTGTCGAATTCCGGTTACAAGGCATCATGGGACATTTCAATGGGAGACTCCACCTTTTCTAACGGATGTTTTATCACAGAAATAAAGATAAACTATTTCCACTATTTGGGGAGTCTAGGAATAGGGAGCATAGTCTAAAAATTGGAGCCAGGCCTTTCAGGAGTGAAGTTAGGAAACACTTCTACACACCGAGGGTGGTAAAAGTTTGGAACTCTCTTCCACAAACGGCAATTGATTAATTGTTAATTTTAACTCTGAGATTGATTGATTTTTTGTTAACCAAAGGAATTAAGGGATATGGGGAAAAGGTGTTGGGTCACAGAACAGCCATGATCTCATTGAATGGTGGAACAGGGATTAAAGGGCCTCCTCCTGTACCTATGTTCCTATCTTCCCATGAACCAGGTCTGCATTATCTAATGTGGTTGACATAAAACATTATCCTAGGTGGAACATCTTTCAGGTACAAATAGCTGACTAGTATTGGCAGTTGCCACTTTAATATATATCTGGAGGGCTCTCGGATACCAAGAGACCCTGCTTAAAATGTACTATTCACCAATACCTCCCTTCGCTGCTAACCAATGTCTTGATGGCTATGAACTTTCCAACTGAAAAGTGACTAGCTTTCAGTAAGAGCTAAATGTAAGAGCAGATTCAGTAGTAGCGTTCAAAAGGGAATTGGATATATACTTGAAGGGGAGACCCTTGCAGGGCTATGGGGAAAGAGCGGGATTAATTGATAGCTCCAAGAACCAGCACGGACATGGGCCAAATGTCCTCCTTCTGTGCTGTAAGATTCTAAGATGTTTAAAGCTATATAGGAACATCTAGGGCACCAATGTTTGCTAACAATTGGATTTACTGAAATTTGTTGGCAGGTAACTTGCAATTTTTGCACTGTGGAAAAACATCCGCAACAAACCAGGTATGTGTTACCTGAAATAACAATTTCAAAAATCTACGAATACAGGAAAGTGAAATAAAAACACACACAACAATAGCACTGGGAGAGAGACAATTTAGATTAATGTTTGGTTGAAACTATTGGACTCTGTGCTGCTGATAAGGAGTGGGAAGAGCACTCCTGACTTCAAATTCAACTCCAACATACTGAGTCGGTTAGAGATGCTGTTGCTGCCCTACTACATTTTCAATTGTCTGTCGTGCTGTTGTGACAGTTCACTACTGACAGCTTTGTTTGTAAACCAATTTTCTCCTCTCCCCTCTTCTGCTGAAGGCTCCTAGTTCCATGTTGCTGTTCCATGAGTGATACCTCACCCAAGGTGTGCCCTTCGAGTGTGAGTGCTGGCAGGTTACATTGTTGACCACCAACATCATTAAAACAGATGATCTGCTCATTATCACATTGCTGTTTGCGGGACCTTGCTGTGCGCAAATTGGCTGCATTATAACTGTGACTACACTTCAGATTGGCTGTAAAGCAATTTGACCAGGACACCCCTGCTCGTCCCCAAATAGTAAAATGGGATTATTTATGACCGGCAGAGGGGTCCACGGTTTAACCTCTTATCAAAAAGACGGGACCACCGACTGTGCAGCACTCCCTCAGTACTGCATTGGGAGTGTCGGCCTGGATTTTATGCTGAGCGTGAGTGCTACAGCTGATACCTTGCGGCATGCACGCTTCTGGTCTTTCTACTGCTCAAATCAAATATGTTCCGAGTAGCTTTTGCATGAGCATTTAGTGTCCCTTTAAGACAGGAAGTGATACAATGGTAGTTTTGTGGTCTGGCACGGTTACTTATTGTTCAAGTTTCAAAACAGTAGCAGCTTTGTTCAGCTGGACACCTGCAGAACTTAACTAATTACAGCATCTGCACTTTCACCACTATTTCATTGTCGTAGAGTCATTTTCACAGGCTGTTAACAAACGACTGCTATTGAACATTAATGTCAAATACATTGTACTCCTCCTCAACTGATTTCCCCACAATATGCTGATCTTCCATATTTATGCATTGTCTTATGTCCCCAATGTTAAATCTCTCCTCATCTCTGGCTATAGTTACGCACTCAGAATTTATCCATGCTCTACACTGTTCCTTGAGCATATGTGTGGGGAATTTAAAGAGGAAATCGTAAGGTTTCTGCCAGTGACAATCTGCCAAGGTGTGTTGGAAAGCAACAACAGTAACGTATTTATCATCATCATCATCATCATCGAGGATGACTTGCTTCCATGCCAAAAAGGGATGAGTTCACAGGTATTTCAATGAAGGACCTAATATTCCAGATCCAGAACTACATGTTGAAGGGTGGAAGATGCCTGTGCATGGATTTTTTTAACGTGTGGTGACCATTGCACACCAGCCACCACACGGGCTTGACAGAGCTAGGTTTTGGTCCAAAGGCAAGGATTAACAGTGCTTTTAACATACCAAAACATCCCAAGGCGCTTCACAGGAGTGTTTCCAAACAAAATTTGACACTGAGCCACATAAGCAAATATTGGGACAGGTTGGTCAAAGAGGGAGATTTTAATAAGCATCTTAAAGGAAAGATGGGTAGAGATGCAGAGAGGTTTCGTGAAGCATTACATTAGGGCTCCACACACCCACTTCCACTGAAGGTGTGGAGTATGCTGGCTGACATAATCCTCTCTAATGCCTAATTTATTCCCAATCAGCTGGTCGCTTTTAGGAGAGGACATTATGTCAAGCACTAGCTACCAAAGCAATGTGCAGTAACCTTAATGCGCACGTACTGGCATTTTTAGTGGCAACCAGCAGCTTAACGATCTTCCGGGTGGCTATTCCTAGCATTGGCTTCAACTCCTTTACCAAGATGGCGTATTGCATTAAACATGGGCTAAGCCAGCATTTTAGTTTAAGACCACATCTTGGCCACCTCGGAGGTTCATTAGCGTCTAAAGTATCTGGGCGAAATCGCCCCCTAGTGTTTTATGGTCTAACATCAGAATGAAAAATGAGAATGAAAACTGTCGGTTGTAAAAACCTAACAAGTTTACTAATCCTCTTTAGGGAAGGAATCCTGTCTCCCCTATCCAGCCTGGTCTATGTGTGACTTCAGTCCCATAATATATGGTGAATTCTTAATGTCATCTGAAGTGGTTTACATAGAAGTACATAAAATGATACTGCATAGTTTCATAGTAGGGCCCCACTGCTTCCTGCGCAGCCTGCCTCCCCCACTGCGCGGCCCATTCAAATGTTTGCGCATGTGTGGTATCTACAATGTGAAAGCCATGGGTTGCCTATGCAGATAATGGTACACTCATAATAAAGGATGAAACTGTGTACAATGAGCAACTGTGACCTTAGCTCCTTTTACTAAGATTCCAGAATGCAGGTACCTCGTGAGTGACCTGCTTATATGCTGGAATCCCTTGGGACTCCAACAGGTGGGCCCTCTGGTGGTCAGCTGTCATGCAAGTTACAAGGGGTTAAATACATAACATCACTCCCCCGTGAAGTCAACAGTACACTTATTTACAAGGTGAGATGATCTGGGGTTTTACGCTCCCTTGTCGATCGTCTCGGTACAAATGCTGGTGTGGGTGGGTTGGTCAGTTCTTCACTGGGCTGTTGGGCAGCCGGCCTTGCCGGACTGCTGGGGATGATGAGTTCTGTTTCGTGGTCAACCATGATGTCAGTTGCCACGTGTGTGTGTGTGTGTTGGAAGGTCAAAGTTGGTGGTGTCCTCTTCGGGTTGTTCGTAGCTGTTGGTGAACCGCAATTTGATCTGGTCCAAATGTTTTCTGTGCGTTTGTCCATTGGCCAATATGACCTGAAACACCCTACTCCCCTCTTTGGCTGTGACCGTGCCATTTGGGACCATGTCCATAATTGAGCACAAACATGGGATCATTGATCTCAATATCACGTGACAAATTTGTGCGGTCATGGTACACACTTTGTTGATGCCACTTGCCCTCCACGTGATCATGGAGATCAGGTTGGACAAGAGAGAGCCTTGTTTTGAATGCCCTTTTCATGAGCAGCTCGGCTGGGGGAACTCCAGTGAGTGAGTGGGGTCTGGTGCGGTAGCTGAGCAGAACTCTGGACAGCCGGGTCTGCAGTGAGTCTTCCGACACACATTTCAAGCTTTGCTTGATGGTCTGAACTGCCTGTTCTGCCTGGTAGTTGGATGCGGACTTGAACGGGGCAGATGTGATGTGTTTAATCCCATTGCAGGTCATGAATTCCTTGAATTCAGCACTGGTGAAGCGCGGCCCATTGTCGCTGACTAGGACATCAGGCAAGCCATGCGTGACAAAAATGGTTCGTAGGCTTTCAATAGTGGCCGTGGACGTGCTTACTGACATTATTGTAAATTCAATCCATTTTGAATAAGCATCCACGACAACCAAAAACATTTTGCCGGGAAATGGACCCGCATAGTCTACGTGGATCCTCGACCACGGTTTGGAGGGCCATGACCTCAAACTTAACGTTGCTTCTCTGGGTGCATTGCTCAGCTGAGAGCAAGTGTTGCACTGGCGCACGTGTGACTAAATCTGAGTCGATGCCGGGCCACCACACGTGGGATCTGGCTACGGCTTTCATCATTACGATGCCTGGGTGGGGGCTGTGTAGTTCACATGAACGTATCTCTGCCTTTCTTGGGCAAGAACACGCGATTGCCCCACAGTGGATAGTCCGCCTGCAGGGCCAACTCGTCTTTGCGTCTGTGGAATGGCTTAATCACCTCCTGCATCTCCACTGGGACACCGGACCAGCTCCCATGGAGGACACAGTTTTTTTTTTACCAAAGACAGTAAAGGATCCTGGCTAGTCCAGGTCCTGATTTGGCAGGCCGTAACGGGGGATTTCTCGTTCTCGAATGCCTCCATGACCATGAGCAAGTCCGCTGGCTGTGCCATTTCCACCCCGGTGGTGGGCAATGGCAGCTGACTGAAAGCATCTGCGCAGTTCTCTGTGCCCGGTCTGTGGCGGATTACTTAGTTGTATGCCGACAGCGTGTGCACCAATCTTTGGATGCAGGCAGAGGCATTGGTATTAATCCCTTTGCTCTCAGAGAACAGCAATATGAGCGACTTGTGGTCAGTTTCAAGCTCAAACTTGAGGCCAAATAAGTACAGGTGCATTTTTTTCACCCCGTAGATGCACGCCAGAGCCTCTTTCACTCATGCTGTAGGCCCTTTCGGCCTTGGACAAACTCCTGGACGCATAAGCGACCGGTTGCAAAATCCCCGATTCATTAGCCTGTTGTAACGCACACCTGACCCGGTATGACGATGCATCACAAGCTAGCACTAATCGTTTACAAGATATATACAGGACAAGCAGTTTGCTTCAACACAACAGATTTCTGGCTTTCTTAAAAGCAGCCTCTTGTGAATTCCCCCATACCCAGTCATCTCCCTTGCGCAGCAGCGCATGTAGGGGTTCTAGCAGGGTGCTTAACCCGGGTAGGAAATTACTGAAATAGTTAAGGAGTCCCAGGAATGACCGCAGTTCTGTCACGTTCTGTGGTCGCGGCGCGTTCTTGATGGCCTCCGTCTTGGCGTCGCTGGTTCTGATGCTGTCCGCTGCGATTCTTCTTCCCAAAAACTCAATGTCCTGTGCCAGGAAAATACACCGAACATTTCAACCGGAGTCCCATGCGATCCAACCGACTAAGAACCTCTTCCAGATTCTTTAAGTTCTCATGGTGTCCCGACCTGTAACCAATATGTCATCCTGGAAAACCACTGTGCAAGAAACCGACTTTAGCAGGATCTCCATGTTCCGCTGGAAGATTGCCGCAGCCGACTGAATCCCAAATGGGCACCGGTTATAGGTAAACAGACCTTTGTGCGTGTTGATGCAGGTGAGGCCTTTTGAAGACTCCTCCAGCTCCTGCGTCATGGAGGCTGAGGTCAGATCCAACTTGGTGAATGTCTTCCCTCCAGCCAGGGTGGCAAATAGATCGTCTGCCTTGGCTGGCGGGTACTGGTCCTGCAGCAAAAACCGGTTAATCGTTACTTTATAGTCCCCCCAAATTCTAACCGCGCCGTCCTCCTTAAGTACCGAGATAATCGGACTGGCCCACTCATTGAATTCCACTGGCGCGATGATGCCTTCACATTGCAGCCTGTCCAGCTTAATTTCCACTTTTTCACGCATCATGTACGGTACCGCCCGAGCCTTGTGATGGATGGGTCGCGTACAGGGAACCAAATGAGTCTGCACTTTCGCCCCCTGGAAGCTTCCAGTGCCTGGCTCGAACAACGATGGGAGCTTGCTCAGAACCTGGGTACATGAGGCGTCGTCGATGGACGAAAGCGCTTGGATGTCATCCCAGTTCCAGCGGAATTTTCCCAGCCAGCTTCTGCCAAACAACGTGGGGCCATCCCCTGGCACAATCCACAGCGGGAGTTCGTGTACTGCTCCATCATAGGAGACTTTGACATCAGCACTGCCAATCACAGGGATTAGTTGCTTGGTGTAAGTCCTTAGTTTGGTGTGAATTGGACTGAGCTTGGGCCTGTATGACTTTTTGCCCCACAGCCTGTCGAAGGCCTTTTTACTCATTATGGACTGACTCGCCCCCGTGTCCAGTTCTGTAGATACTGGAATACCATTCAGTTCAACTTTCAACATTATTGGTGGACATTTCGTAGTGAATGTGTGTACCTCGTACACTTCTGCCTCCTCTGTACGAATCTCCAATTCAGCCTGATCCACAGTGGATCGATCTTCCTCTGCAACGTGGTGGTTTGCAGGGTTTGCAGCTCGCCTGCACATTCGTTGGAGGTGTCCCATTGTTCTGCAACCATTGCACGCATAGTGTTTAAAGCAGCATTGATGGGGCCGATGATCACCTCCGCAGTGCCAACAAGGTGTTAACTGCCTCACATTAACGATTGATGGTGGACTCTGGGTCAATTCAGGTCGGGCCACAGCAGCCGGCGTGTACGTTCTGCCATGTATATTTCTGCTCGAGACCGATGTTACTTTATGCACAGTACTGGCCGAAACTTCTTTACTCTACGAAATCTGCTTGGTGTTGTCGCTGGTGAACATAAATGCCTGGGCTATTGTTATGGTTTTATTTAGATTCGGAGTTTCTACAGTCAACAGTTTGCGAAGGATTGTCTCATGTCCAATGCCCAGTACAAAAACGTCTGAGCATTTGTTCTAGGAAACCCTCAAACTCACAATGTCCTGCGAGGCGCCTTAGTTCGGCGCCTTAGTTCGGCGACATAGCTCGCCACTGTCTGGCCCTCCGATCGTTGACACGTGTAGAACTGATACCGCGCCATCAAAACACTTTCCTTAGGATTTAGGTGCTCCCGGACCAGCATACGCAATTCTTCATAGGATTTCTCTGTTGCTTTTGCCGGGGCCAGGAGATTCTTCATGAGGCCATAGGTTGTTGCCCCACAGACAGTTTGGAGGATTGCCCTTCGTTTGGTAGCATTCTCATCCCCTTCCAGCTCGTTGGCCACGAAGTATTGGTCGAGTCTCTCCACGAAGGCCTCCCAATCGTCCCCTTCTGAGAACTTCTCCAGGATACCGACTGTTCTTTGCATTTTCGCGCAGTTGTTCGTTATCTCGTCGCCAATTGGTACACTCAATAAAGGATGAAACTTGAGTACTTTGTACAATGAGCAAGTGTGACGTTAGCTCCTTTAATAAGACTCCAGGTACCTCGTGGGTCGCCTGCTTTATATACTGTGCTCCCAAGGGATGCTGGGATCCCTTGGGACTCCAACAGGGGGTCAGGTGTCATGCAGGTTACACAGGGTTAAGTACATTACAGATAATTGCTTGACCATGCAGCTTAATGGGAACATTGATCTCCTCCCACCCTACTTCATCTCATCCTATTAGCATATCCTGCTATTCCTTTCTCCCTGATGTGCTTACCTAGCTTCCCCTTAAATGCATCAATGCTATTCGCCTCAACATATCCCCGTGGCAGCAAGTTCCACTTTCTCCTGAATTCCCGATTGGATTTATTGATGCCCATTTTATATTTATGCCCCTAGTTTTGGTCTCCCCCACAAGTGGAAACATCTTCTCTATGTCTACCCTATCGAACCCCTTCATCATTTTAAAGACCTCCATCAGGTCATACCTCAGCCTTCTCTTTTCTAGACAAAAGAGCCCCAGCCTGTTGATTCTTTTGTGATAGTCCAGCAAGTTGTAAAACCAATTGCTATAAATTCACCCACTCCCTTCTCAAGGCAACTAGGCACCAAAATACCGTGCAGCCTCCTTAATGAGCGCTAGAAGGCATTTTAAGTGGCAATCAGCTGCAATAAATGTGGTTTGCCCATGTCACATGTAACAATTAAAAACATGCCCTGGCTCTCCATGTTAGCATTACTAAAACCAGCTCCTTTATTCCATTGGTAGTATAGTGGTCCCATGAAATATTTGAGCAATGTGATAATGGGGTCAGTGACCAGATACCACTCTCCCCATGATCTGAACTAAACAACAGCTTCTGGTAGCTCAGCTAGTTCTGAAATTCATCATGTGTGGACCATCGCATTCTACCATTGAAGAATCCTGTTCACAATAAAAAGGAGCTGTGCGGACTATTTAAAAAAAACTTCAGGTTTGGTATTTAAACCAGATATAGATTGGAAAATGGCTTAAACAACCCATTTGCAGATTAGCATTTTAAATAGTGAAAACTGGACGTTGGACTGCAAAACAATAAATAAAGTATTATAGCCCTGCCCTTGGCAAGATGCATTGAGTTCAGTGAACTGCAATAACGGTTCAACTGTAGTCAAAGATTGGTTAAACTCTACAATAGAGTCTTTATTCTAATTCATGAGTTTGAGAAGGCAATGGTTCTTAGATAGCAGACCAGAATTCTGCATCTCTGTCGAGTCCTCCATTGACCACAACCATCAGCTATTAATGAATGGCAAGTGGGTGCTCTTGAAGGTTATGTACAGCAAATTTGAAAAATTGAGAGACTTAAGAAAATAAGAACATACAAAAAATGTTGGACAGGAAAATACCGGCTGGTGTCGTATCAGTTGCAATACCTGATGCATCACGATAAGAGCCCCCCCCCCACTCCCAACCCACCGGGGAGCCATGTAATCTCCTGGGAGAGGCAAAGATAATTCAGATAAAAACCCACGGCCAGCTTGGGTTAAAACAAAAGAACATCTGGAAAAGTTCTCTCCCACCCTCCTAAGGCGATCAAAACCAGTGCAGGAGATCACATTGACTATGACTTGCATCATTTGCCCAGCTACCTTTTTGTATGACGTGATCCCTGCCCCAGCTGGGAATCGGTCCAGCTTTCTTTTGCAGCTATACAATGAATTAGCACTCACCATACAAGCCCGCAACTCATGCCATAGGTCTACTATTCTGTGGGGAAAGAAGAATCACCTAACATCGAACCTAGTTTTAGCCTTGCCTAACTAAGAAACACGACCCCTGGTCCTCCCCAGCCTATCGAATGGAAATCATTTGGCTATGTGAACATAGAAACATAGAAAATAGGTGCAGGAGTAGGCCATTCGGCCTTTTGAGCCTGCACCAGCATTCAATGAGTTCATGGCTGAACATGCAACTTCAGTACCCCATTCCTGCTTTCTCGCCATACCCCTTGATCCCCCTAGTAGTAAGGACTTCATCTAACTCCTTTTTGAATATATTTAGTGAATTGGCCTCAACAACTTTCTGTGGTAGAGAATTCCACAGGTTCACCACTCTCTGGGTGAAGAAGTTTCTCCTCATCTCAGTCCTAAATGGCTTACCCCTTATCCTGAGACTGTGACTCCTGGTTCTGGACTTCCCCAACATTGGGAACATTCTTCCTGCATCTAACCTGTCTAAACCCATCAGAATTTTAAACGTTTTTATGAGATCCTCTCTCATTCTTATGAACTTCAGTGAATACAAGCCCAGTTGATCCAGTCTTTCTTGATATGTCAGTCCCGCCATCCCGGGAATCAGTCTGGTGAACCTTCGTTGCACTCCCTCAATAGCAAGAATGTCCTTCCTCAAGTAAGGAGACCAAAACTGTACACAATACTCCAGGTGTGGCCTCACCAAGGCCCTGTACAACTGTAGTAACACCTCCCTGCCCCTGTACTCAAATCCCCTCGCTATGAAGGCCAACATGCCATTTGCTTTCTTAACCGCCTGCTGCACCTGCATGCTAACCTTCAATGACTGATGTACCATGACACCCAGATCTCGTGCATCTCCCCTTTTCCTAATCTGTCACCATTCAGATAATAGTCTGTCTCTCTTTTTACCACCAAAGTGGATAATTTCACATTTATCCACATTATACTTCATCTGCCATGCATTTTCCCACTCACCTAACCTATCCAAGTCACTGTGCAGCCTCATAGCATCCTCCTCGCAGCTCACACTGCCACCCAACTTAGTGTCATCTGCAAATTTAGAGATACTACATTTAATCCCCTCGTCTAAATCATTAATGTACAATGTAAACAGCTGGGGCCCCAGCACAGAACCTTGTGGTACCTCACTAGTCACTGCCTGCCATTCTGAAAAGTATCCATTTTACTCCTTCTCTTTGCTTCCTGTCTGCCAACCAGTTCTCAATCCACGTCAGCACACTACCCCCAATCCCATGTGCTTTAACTTTGCACATTAATCTCTTGTGTGGGACCTTGTCGAAAGCCTTTTGAAAGTCCAAATACACCACATCAACTGGTTCTCCCTTGTCCACTCTACTGGAAACATCCTCAAAAAAATTCCAGAAGATTTGTCAAGCATAATTTCCCTTTCACAAATCCATGCTGACTTGGATCTATCATGTCACCTCTTTCCAAATGCGCTGCTATGACATCCTTAATAATTGATTCCTTCATTTTACCCACTACCGATGTCAGGCTGACTGGTCTATAATTCCCTGTTTTCTCTCTCCCTCCTTTTTAAAAAATCTAATCCCTTCATTATTTTAAATACCGCAATCAAATCCCTATGAGTCTATGATTCTCTGAAGTACATAGACCCAGCTTTTTAAGCCTATCTGGGTAGCTAAGGTTTGTTTTTAAACTGTGAAGCAATATTGTGGCTCTCCTCTGAACCTGTTCCAAAGTCTCTATCATTCATCATATGAGGGGACCAAAACTGGACTCTGTATTCTCAATGTGGTCTATCAGGAGTTGCTCAGTAGGTAGTACTCTCACCTCTGAGTCAGGGGAAGGTGGGTTCAAATCCCACTCCAGACAATTGAGCACAATATCCATGCTGGCACTCCTAGTGCTGTACTGAGGGAGTGCTGCATTTTCAGAGATGCCGTCTTTTTGATGACACTCATCTCATTCACAACACCTCTGCTTTGCCATTCATCAAATAATGGGGACTGGGGCTTTTGATTCCTACATCAGAGATTCCCTCCCCTGCCTCCTTCAATTTCTGGCCATCCAGAGAGTTATGCCAGCTTCCATCTGCATTATTTTATCTGATGGTAATTTTTAGCCATTTACAGTGGAGGGAAAGAGAGAATAGACAAGGGTAATGCAGTCGTTGTAATTTATCTAGATTTTCTAAAGTCCTCACAATAACGTACCACATAATAGACTAAGGAATAAGATCAGAGAATGCGGAGTCTGGGGAGAAGTAGCAGAATGGATGGCTAGCTGGCTTCAAGACAGAAAGCAGAGAGTAGGGGTAAAAGGTAGCTATTGACAGTGGCAGAAGGTGGTAGTGGTGTTCCACAAGGATCAGTGCTGGGACCGCTGTTGTTCACGATTTATATTAACGATTTAGTCTTTGGAATCAGAAACACAATGTCTAAACTCGTGGATGACACCAAATTGGAGGGCATAGTTAATACTGAGGAGGACTACAACAAATTACTGGAATACCTTAATAAACTTGCAGAATGGGCATATAATTGGCAAATGAAGTTCAACACAGATAAATGTGAGTTAATTGCATTTTGGTAAGAAGAATAGGGAGGTCACTTATTACTTGCAGGGTGTGAGTCTGGGTGGGGTAGAGAAGCAAAGGGATCTCGGAGTACAAATCCACAAATCACTGAATGTAGCGACACAGGTTAACAAGGCAATAAAAAAGGAAACCAGTCACTTGGGTTTATTCCTAAAGGGATAGAATTGAAAAGTGAAATTATGCTTGTATCGAACCTTGGTTAGACCACACTTGGAGTACTGTGTACGATTCTTGTTGCCATGTTATAAAAAGGATATAGAGGCACTGGAGAGGGTGCAGAGGAGATTTACAAGGATGATACCAGAAATGCGAGGGTATACCTATCGGAAAAGGAGGAAGAGGCTGGGTCTCTTTTCGCTTGGAAAAAAAAAAGGCTGAGGGGTGATCTAATTGAGGTCTTTAAAATTATGAAAGATTTTGATAGAGTGGAGACAAAGAGAGTGTTTCCACTTGTGGGGAAGAGCATAACTGGAGGCCATCAAGATAAGATAGTCACCAAGAAATCCAATAGGGAATTCATGAGAAACATTTTTACCCAGATAGTGGTGAGAATTTGGAACTCGTGACCATGGAATGGTTGAAGCAAATAATATAGCATTTAAGGGGAGGCTACACCAGCAAATGAGGGAGGTGGGAATAGAGGGTTATAGAAACATAGAAAATAGGTGCAGGAGCAGGCCATTCAGCCCTTCTAGCCTGCACCGCCATTCAATGAGTTCATGGCTGAACATGCAACTTCAGTACCCCCTTCCTGCTTTCACACCATACCCCTTGATCCCCCGAATAGTAAGGACTTCATCTAACTCCCTTTTGAATATATTTAGTGAATTGGCCTCAACTACTTTCTGTGGTAGAGAATTCCACAGGTTCACCACTCTCTGGGTGAAGAAGTTTCTCCTCATCTCGGTCCTAAATGGCTTACCCCTTATCCTTAGACTGTGACCTCTTGTTCTGGACTTCCCAAACATTGGGAACATTCTTCCTGCATCCCACCTGTCCAAACCCGTCAGAATTTTAAACGTTTCTATGAGGTCCCCTCTCACTCTTCTGAACTCCAGTGAATACAAGCCCAGTTGATCCAGTCTTTCTTGATAGGTCAGTCCCACCATCCCGGGAATCAGTCTGGTGAATCTTCACTGCACTCCCTCAATAGCAAGAATGTCCTTCCTCAAGTTAGGAGACCAAAACTGTACACAATACTCCAGGTGTGGCCTCACCAAGGCCCTGTACAACTGTAGCAACACCTCCCTGCCCCTGTACTCAAATCCCCTCGCTATGAAGGCCAACATGCCATTTGCTTTCTTAACCGCCTGCTGTACCTGCATGCCAACCTTCAATGACTGATGTACCATGACACCCAGGTCTCGTTGCACCTTCCCTTTTCCTAATCTATCACCATTCAGATAATAGTCTATCTCTCTGTTTTTACCACCAAAGTGGATAACCTCACATTTATCCACATTATACTTCATCTGCCACGCATTTGCCCACTCACCTAACCTGTCCAAGTCACTCTGCAGCCTCATAGCATCCTCCTCGCAGCTCACACTGCCACCCAACTTAGTGTCATCCGCAAATTTGGAGATACTACATTTAATCCCCTCGTCTAAATCATTGTACATTAATGTAAACAGCTGGGGCCCCAGCACAGAACCTTGCGGTACCCCACTAGCCACTGCCTGCCATTCTGAAAAGTACCCATTTACTCCTACTCTTTGCTTCCTGTCTGACAACCAGTTCTCAATCCACGTCAGCACACTACCCCCAATCCCATGTGCTTTAACTTTGCACATTAATCTCCTGTGTGGGACCTTGTCGAAAGCCTTCTGAAAGTCCAAATATACCACATCAACTGGTTCTCCTTTGTCCACTTTACTGGAAACATCCTCAAAAAATTCCAGAAGATTTGTCAAGCATGATCTCCCTTTCACAAATCCATGCTGACTTGGACCTATCATGTCACCATTTTTCAAATGCGCTGCTATGACATCCTTAATAATTGATTCCATCATTTTACCCACTACTGAGGTCAGGCTGACCGGTCTATAATTCCCTGCTTTCTCTCTCCCTCCTTTTTTAAAAAGTGGGGTTACATTGGCTACCCTCCACTCAATAGGAACTGATCCAGAGTCAATGGAATGTTGGAAAATGACTGTCAATGCATCCGCTATTTCCAAGGCCACCTCCTTAAGTACTCTGGGATGCAGTCCATCAGGCCCTGGGGATTTATCGGCCTTCAATCCCATCAATTTCCCCAACACAATTTCCCGACTAATAAAGATTTCCCTCAGTTCCTCCTCCTTACTAGACCCTCTGATCCCTTTTATATCCGGAAGGTTGTTTGTGTCCTCCTCAGTGAATACCGAACCAAAGTACTTGTTCAATTGGTCTGCCATTTCTTTGTTCCCCGTTATGACTTCCCCTGATTCTGACTGCAGGGGACCTACGTTTGTCTTTACTAACCTTTTTCTCTTTACATACCTGTAGAAACTTTTGCAATCCGCCTTAATGTTCCCTGCAAGCTTCTTCTCGTACTCCATTTTCCCTGCCCTAATCAAACCCTTTGTCCTCCTCTGCTGAGTTCTAAATTTCTCCCAGTCCCCAGGTTTGCTGCTATTTCTGGCCAATTTGTATGCCACTTCCTTGGCTTTAATACTATCCCTGATTTCCCTAGATAGCCACGGTTGAGCCACCTTCCCTTTTTTATTTTTACGCCAGACAGGAATGTACAATTGTTGTAATTCATCCATGCGGTCTCTAAATGTCTGCCATTGCCCATCCACAGTCAACCCCTTAAGTATCATTCGCCAATCTATCTTAGCCAATTCACGCCTCATACCTTCAAAGTTACCCTTCTTTAAGTTCTGGACCATGGTCTCTGAATTAACTGTTTCATTCTCCATCCTAATGCAGAATTCCACCATATTATGGTCACTCTTCCCCAAGGGGCCTCGCACAATGAGATTGTTAATTAATCCTCTCTCATTACACAACACCTAGTCTAAGATGGCCTCCCCCCTAGTTGGTTCCTCGACATATTGGTCTAGAAAACCATCCCTTATGCACTCCAGGAAATCCTCCTCCACCGTATTGCTTCCAGTTTGGTTAGCCCAATCTATGTGCATATTAAAGTCACCCATTATAACTGCTGCACCTTTGTTGCATGCACCCCTAATTTCCTGTTTGATGCCCTCCCCAACATCACTACTACTGTTTGGAGGTCTGTACACAACTCCCACTAACGTTTTTTGCCCTTTAATGTTCTGCAGCTCTACCCATATAGATTCCACATCATCCAAGCTAATGTCTTTCCTAACTATTGCATTAATCTCCTCTTTAACCAGCAATGCTACCCCACCTCCTTTTCCTTTTATTCTATCCTTCCTGAATGTTGAATACCCCTGGATGTTGAGTTCCCAGCCCTGATCATCCTGGAGCCACGTCTCCGTAATCCCAATCACATCATATTTGTTAACATCTATTTGCACAGTTAATTCATCCACCTTATTGCGGATACTCCTTGCATTAAGACACAAAGCCTTCAGGCTTGCTTTTTTAACACCCTTTGTCCTTTTAGAATTTTGCTGTACAGTGGCCCTTTTTGTTCTTTGCCTTGGGTTTCTCTGCCCTCCACTTTTCCTCATCTCCTTTCTGTCTTTTGCTTTTGCCTCCTTTTTGTTTCCCTCTGTCTCCCTGCATAGGTTCCCATCCCCCTGCAATATTAGTTTAACTCCTCCCCAACAGCACTAGCAAACACTCCCCCTAGGACATTGGTTCCGGTCCTGCCCAGGTGCAGACCGTCCGGTTTGTACTGGTCCCACCTCCCCCAGAACCGGTTCCAATGCCCCAGGAATTTGAATCCCTCCCTGCTGCACCACTGCTCAAGCCACGTATTCATCTGCGATATCCTGCGATTCCTACTCTGACTAGCACGTGGCACTGGTAGCAATCCCGAGATTACTACTTTTGAGGTCCTACTTTTTAATTTAGTTCCTAGCTCCTTAAATTCTTTTCGTAGGACCTCATCCCTTTTTTTACCTATGTCGTTGGTACCAATGTGCACCACGACAACTGGCTGTTCTCCCTCCCATTTAGAATGTCAGAATTAGATGAGGAAAGACTGGTGGAGGCTCGAGTGGAACATAAACACTGGCATGGACTGATTGGGCCAAATGGCCTGTTTCTATGCTGTATATTGTATGTAATCCTATGTTTCTCTAAGTGGCCTCATCCCCTTTAATTTAGTGGCCATGGCTCTTTAAGCGCCGCAGCTAGACTGGATTTCTTGCACCCATTGAGTGAATTCAAGGCAGCAGGCCAAAATTCAAGCCAGGAGCTCGGATTGAATATAGACAACACAGCAGAAGACCATTCAGCCCATCGTGACTGTGCCAGCTCTTTGAAAGGGCTATCCAATTAGTCCCACGCCCCTGCTGTTTCCTCAGAGCCATGCAAGTTCTTTCCTTTTCAAGTATATAGCCAATTCCCATTTGAAAGTTATTATGGAATCTGCTTCCACCACTCTTTCAGGCAGTGCACTCCAGATCGCAACAACTTATAGAATCATAGAAGCTTACAGCACAGAAGGAGGCCATTCGGCCCATCGTGTCTCTGTTTCTATGTTTTCTATGTGTCTATGCTGGCTCTTTGAAAGAGCGGTTGTGCTTTGTCCCACTGTGCAACAGTCGCTGCGTAAAAAATGTTCTCTTGTCGTCTCTGGTACTTTTGCCAATCACCTTAAATCTGTGTCCTCTGGTTACCGAACCAGTGGAAACAGTTTCTCCTTATTTATTCTTATCAAAACCTCTCATCGTTGTCGACACCTCTGTTAAATCTCCCCTTAACCTGCTCTGCCTGAAGGAGAACAATCCCAGCTTCTTTAGGAATATAAAATTCGTCCAAACGCGGAGGATCAGTGGTTTCTAGCTTGTGCGAGCACCAGTCCCACATTCTAAGCACTGGCACTGTGGCCGAATATCTACCTTCGAGTATGTGATGTTGAAGAAAACAGCAACTTGTTGGGCGGAGCAGAATTCATGCAATTTATTTTTTTTGCAGCAGGCCATTGAACTCTCCCAAAGGAAACATCATGTTGAATGCTACAAAACTATCTGGACTTTGTTCATGGGTCTGACCTACTGGCTAAAAGTTGGGCAAGAACCAATGTGTAAATATAGATATAGAAAAGGTTCGGTTGATGTAACACTCAGTCAGAAAGTCCAAACACTTATGTTCCAACAGTCAAAGATAAAACTGGTAAATGACATTAGGCAAAATAAACAACCTAGATAGTAATGAACTTTGTTATTCAATGTTCTGTCTCGCTGTGGTTCGATTCAAACTTACCTCCTTCAAAATCAATGGGTGATGCACCTTCCTTTAAGTCATGAGCCATTAGGATCCTTGGACTGTGCTGAGTTAGGTGATCTCAGGATAACTGATGGAGTGAGGCTACACTAGACCTGAGCAGCTCTGGATTAGGAATGGGAGGGAAAAACAATCAGGGTTTCCGCTCCTGCTGCAAAGTGCATGTGCATGTGCATGGACTCCAGTGAGGGCCGGGATCGGACTTGGCTATGATGTCCTCCACATTCAGAACTTCACATTGGGAGCTCGGGAATGCGAGGAATCAGGAGTAGGAAGCACCCTCTTAGCAGTCTGTGAAGTTGCTAACATATCACAGCACTGTGACACCTTGCAGATAATGAGCACTCGCTTGTGTCAATCAGCGGTTTTTCATTAATGGCTGGTTGTTGAAGGTATGCAGTGCGAGGTGGGTCATCTGCTAGCAGTACAGTCCAGCACTGGGCGGAATGCTGGTCAATGATGGAACAAACAGATGTAGGGGATGTAGTTTGTTCCGATTGGGATCAGCTCTGTTTATGTTCAATTTTATGCCTACATTTGTATTCAATTTCATTGCCTTCAGTGTAACTCATAAGACAACTGTTGGGGTCATGTTCTGTTTTTTTTTATTACTTTGGTTAGCACTCTCTTTGGTGCTGTATCTCACTCTTACACTTTCTCCTCCTTGTTCAGATTGTCATGCTCTGTGTGCCTCTCATTCTGTCCCAGTTTCGGTCTGCTGCATCTGATGTATATCTTTTGCAATTGGACATAATTAATGTGCTTTCCTGCATTCTGGTGTTTCATTATAAATGTGGTTACCGAGTTCCTTACGGTGTTGGCTACTCCTGTATGAGAAGCCTTCGTGCGGAAATGAAAATCAGGCAGTGCTTATGACGAGCAGCCAGTCTGTTACGCGCTGGACGGCAAACGGATTTACTGGCTGCGTTTCCTCCATGCCACAGGGCCTACCCGCCCGCAGCCAGCCAGCCTCTTCATCTGGCTGACTGCGGGTGGGAATGGGAAGCCTGTTCTCCTGGGTTTGCTGCCCGCACCGGAGGCCGCCACCACCCCCCTCCCTACCCCCCCCCCCCCCCCCCCAACTTGCTTTCCCCATGAAAATCCAGCACAATGGGCCCAAAATTTGAGGCCAGTTATTTGGAGCTAACGGTGTTTTTTTTGAGCTAACTTAATTTTGCAAGTTTTGCCAATGGTATAACGCTGTCCTTAACAGATAACAACCATTTTTTTTAAGTACCGTTTTTCTGACGTCACTCAGGGTCAAACCCACCCATAACGCCATTTTTGCCCGTTTTTGAGTTTCGCCAATTAGGTTTTTTTTAATGACAGTGCTATGGACCACTTTTTAAAACCTTACCTTATCAAATCAAAATCGGTGTTACCGACGCCATCTTTGGAAATGGAGCTGAGTTAAGCATTTGGAGGGAGGCAATAAAACCTATCTTGAAAACTACTTAAAAATGCTGGTGCGGAGGGAAAAGACCAACTTTATTGAAGTTCAAAAATGCAATTGTGAGACGTGGTTAAGTTTCACCACCGAACTGTTGACTTGGCTTCCACTTCTCCCCGGGCTTCTTTCTAAGCCGAGCGTCGAGCTCGTGTTCGGCCGAGGGTTGAATCCTGCTGACCGCCCCTATCCTTGGCCAAAAGGCCCTCCGCATCCACCCCTATCCCTGGCCAAATGGCCCGCCTCGCGTTACCCTGGAAACCTAAATGCTTGGGCATGTGCAGAGAAGGGGCCTCACTTTTTTGGAGCTAACAATTAGCTCCACCCTCAAAACCAAAGGTCTTTCTGCGCTGCAGCAAAATCAAAAACAATTTTGGTGAAACTTTGGACTTTTTGGGGCGCTATTTCGGATTTTAAAAACGGCTGTTAATCTGAAAAGCGCTTAAAAATAAAAGGCAATGTGGAATTTTGGGCCCAAGGTCCTTCCAAATGCCAGAATTTTAATCAAAAAGAACAAAGGCAGCCAGCTGAGCCTTTCAATCAGTGCGTAGCATGATGGGCTCGTTATTAGAGACATTAAACCCCAGCCCCATCTGCCCCCTCTGGTGGAGGTAAAAAATCCTGCAGCACTATTTCGAACAGTAGGGGTGCTTTCCTACTGTCCTAGTCCAATATTTATCCCTCAACCATCAGCTTAAAAAAAACAGATTATCTGATCATTATCACATTGCTGTTTGTGGGGACTTGCTGTGCGCAGATTGGCTGCCACGTTTCCAAAATTACACTTCAAAAGTACTTCATTGGCTGTGAAGCGTTTTGGGTCATCCGGAAGTCTCCCTCTGTTCTACATTTGCTACTGTGATTTGTAGTGTGCAGCAACCAGGAGCGTACATGCGTATTGAAGATTAAGGGGTGATCTCATTGAGGTGCTTAAGATGAGTAAGAGATTCAATGGGGTAGACGGAGAGAAACTATTTCCTCTGGTGGGAGGAGTCCACAACAAGGGGGCACATCCTTAAAATTAGAGCTGGGCCTTTCAGGGATGATGTCAGGAAGCACTTCTTCAGACAAAGGTCGTGTAAATCTGGAACTCTCTCCCAAAAGCTGTTGAGGCTGGGATCAATTATAAATTTCAAAACTGAAATTGCTAGATTTTTGAGGGTAAGGGTATTAAGGAATGTGGAGCAAAGGCAGGTAAAATGGCTTTCAGGTACAGGTACAGATCAGCCATGATCTAATTGAATGGCAGAACAGGCTCGAGGGGCTGAATGCCCTATTCCTGTTCCTAACTTCCTTCCCTAAGCTGGTTGTAGTATCCCTCGAGTTATCCCAGATGGGAGCTGTCATGTATCTCACATTACTGTATATAACTGTATCTTACTATGCTATACATGACTGTAACTGGATATGACCTGTAACAATAAGCATACCTTACCACCAGGGGTGCACTTGCAGGAGACACTCCATACTTGTCCCACTGTGGTATATAAAGGGAGGTCTCAGGTAAGTGCAGCACTGGAGAGCTGGAATTAAAGGTGCAGGTCCTGAGTGACCTTGACTTCAGCATGTGTCTCGTGTAAGTCAGTACATTAAAGTCAGGACTTAACAGTGGCGACGAGTTACGGGATCACAGAATCCACAGAATGGCTACCAACAGCTCAGATGAGAAATACAATGCTGGAGACAATTGGGATGACTTTATAGAAAGGCTTCAGCAAAGCTTTGTGACCAAAAACTGGCTGGGCGATGATAAGGCAGACAAGAGAATAGCCCATCTTTTCACCAGCTGTGGCTCGAAAACATACGCTTTAATGAAAGACCTGCTGGCACCCGAGAAACCAGCAAGCAAGTCGTTTGAGGAGTTGAGCACACTGGTGAGAGACCACCTGAAGCCAGCGAGCAGCCTACACATGGCCAGACACAGGTTCTACAACTACAGACGCTGTGTGGACCAAAGCATACCCAACTTCGTGGCGGAACTTCGGAGGCTGGCTAGTTCATATGAGTTCCCCGATGAACTAAGGAGAGAAGTACTGAGAGACTTTTTTATTGAAGGAATAGGCCACGCAGGCATATTCCGAAAGCTTATAGAGACTAAGAACTTGACTCTAGAGGCAGCAGCACTGGTCGCACAGACGTTCTTGGCAGGCGAAGAAGAAACGAGGCTGATCTATACTTCGGGTACGACAACCAACGAGGCATCGGAACAAGGGGTTCACATTGTGAAACAAACCGCTATCCCCACACACAGACAAAGGCAGGAGAGCAGGCCTTCAACAGCAGACAGTGGTGCCAGAAGCCATCAAAATCAAGGGCCGCATGAATGGCCGATCACACCTCATCAACCCACAATGCGAGCAATCAACAACAGATTGAGAGAAGCTCAAGAGAGATCAGCCAGACGCAGCTCATGCTTCGGAAACAATGGAAACGGTCTGTGTTGGAGATGTGGGGGAAGGCACTCAACCAGGTTTTGTCGATTTCAGCATGCTGTTTGCAGAAACTGTAACTACACAGGGCATCTGGCTCGCATGTGCAGAAAAACAGCAGCTTGGCTGGTATACGAATTGGAAGGGTCGGAAAGCAGACTAGAAGACGATTGGAATAGTGCATGGGACACCGAGGTACAGCGGGTTAACACGATCAATGTCCACTGTTCTTACACCAAGACACCTCCAATTATGATGAGGGTTCTACTCAACGGGATACCCGTCAATATGGAACAGGACACGGGGGCCAGTCAGTCCCTCATGAGCGTTCAACAATTTGAACAGCTGTGGCCGCACAAAAGCAACAGACCAAAACTCACAAAGATCGACACCAAACTAAGGACCTATACTAAAGAAATCATCCCAGTCCTTGGCAGCGCCATGCTCTCAATCACAAAGGGATGGTGCACCGACTTTCCCTGTGGATTGTCCCCGGGGATCTCCCAGCACAGTTGGGGAGAAGCTGGCTAGCAGAACTTAATTGGAAATGGGATGATGTTCATGCCATGTTGTCAGAGGAACAGACCTCCTGCTCAACAGTTCTAAGCCATTTTGAATATCTCTTTCAGCCAGGTGTGGGCACCTTCAAAGGGGCTAAAGTTACAATCTACATCACACACAATGCCAGACCGGTCCATCACAAGGCTAGAGCTGTGCCTTATGTGATGAGGGAAAAGATTGAAAACTAACTGAACCGGCTTCTGCGGGAAGACATCATTTCTCCCGCGGAATTCAGCGACTGGGCAAGCCCCATCGTCCCCGTCATGAAGCCTTTTGGATCCATGCGAATCTGTGGGGATTACAAGTCTACCATAAACAGAGTCTCCCTACAGGACCAATACCCGTTGCCCAGAGCGGAGGACCTATTTGCCACGTTGGCTGGAGGAAAATCTTTTCTCGAAACTTGACTTCACATCTGCGTATATGACACAAGAACTGACCGAAGAGTCTAAGCTACTCACCACCATCAACACACATCGAGGCCTTTTTGTGTACAATCGCTGCCCATTCGGCATCAGGTTGACAGTTGCTATATTCCAGCGCAACATGGAGAGTCTGCTCAAGTCCATCCCGGGGATGGTTGTGTTTCAAGATGACATACTCATCACGGGCAGGTACACCGACTCTCATCTCCGCAATCTTGAAGTACTAAGAGTTAAGAAATCCAAGTGTCTGTTTCTCGCACCTGAGGTTGAATTTTTGGGCAGAAGGATTGCCGCTGATGGAATCCGCCCAACCGAATCCAAAACCGAAGCGATTCGCCTGGCACCCAGGCCCCAGAATGTCTCGGAACTGCGCGCCTTTCTCGGGCTACTCAATTACTTTGGGAACTTTATGCAGAACTTGAGCATGCTGCTGGAGCCTCTCCACGTGTTACTCAGAAAGGGGTGCGATTGGTTTTGGGGGGACGCCCAACAACGCGTCTTCAATAAGTTATGCAACCTTCTATGTTCCAACAGTGTTTTAGCCTTTTTTGACCCAGGTAAAAAGTTAGTCCTTACGCATGATGCGTCAGCGTACGGGGTCGGGTGCGTTTTACAGCACGTCAATGATGCGGGTAAATTACAACCCATTGTTTATGCCTCCAGGTCACTTTCACGGGCGGAGCGCAGGTACGGTATGGTTGAGAAGGAGGCGCTCGCATGCGTGTACGGTGTCAAAAAGATACACCTATACCTTTTCGTGGCCAAGTTTGCGTTAGAAACCGACCACAAACCCCTCATGTCCCTACTTTCCGAGTGCAAGGCAATCAATGCCAAAGCCTCGGTGCGCATTCAGCGGTGGGCACTCATGCTGGCGGCTTACGACTACACGATGAGGCACAGATCAGGCACAGACAACTGTGCCGACGCGCTTAGCAGCCTACCCCTGGCGACCACAGAAGGGTCCGACGAACAGGACTGTGAGATGGTCATGGCAATCAATGCCTTTGAATCCACAGGTTCACCCATGACAGCTCGCAAAATCAGAGCCTGGACGACCAGCGACCCCATGTTATCTCTAGTTAAGAGATGCGTTTTAACCGGTGACTGGGTAGAGGCTCGCGATGCCAGCCCCGAGGAGGTCAAACCCTTCCATAGGCTCATGCATGAACTCTCACTACAGGCAGACTGCCTGATGTGGGGCAGCTGAGTAGTTATGCTCTTACGAGGCAGGGAGGCGTTTGTACGGGAGCTCCATTGCGGGCACCCGGGGATCGTCCTTATGAAGGCCATAGCCAGATCTCATGTCTGGTGGCCTGGCATTGACACGGACTTGGAGCTCTGCTTCCGTCGGTGCACCATTTGTGCCCAACTCAGTAATGCCCCCAGGGAGGCCCCTCTAAGCCCCTGGCCCACCAAACCGTGGTTGCGGATGCATATAGACTATGCGGGCCCATTCATGGGCAAAATGTTCCTCGTCGTCGTTGATGCATTTACAAAATGGATCGAGTGCACCATTTTAAACTCCACCACTGTGGAGAGCTTTAGAACCATGATTTCAATGCTCGGCATTCCTGACATATTGGTCAGTGATAATGGTCCGTGCTTCACCAGCGCAGAATTTCACGATTTTATCGTTGACCACGGTATAAATCACGTTAAGACGGCATCTTTCAAGCCGGCCTCCAATGGCCAGGCGGAGCGAGCAGTGCAGATCATTAAACAAGGCATGTTCAGAATCCAAGGTCCCACGCTGCAGAGCCGACTGTCGCGACTGCTGCTGGCATACAGATCTCGTCCGCATTCGTTGACTGGGGTTCCCCCCGCGCAACTATTGATGAAACGAACCTTAAAGACCAGGCTCTCGTTAATCCTCCCAGACATGCATGAAATTGTTGAGGCTAAGCGTCAAAAGCTAACTGAGTACCATGACCGAAATTCGAGGGGGAGGTGGAATGAGATAGGGAACAAAGTGTTTGTGCTAAACTATGGCCGGGGTCCCAAATGGCTTGCAGGGACAGTAACAGACAAAGAGGGAAACAGGCTACTGGTTGTACAAATGGACAATGGCCAAACCTGCTGAAAGCATATAGACCAAGTAAAAAGTAGATTCACTGATAACACTGAAGAACCAGAGGCAGACTACAATGTGGAACTCACACCACACCTGGTGGACAGACAGGTGGAACAACCTGAGGAAAGCGTAGTCTCAACAGACAGCCCAGGCGAGATACCAGCAATCACACCGAACGAAACAGACAGCCCAGGCGAGATACCAGCAAACACACCGAACGAAAAACAGGCACCAAGGCAAGCAACTGAACCACAACTAAGACGCTCCACGCGAGAGCGCAGACCACCTGAGAGACTGAATCTATAAAGACAATAAGACCTTGGGGGAGGGTGATGTCATGTATCTCACATTACTGTATATAACTATATCTTACCATGACTGTAACTGGATATGACCTGTAACAATAAGAATACCTTACCACCAGGGGTGCACTTGCAGGAGACACTCCATACCTATCCCACTGTGGTATATAAAGAGAGGTCTCGGGCAAGTGCAGGACTGGAGAGCTGGAATTAAAGGTGCAGGTCCTCAGTGACCTTGACTTCAGCATGTGTCTCGTGTAAGTCAGTACATTAGAGTCAGGGCTTAACAGGAGCAACTAATACAGCACCAACTGGGAATTAAATTTGGGGACCTGTTGGTTTTTTAAGGTGTTGCCGTTGAGGAAACTTATGAATGATATAAAAATAATTTATTTTATGGTAGGGAGCAGGTTTGAAAAAGGCCATTTTCCCAGAAATTCATGATCCGTCTTGCAGCCAGCTGCACAATAGTGGCTGTGTTTTTGTGCGTGTTGAGAATCCTGCAGTTGTGTTTGGACAGATGTTGTACAGATGTGGCGGTTGCTATTTTTAGACTGTGAAAAGTTCGAGAATGCTGAGGAGTCCAGGTGCCCACTTCCTTATAGAGAGAAATAACCAAGGATTTGAATGGAGACACTAATTCTTCTTAATGACCCTTGACGTTTCACAGTTTACTGCGTAGTTCTTCTAATTGTAGCTGTACAGTAAGCACTCGGTAGATTTGAACTATTTAGGGCAGCCGTGGCTATTGTAGGTCCAATCCTTTGTTCAGAAGGGGTACTCATGGGATGTGGGCATCGTTGGCAAAGCCAACATTTATTGCCCATAAGAAGATGGCGATGAGCTGCCGCCTTGAACCGCTGCAGTCCGTGAGGTGAAGGTACTCCCACAGTGCTGTTAGGAAGGGCGTTTCAGGGTTTTGACCCAGCGACGATGAAGGAATGTCATTCTGTTTCCAAGTCAGGATGGTGTGTGACTTGGAGGGCAACTTGCAGGTGGTGGCGTTCCCATGCACCTGCTGCCCTTGTCATTCTCGGTGGTAGAGGTCACAGGTTTGGGAGGTGCTGCCGAAGAAGCCTTGGCGAGTTGCTGCAGTGCATCTTATAGATGGTACACACGGTGCGCCGGTGGTGGAGGGAGTGAATGTTTAAGGTGGTGAGTGGGGATTTACGTTCAGTTGGACTTGTGGCAACCAATTTTGTTTTCAGTCACTGTTTTCATACTAGCTGTGCCCCACACAAGGGAGTTTTATCGATTTGGTATCGGTGAAAGGATGGAAGAAGTTATTGTTTGCATCATTGGAGTGTCACAGTGTGAAACACTGCAGCTGCTGTAATTATTATTTTCTTTCAAAAAACTAAATTTTCAGTGTGATTGATTTGACTTGAGATTGTAAAATTGTTACATGAAAATGAGCCATAGGGACTTTAAAATTCCCGTCCATAATGTATGAGATTAAGCTGATTCATTGTAGATAAGAACATAAGAATTAGGAGCAGGAGTAGGCCATTCGGCCCCTCGAGCCTGCTCCACCATTCAGTAAGATCATGGCTGATCATCTACCTCAACTTCACTTTCCTATACTGTCCCCATATCCCTTGATTCCCTTAATATTCAAAAATCTATCGAATTCCGTTTTGAATATACTCGAATACTGAGCCCCCGCTGCCCTCTGAGGTAGAGAATTCCAAAGATTCACCACCCTCTGAGTGAAGAAGTTTCTTCTCATCTCAGTCCAAAATGGCCGACCCTTTATTCTGAGACTGTGACCCCTGGTTCTAGACTCCCCAGCCAGAGGAAACATCCTCCCTGCATCTACCCTGTCAAGCCCTGTAAGAATTTTGTATGTTTCATTGAGATCATCTCTCATTCTTCTAAACTCAAGAGAATATAGGTCCAGTCTACTCAATCTCTCCTCATAGGAATCAGTCTGGTGAACCTTCGTTGCACTCCCTCTATGGCAAGTATATCCTTCCTTAGGTAAGGAGACCAAAACTGTACACAATACTCCAGGTGCAGTCTCACCAGGGCCCTATATAATCGCAATAAGATGTCTTTACTCTTATACTCAAATCCTCTTGTAATAAAGGCCAACATACCATTTGCTTTCTTAAATGCTTGCTGTACCTGCATGTTAACTTTCAGTGATTCGTGTATAGTACAAGGACACCCAGGACCCTCTGAACAGTAACAATTCCCAATCTCTCACCATTTTAAAAAATACTCTGCTTTTCTATTTTTCCTACCAAAGTGGTTAAGTTCACATTTCTCCACATTATATTCCATTTGCCATGTTCTTGCCCATTCACTTCACCTGTCTCTATCCCTTTGAAGTGTCTTTGCATCGTTCTCACAACTTACATTCCCACCTAGCTTTGTATCATCAGCAAACTTGGATATATTACATTTGGTCCCCTCATCCAAATCATTGATATATATTGTGAATAGCTGGGGCCCAAGCACTGATCTTTGCGGCACCCCACTAGTTACAACCTGCCAACCCAAAAATGACCCGTTTATTCCTACTCTCTGTTTTCTGTCCGTTAATCAATCCTCAATCCATGCTAGTATATTATCCCCAATCCCATGAGCCCTAATGTTGTTTAAAGATGTCAGCCGTGTCTCAGTGGGTAGCACTTTCACTTCTGAGGCATTAGGTTATGGGTTCAAGTCCCACTCCAGGGACTTGAGCAGAAGTTTAAAAAAAAAATCTAGGCTGACACTCCAGTGCAGTGCTGAGGGAGTGGTGCACTGTTGGAGGTGCTGTCTTTTGGAAGAGACGCTAAACTGAGGCCTTGTCTGCTCTCTCAGGTGGACATAAAAGATCCATGGCACTATTTCGAAGAAGAGCAGGGGAGTTATCACTGGTGTCCTGGCCAATATTTATCCCTGAATTAACATAACATAAACAGACTACCTGGTCATTTTCATATTGCTGTTTGTGGGAGCTTGCTTGTGTGCAAATTGGCTGCCGCGTTTCCTACATTACAACAGTGATTACGCTCCAAAAATACTTAATTGGCTGTAAAGCGCTTTGAGACATCTGGTGGTCGTGAAAGGCGCTATATAAATCCAAGTCTGTCTTTCTTTCTTGATCTCATTGAAACATTAAAAATTCTGACAGGGTAGATGCAGGGAGGATGTTTCCCCTGGCCGGGGAGTCTAGAACCAGGGGTCAGAGTCTCAGAATAAGGGGTCCGCCATTTAGGACTGATGAGGAGAAACGTCTTCACTCAGAGGGTAGTGAATCTTTAGAATTCTCCATCCCAGAGGGCTGTGGAGGCTCAGGGGTCAAAATTCGGTACTGTCGTTTTTGAGTCGGTGTTACTGCCCGAGTGCTGATTTTCCGCCGTTAGGTGCAGGCTCAAACTGACAAATTCTGTTTTTACGCCCAAAGATGAGAGCAGCACTAAAAAGTGGAGTTGCACACTCATCCTCAGGCAAAAGGCCTACTGAATTTCGCAACGGGAGGCTGCTGCCTGCTCCAAAAAAAAAGGGAAGAAAAGGGGAAAAAAAATTAAAACTTTTCTCCGATCCGTGTATACACTTCCCCATTCTTAAAATCAATGGAAACATGCAGAAATAGATAAAGAGAAAAACTTACCTTCCTTTCTGGCCGATTCCACCCGAGAACCGCTCTTTAATGACCACTTTTTTCAGGTTATATGACCGCCTGCCGGTACAGCAGCCGTACAATGCAAATATCGCGACAGAGCCGTCAGAGGCATTGCACGCTGAATAATGTCACCATGTGGGTGGCGTTAAGCAGTGTAGCTTTACCTCTTGGCGCCTCTGCCAAAGAGCCGACTAAATTTCAGCCAGTATGTGGACGCTGCTTAACGACGACAGTTGCCACCCGTTTGCCGCCTACTGCCAGCGGTAATGGGCGGCATCCACAACCAAATTTTGACCCCTTAGTCTTTGAGTATATTCAAGACAGAGATCGATACATTTTTGAATATTAAAGGAATCAAGCGATATGGGGATCGGGCGGGAAAGTGGAGTTGAGGTAGAAGATCAGCCATAATATTGAATGGCAGAGCAGGCACGAGGGGCCAAATAGCCTACCCCTGCTCCTAATTCTTATGTTCTTATATATGTTCTTAATAATCTCTTGTGTGGCACCTTATCGAATGTCTTCTGAAAATCTAAATGCACCACATCCACTAGTTCCATCTTATCTATTCTACTAGTTACAACCTCAAAAAACTCTTAACAGATTCGTCAAACATGATTTACCGTGTTGACTCTGCCCAATCCTATTATTATTTTCTATGTACCCTGTTACCACGTCCTTAATAATAGATTCTAGCATTAAGCTACGACTGATGTCAGGTTAACTGGTCTGTAGTTCCCCGTTTTCTCTGTCCCTCCTTTCCGATGAGATGAACAGTGTAGTGGTTTACAACTGGACTGCTTGCATCTCAGGACTCAAATTCAGATCCTGCCGAGCGGCAGTTGGCTGTATCAGCATAGTTGGTTGTGGGTTTAAGTCCCACTCCAGAGACTTGGGCATAAAATCTAGGCTGACACTCCAGTGCAGTGCTGAGGGAATGCTGCACTATCGGAGGTGCTGTCTTTCGAATGAAACGTTAAACCGATGCACTGTCTGTTCTCTCAGGTGGACGTAAAAGATTCCATGGCACTATTTCGAAGAAGAGCCAGGAGAGTTCTCCCCGGTGTCCTGGCCAATATTTATCTCTCAATCAATAACACTAAAAGTAGATTATCTGGTCATGATCACATTGCTCTTTGTGGGGCTTTGATGTGCGCAAATTGGCAGTTGCATTTCCTACTTTCTTCATCATCATCATCATCATCATCATCGGCAGTCCCTCGAACCGAGGATGACTTGCTTCCACATCAAAATGTTCACAGGTGTTTCAATGATGGACCTAAAATTCCAGGTCCGAACTAAATCTTGAAGGGTGGAAGATGCCTGTGCTTGGATTTTTTTAACGTGTGGTGACCGTTGCACACCAGCCACCACACGGGCTTGACAGAGCTAGGTCTTGGTCCAGTGGCAAGGATTAACAAAGACGACTGGAGACCGCTCTGCTGCACAGACCTAGTGCGCACACATATCGCAGTGTGGGCTGGCCCGTGCTGCCCTGGGCCCTCGCTTCTCTGGGCCCTCTCCTGGGCTCCGATCACGTCCCTCTACAATCTCTCGCTGCTCCTTCGCCCCGATTTTGCCGCTCCTGATGTACCTGCCCACGCTCCAATCACTGACCTGGACCTTGGTGATGTCCCAGCCCAGGCCTGAATGTCGTCCAGGTCTTGCTGCATGCAAGCATGGACTGCTTCATTATCTGAGGAATTGTAAATGGAGCTGAACAATCATCAGCCAATCACTTCTGACCTTAAGATGGAGGAAAGGTCATTGATGAAGCAGTTGAAGATGGTTGGGCCTAGGACACTGCCCTGAGGAACTCCTGCATCGATGTTCTGGGGCTGAGATGATTGACCTCCAACAAGGACAACGATCTTCCTTTGTGCTAAGTATGACTCCAGCCAGTGAAGAGTTTTTCCTCCAGTCCCCATTGACTTCAATTTTACTAGAGCTCCTTGATGCCACACTCGATTAAATGCTGCCTTGATGTCAAGGACAATCACTCTCCCCTCACCTCTGGAAATCAGCTCTTTATTCCATGTTTGGACCAGGGCTGTAATGAGGTCTGGAGCCAAGTGGTCCCTGCAGAACCCAAACTGAGCATCGGTGAGCAGGTTATTGGTGAGTAAGTGCTGTTTTGTAACACTCTTTCCATCACTTTGCTCATGATTGAGAGTAGGCTGATATGGCAGTATTTGGCTGGATTGGATTTGTCCTATTTGTGGATAAGACTACATTATATAAATACCTGGAATAAGAATCAATATACAAAGCCCACTAACTCCACATTCTAAAAAGTCCATAACACCACATTCTATAACACCCCCCCCTCCCCCCAATACCACCATATAATAAAAACTCCAAATTATATAAAACCCCAATAACTCCACATTATGTAACTCTCCATATTAGACAACGGAATAAGGATTCTCGCCCCTCCCCCAAATGAATGAAGGTGATGCGTGGACATTCCGACTTAAGTTGGAAACTGCGCTTCAGTTTAAACTGATTTTAACAGAATATAAAACATCGTAAAGGCGGGTCGGATTTGGGGTTCGGGTCGGGATTCAGTCCGGGTTTGGGGTCCGGTCCAGTTTTGGTCGAATCCAGTTTGGGGTCCGGGTCGGGGCTGGCTGGGCTCCGGTACCTGGAGTCGAACTGGCGACCCCCGGGGAAGGTGCCTAGGTAATGGTAGCGAACGAAGTCACCGCACTCGGCTGCCCGGACACACTCCTTCGGCACAAACTTCCTCTCCACTGCCACATCGTCCAGGGGCATGGGCGGCGCCTTACACCACACCACATTGACCAGGAGAGCGGGGACAACAGTGACTACTCTTCAAAAGTACGTCATTTGCTGTAAAGTGCTTTGGGACATTCTGAAATCATGAAAGGCGCTGTAGAAATGCAAGTTCGTTCGTTCTTCAGTCCCATTTGAGGTTAATGCTTCTGCTATTGACTTGTGAATGCTTGTGCACTCTGTCCAGATCCTTAGTTGTCAAGGCAACTTTCAGTTGAATAAAAGAACTGAATGCTGTGGGGAAATGCACTGTTTTGTTTATTGTCCACATTGACAAGCTTGTTCACTATATCTGTAGGAAGGGATTTAGATCGTACTGAAGCAGGCACTTTGTCAAACTGCTTGACTGCATTATTTATCCAAAATGGTATCTATGGCTACAGCCAGGGTGGGATCTGTTTTAAATAAATGACATGTCTTTGCAATTGGTCACATGAAAGGTTGTTTGCATTGGTGTAAATCTATCAAACACATATTGTGTGTATAAAATATCTATTTAAAAAAAGAAAGAGATGGCATTTATTTCACTCCTTTCACAACCTCAGGACATTCCAAAGTGCTTTACAGCCACTGACATACTTTTGAAATGTAGTCACTGTTTCACTGTAGGGAAATGCAGCGGCCAATTTGTGCAAGGCAAGCTCTCAAAAACAGCAATGTGATAAATCACTGGATAATCTGTTTGTGTTATTGGTTGAGGCATAAATATTGGCCAGAACACTATGAAGAACTCCCCTGCTCTTCTTCAGAATAGTGCCATGGGATCTTTTACATCCACCTGAGAGGGCAGTCGAGGCCTCGGCTGCTTGGGAGGAACAGGTGACTTTGGATCTATGGTTCCCAAAGCTCTCCACCACTGGGGGTTTCCTCATGTCTGGGTCTGTTGTAAACTAATTGACAGACATTGATTGCTGGGATTAGTCAACAACTCCATTATCGTTGTGCCATGTGACTACCAGGGTGGGAGAAGGTGAACTAGATGGACCATGGTCTTTATTTTTCATCTAGCAATTCCTATAAGTTACATCACTTAAGCTGAATGTGTGCATTTCACGGGTTGCTCTTGCCTTCCATTGCTGCAGTAACGTAAGTTGCAGGTAGCAGCATGCTTGCGGCAGTGGAAGAGACTGCTGGACAGAACTGCCGAGCAGAGCGTCATTTCCCCTTTAAAGTCAGAACAGAGAATCATTCTATTCTGACCACTGACGAGAATTAATGAGCATTGCTGGCAGCACGAAGACCTTTGCTGATTCAGAAACCAGTAGCAAGGCTGTAACTAAAGGCCTCGTCAATGATGACAACTCTGCGTGGCTTTGCGCCAGTCTGCAGCGCAGAGTTCTCCCATGCTGCTGGGGCTTCACATGACCCTTTGTTTTAATGCTTAGTGGTCGTGCTAATCCTGTGGTGACATTTTAGTCAGCTCCAGTGCAACATTACAATGTAATGAAAGCAGTTGTGGAAACGTGCAGTTTGAAGCATGTTCTCAGTTCTGCACAGTGACTGTGCTCTTTGGATCGTATTAAGCAATACGAGGCTAGGACTTTGATCAGCACAATGAACATGACTATCGTACATCGACCTTAACTTCAGGCAACTTTAACAGTTCACGGATTGCACAGCCGATGTTTATGGTTCACACGAGCCTCCTCTTTCCGTACTGCATCTCACTCTATCAGCATAACCTATTCCTTTCTTCCTCATTTGTTTATCTAGATTCCCCTTAAATGCATTTATTCTGCTCGCCTCAACCACTCCATGTAATAGTGAGTTCCACATTCTCACCACTTTCTGGGGAAAGAAGTTTCTCCTGAATTCCCAATTGGATTTGTTAGTGACATTCTTATATTTATGACCCTTCGTTCTATTCTCCCCCATAAGTGGAAACACCTTCTCTACATCTATCCTATCGAACCCCTTCATAATTTTAAAGACCTCTATCAGGTCACCTCTCAGCCTTCTCTTCTCGAGAGAAAAGAGCCCCAGCATGCTCAGTCTTTCCTGATAGTAACTTCTCAATTCTGGTATCATTCTTGTAAATCTTTTTTGCACCTTCTGCAGTGCCTATATCCGTTTTATATAATGTTATGATATAATATAATCTTGACAACAGCAGACACAATCTAAAAGGTTATGAAGCAGCCTTAAGAACTTAGATGGTCACTTACTAAGCAAAGGAGACAATTAAACGCATTCAACAGTTGGAGAATGCTGCTAAACTTTGCATGGAAGTGACCTGCATGGAAAAACCAAATGGTTTTTGCAGCAAGCCGGTTTTTGCAGCAAGCCAGTATTTGCAGGATGTCTTAAATCCTTTGTTTCTCAAGCTAAATAGGATTCAAACACCGTATTTGAAGAGTGACAGGCACAGCTCAGGGTATCTTACTGTACCAACCCTCCCCTGTCAACTCCTCCCTCCAACACTCTCTCTTCCCCCCCCCCCCCCCCCTTATTCTGCCATCCCCCCCCCCCCCACCGCCACATTGCCCCCCCCCGCCGCCCCTCCCCCGATATATAAACACTGTTGGGTTTGCAATTTGGGACGGAATCAGGGAGCCGACTTACGGCTGTGAGTCCTGACCTCCCACACTCACGGCAGTCGAGTGGGGCCACAGGAATATCGGACCTGGGGCGGGGGAGAGATTGGTCCCAAGGGGGAGCGCAAAACTGACGATAGTCAATTGCCCACCCATGTTACATATCAATGGAGAGGAAAATCGGGCAGCGGGTAAAGCGGGGTTGATGACTCGCTGTCGCGAGTGGTGACTGAGCGCTCCAGACCAGTCTCGCCGCCCTAGTTTCCAAGAAGCAAGTGAACAAAACTGGTAAGTAAAGGCAATGAGCTGCGGTTATTGCAAACCGTGAACTCTGATCTGACAGCTGAGAATTAACTATTGAAATAAATGTTTTCCAATTTAAGATTAATGGTAGCGATTCTTGCTTTTCCCTCCATCCCCATTTTGAGTGATTCATCCATTAGTGATTTGCTGCACTAGCTTGACACATGCAGCCAGTGCAATTTTAACGGCTAAAACAAGTTGCTTCAGAAGACTCTCAGAAATTTCCACATCGTTTCTGCTACTGTTATTAGGAATCTGCATGCGTTGTCAAAAAAAAGTATGACCAGATAATCTGTTTTAGTGATGTTGGTTCAGGAATAAATGTTGGGCAGGTCACCAGGGAGAACTCCCCTGCTCTTCGAATAGTGTCTTGGGATCTTTTACATCTACCCGAGAGGGCAGACAGGGCCTCAGTTTAGAACCATAGAATAGTGCAGCACAGAACAAGTCTGTGCTGGTTCTTTCGAAAAGCAATCCAGTTAGTCCCACCCCCACCCTCTTTCCCCATATCCCTACAATTTTTTCTGTTTAACGACTCATCCAAAAGACGGCACCTCTGACAGTGCAGCACTCCCTCACTACTGCACTGGGAGCGTCAGCCTAGATTACGTGCTCAAGTCTCTGGAGTGGGACTATAAACCCACAACCTTCTGACACACAAGCGAGAGTGCTGACCATGAAACCACGGCCAACACCGTAAACAGAAGTAAGACTATTGCGTCTGTCATTGCCTGTGTCTGCTTTGTCACCTTTTTTGAATATGGGAAGCACAATAGCCCGTTTCCGATTTTCTGGTACCCCCTCAGTGTCTGTCGACTCCTTCATAATGAGCGATAGTGCCTCACAAACCTCTTGCCTGGTTGCTTTCTGCAATCTGGGATAAATGCCAGCTATCCCTGGGGATTTATTTGTTTTGAGCCCGATTAGCCTGCCATTTATGACAAAGTCATTGATTTTATTTGAGGTATCTTTGTGTGGAGAGAGGTTATTGTTGCTCTTGTCTTCCCCTGGTGAATATTTGAAGGAAGTTGCCATTCAGATTATTTATTATGTTGTGCTCGTCCTCAGTTTGACACCTGTTTGCACCTTTTATGGTTTCTACCTCTTCTCTGACTGTCCCATTACTGTTGTGGTACACTGGATAATGTTGTTTACTGCCTCACTATGCAGCAGTATGTTGTACATCTGTTACACCACGACACTGATTTTTAGGGGCAGGTTTTTCTCTCTCCATTAATTTTAGTGAAACAACAACGCACATTTATATAGCATCTTTAATGTAGTAAAAATGTCCCAGGGCACTTCACCGGAGTGTTATCAGACAAAATGTGACACCGAACCACACAAGGAGATATTAAGACAGGTGACAAAGCTTGATCAAAGAGGTTGGTTTTAAGGAGCGACTCAAAGGAGGACAGAGAGGCAGAGAGGTTTAGGGAGGGAATTCCAGAACTTGGGGTCTAGGCAGCCAAAGGCATGGCTGCCAATGGTGGAGCGAATGAAACAAAAGTAAAGAAACAAGTAAAAAGTGGTGTTTCCCAGTTCACCTCGATCCAAGGTCTAGAGAAATTAAAACCAGCTGAAAAAACTGCCTTCAAATATCTAGTTTCTGTTTATAAAACCGCAAGGAGTTTGGACAAATCAAGGCACAAGTATTGTTCCCTCTCCAATCAGGGAATTGGATTTTTTTTTTGAAGGGCTATGGAGAAAGGGCTGGGGAGTGGGTGTGCTGAAGTGCTCTTGCAGAGAGCCAGCACGGGCTCGACAGGCCAAATGGCCATTCTGTGCTGTAACCATTCTATGATTCTATCTCATGTTCTCTTAATCAGAACGTGTTCATGTTAAAACATAGGGAGCTTGCGTATCCCAGCGGAGAGGCGGAAATCTATTGCATCACACTGACGGCTCTTCAAAAAGTCATGGTGAAATTAGTTTCATCTTACTCTTTTCTGAAATCGGTAATTTCTCAGACTGGGGGAGGTGGAGGGGAGGGGTGGGGGCCGGAGGGGAAGGGTTGACACTTGCTGAGGATTGACACAGAGCTCCAGCAGAACCTAACCGAGAAAATAGTTGGCACTCTTGCACAAAAGCTTTGGCAACTTTGTAACTTAATGTTTTGAGGTTGTTTAGGCAATTAATAATGAGTGAGGTGTGTACTTACAGGCTCGGAGCAGACCTGTTTTATAGTGGTGTGGCATAATCCCATGTGCTGACTCAAACTTTGCATGCAGGTATATAAATTATCACTGCTATCGGATAACCGGCCTGTTTATTAAGCATGTCTTTGAATTACTGTCTACGATGTTCCTGATTCCTTAAGATTCTGAGATTCCAGGAAAACTGTGGATTAAGCATGTTCAACACAACTGTTGTTGTCAGCCTTGCTTGCACAGGCCTGCCTGTAATCTGCTTTGGTATGACATTTTCAGGAGACTAGGTGGCTTGCCCTCTGGCACTTTGCTCAGGATCCGTTTCTGAAGCCAGCTCTGAATGATGGGAGCTGCAAGGTTATATTGGGGCCTCCTCTACCAAAAAAGATGGAAAGCACTTGCGTTTATAAAGCACCTTTCACAATCTCAGGACGTCCCAACGCACTTTACAGCCAATGAAGTATTTATGCAGTGTAGTCATTGTTGTAATGTAGGAAACACGACAGCTAATTTGCACACAGCGAGATCTTTAAACAACAGTGTGATAATGACTAGATAATCTGTTTTTTAGTGAAGTTGGTTGATGGATAAACATTGGCCAGGGCACCGGAGAGATCTCCCCTACAATTCTTCGAAATAGTGACACGGGCTATTTTACATCCATCTGAGAGCAGATGGGATCTCGGCTTAACATCACATCCCAAAGACAGCACCTCCGACATTGCAACACTCCCTTAGTACTGCACTGGGAGTGTCGGCCTAGATTTTTGTGCTCCAGTCTCTGGTGTGAGATATGAACCCACAACGTTCTGACGAACATGCTACCCACTGAGCCAAAACTAGTTCAAAGTGAGCAGAAATGCAGAGCACAAAACCACCTTAATTTGGCAGTGATTGTTAATAACTTGCTAATTTCACTTAGTGATGTTGCAAGGGAATGGGCTGAAAATTGTGGCCCCACCGGGTACATACGAAGTACGCACGGACCCGGCAAGGCTTCGCAAAAGCCAGTTTTCGGGGCGCAATGCGCAAGTGCTGAAAACCGGCTTTGTCAAGATTTCTCTCTACAGATCTTCCGCATCCCCAAGAGAAGGACAACTGCGCAGGAGAAATTGGGCTATTTGCCCAACTGATGCCCAGCGAATGTCCTTCAAATTTTTACGCATAGCTTACTTTTAGCAGTGTAACGCTTTTAAAACATATAAAAATTAAATTTAAACATTCATTTTTATATTTAAAACCCTATCCATTAATGTAAGTTTATTTTTAACTCTATTAAAACACATTAAAAAAAAATTCCAAAAAATATATATTTTTTCTAAAACATTCAATGACATTTAATTTCAATGAATTTTAAATATGTGAGGTGTTTTATTTATTATGCTGTGTTTCCGTGTTTTAGGGTTTTTCTCATTGATAGTAATGGGAATAAACGGAGTATAAACAGAGTTCCCATTTTTATCAATGAGAATACTGCATAGTGATTGGTGGTCCAGGCCCACGTGACTCCAGCTTATATGTACGTGAAAGACATCTTCCCATGCGCTGCGCAGTGAATCTAGGCCTCTGATCGAGATCCTACGTTCCTCTGGGACCACCAGGTAGTTTCGTAGATTTTTTCCGGGTCGGAGGCATTCGTACGATGGAAGCCTCCGACCACAATTTCCCCCCCATTATATTTACACTGATGCAGTAGATAGCGATCTTGTAGGGTTGGAGGTTCAGGTACACTGTTGCAGCAGAGCCAAGGCATTTTTACTCTACATTTGGTCTGTCCTGTACCTGGTGTTGCAAGATCTGAGCATGAAATGAAACCTCAGAGCACATTGGAGTATATTTGCTTTATTATTTAAACAATGTATCAGCCAAGATCTGTAGACATAGATCAGAACAAGTGGATTAAATGTGTGTGCAGTACTGTCTGTCTCACTATACCAGCAAGTCCTTCAAGAACACTTAATTATTCCCTCTCTGTCAAGTTGTTACTTAAAAAATTAATTAGTTTATTAACTATGTCACATTAATACATGCAATCCATGAATCCTGTCTAGACACTGCATTTTTAAAATTCATGCTATTCTCCTGAAAGCTGTCTGTACAAAGTCAGGGAGTGTAAAGTATTAATAGAAATTTAGCATCACCTCATTAGGTAAGATGCCTTTAAGATTGTTTAAAGGTAACATTAGCATTTATTTATCCTATAAATCTCTGCGCTCCTCCAATTTTGGCCTCTTGTGCATCCCTGATTTCCTTTGCCCCACCATTGACGGCCGTGCCTTCTGGAATTCCCTCCCTAAACCAATAAGCCTCTCTACCTCTCCCTCTTTCTTTAAGACTCTCCTTAAAATCTTCCTTTGATCATCTTATGACCATCTTCAACAAGAGTCTAACTATCTCCATTTGACATTCAACGGCATTATCATCGCCAAATCCCCCACCATCAACATCCTGGGGGTCACCATTGATCAGAAACTTAACTGGACCAGCCACATAAATACTGTGGCTTCAAAAGGTCAGAGATTTGGGGGTAGAAATTTACCTCCACCCGAAACGAAGCGCAACTTCCATTTTTTGTAGTTTTTCTCCGCTGCATGGGTTATGGCAGAGGTTCTGTCGATATTCGGCACTTGGACGTTTTTTTGCTTGGGATGGATGTAGTTGTGGCTATATAGAAACATAATAGAAACATAGAAAATAGGTGCAGGAGTAGGCCATTCGGCCCTTCGAGCCTGCACTGCCATTCAATGGGTTCATGGCTGAACATGCAACTTCAGTACCCCATTCCTGCTTTCTCGCCATACCCCTTGATCCCCCTAGTAGTAAGGACTACATCTAACTCCTTTTTGAATATAATATGGGGCGGAAGTGCCCTTGTAACGGGTCGGCCGTCCTGATCACTCATCAGTGCCGCGCTGATGACATCGCTGACGCATCACAACGTCTCTCCCCTTCAGTTAAAGGGGAGAGCCGCTGCGAGCTCTGCATATTTTTAAGTTGGGTCCACTGGGCCACCAGGCACCCAAGAGGGGGTGCCAGGCTGCCTATCGGCGGCCCGGCTGAACCCAGGGGCATAATTGTCGGACTCACCAGACAGTCGGCCAACAATAAAAAATAAAATGGCATCGCCGGCAATGCCACATCCCCTTTAAGGGCGGCCGCGGCGCCGCTCCCACGGGGCAATTCTGCAAGAGAGATAATTCCCGCGGGGCAATTTCGGGAAGCAGTCGCCACAGGTCGGTAAGGGGTTGGCGCGTGCACGCCGTGGCAGGAAAACGGGTGGAACGGTCCCCTACATTACTCCGCCCCGATGGTCAATTTGCAAAATGGTGGCCCCTCTGCGGAGAGTCGGCGGCCAGTCCGCACCGCCCCATGGCTGCTGCTTTCAAGCAACAGGGGCCTTTTCGGGTGGGGCAATTTTGGCCACTTGATATTCTGTGGCGAGTGACTCACTTCCTGATTTCCCAAAATCTTTTCCACCATCTACAAGGCATAAGTCAGGAGTGTGATGGAATAGTCTCCACTTGCCTGGATGAGTGCAGCTCCAACAATACTCAAGAAGCCCAACATCCTCCAGGACAAAGCAGCCCGCTTGATTGGCACCTCATCCCCCAGCTTAAACATTTACTCCCTGCACCCCAGCGCACAGTGTCTGCAGCGTGCACCATCTACAAGATGCACTGCAGCAACTCACCAAGGCTTCTTCAGCAGCACCTCCAAAACCGCGACCTCTACCACCTAGAAGGACCATGGCAGCAGGCGCATGGGAGCACCATCACCTCCAAGTTCCCCTCCAAGTCACACACCATCCTGACTTGGAACTATATCGTCGTTCCTTCATTGTTGCTTGGTCAGAATCCTGGAACCCCTCCTCCCGAACAGCACTGTGGGAGTTCGTTCCCCACACGGACTGCAGCAGTTCAAGAACACGGCTCACCACCACCATCTCGAGGGCAATTAGGGATGGGCAATAAAAGCTGGCCTTACCAGCGACAGCCACATCCCAAGAATGAATAAATAAAAACAAAACCTTTTGGTCACCTGTCCTAATATCTCTCTATGTGGTTCGGCAGTGATTTTAATTTGATTATTCTCCTGCGAAACGCCCTGGGACGTTTTACTACATTAAAGGCACTATATAAATGCAAGTTGTTGTAGTTATAAACAGAGCTGCTGCTACATTTCTGGTGAAGGAGCAGGACCATGGAAATTCCTGGCTGAGATTTTTATTTGAATAGTTCCATTGCATAATAAAGTAAAACAGTTACTGGTACTGCTAGCTGACTTTGCAAAGTGCAACAGAATGTTATACTTGGCTAAGCAGCCAATACAGCCATTAGGGTACTACTATCAACCAGATTGTTAACCCCAGTTACCAAGGTCACTGGTTTACAGTGACTGGGTAAATCAAGTTCAAATTTTTTTTCGGGAATTTAGGGATTTTTACCAGTGTTTTGGAGATTGTGTTTTGTGATGCTGGACATTTTTCAGTAAGAATAGAAAATCCGGCGGCCGTTATTGCTCTCTGACCCATTCGGGGCGGATAATTTAAATTAACTGAAGATTTAGCGGCCGTAGAGATGGGGCGGAGAATGGAGCGATATTCGTGACTTTGTTTTTTGGAATGTCTTGCATAAAGAATCTGACCAGATACTGTAAGCTCAAAGTAACGTGTGACCGTAGTCCTTTATTACAGGTCTCCAGAGTGCCTCTCCAGCCTGTGTGGCCTCCTTATGTACAGGTGCTCCCAAGGGATTGTGGGATTCCTTGAGACTCCAGGGGATGAGCCCTCTGGTGGTTAAGCAAGGTATTTACAGGTTTACATATATAACAGAAAGCATCCTGGCACTCTCGGGCACTGTTGGAGGTGGGAGCGGGGCAGAATGCAGGCGGTGTCATTTAGTGTGGCACTCAGCACGTCAACACGGCGCTAACACATCGTAACGTCCCTCCCCTTCACCTAAAGGGAAAGGCACTGTGAGGCCTAGTGAGGTCTCCGTGGCGCCCACTGGGCAACAAGGGAAGGGTTCGGCTGGGCCAGTGGACCGGCACCGAAGACCGCTCCAGTAGTGAAGTGGAGCACTAAATCAAGCGCAATCACTTCCCTTAGAGCGCTAAAGGGAGTGAGAGGGGCTGTAACGTCAGGGCACTGCTCCGTGCAGTACTGTCATCTGTATAGGCTTCTTCCCTCGCTTAAAGGGAAGGGCCAATGCTGGGGTGACTGAGTTTTCCTGCTGTCTGTGTTGGGCCACGACACCAGCGCTCAGAGTGCATGGCTGAGCAATCGCGTGGTCCAAAAAACACCACACTGGGGAGAGATATAAATGTTGCCCTACTTGACCACCGCTTTTAAATAGCACTCCCGAAGCGGCCAGCCGAGGTGACAACACCACCTCCAGCTGCCGTTGTTGATGCCCGGCGATGCTGCGGGGGGCGGGAGCGAATATTGCATTTGGGGCAGTAATGGGGCGCTGTACCGGATGACATCACAATCTACGGGGCGTAAGAGACCAAGGCAGTAAGTGTTGGCGCCAGTGCAAAACTGCCAGGGAAGTTCGCGGGTGTCGCTGAATTCACCGCAGCCGGTCGGTAACCTCATAGCACCCTGTTACCGCCTCCCCATATACACTAACGGGAGGCACAAAGCAGGCCAATTCCTACCCCTATAGTACAGCACAGAAACAGGCTCTTCGGCCCAACAAGTCCATGCCTGTGTTTATGTTCCACACGAGCCTCCTCCGACTCCTTTTCATCTCGCCCAAGCAGCATCACCTTCTATTCCTTTCTCCCACACGTACTTATCGAGCTTCCCCTTAAAGGCATCTTTGCTATTCACGTCAGCTGCTCCCTGTGGTAGTGAGTTCCACATTCTTGATACTCTCTGGGTAAAGAAGTTTCTCCTGAATTCTCTATTGGATTTATTAGTGATGATCTTATTTTTATGACCTAATTCTTTAATTCCGATCAGTTTGAAATGTGCAAAAGACCATCTGTTAGTGACAACTGTAGCTCCTGGGAAAATGTTTCTGACTATACAAGAGGAAAAAAAATCAATCTAAGCCTTGCCTGCCCTCTCAGTTCTGCTTGATTGAGAACAAAACAATTAGCCGAGTTATTTAGGTTAAGCACCTACTCGTTCATGCACCTAGACTTTCAGCAATGATTATTTAGCAGCTTTGGTCTCTGTGTTTCTTACACTTTCTTTGTCATTTGGGTACAGACACATGTTAATATTCTGCAGGTTTTTGAAAGACAGAAAGATCTTGCATTTCTATAGCTCTTTTTTCAACACCTCACAATGCCCCAAAGCACTTTACAGCCAAAGAAGTACATTTTGAAGTGTAGTCACTGTTGTAATGTAGGAAACTTGGCAGCCAATTTGTGCACAGCAAGCTTCCACAAACAGCAATAAGATAATGACCAGATAATTTGCTTTAGTGATGTTAGTTGAAGGATAAATATTGGCCAGGACACTGGGGAATGCTCCCCTCCTCTTCCTGGGCCCAATTTTGGCCATGACTTGCATCAATTCTTTTGGAGTAATTTGTGGCGTAAGTTTAAAAACGCCATTTTCCCCCCAAAATTTGCTCCAGAGTAAGTCAGTTAGGTACGACTTATTTTTAGGTCAGTTTTGTTTTTCAAAAGGGGGCATTCCCAGACACTTACGACCGTTTTGGCCATTTATGCCACTTTGGTCAGCAAAAACTTACTCCAAATCCACTTAGGTCACCGTATGTGGCCAGCTCTGAAAAACCTTGTGGGCAGTGAAGAAAAAGCAGCGCACATTCAGCAGACATTAGGGCAGGGATAGAGGAGGGAAGGGAACTGGAGAGGACCACAACAACCAAGCACCAAACATTGCAAGAAAAAGCTCAAACCATTAAAGTACAATTTAAAAAAAATAAGTAAATCCTACCTTAATCTTTGAAGTCTGCCCGGGAAAGGCAGCGGGCCGGCCTGTGCATGAGGCCATTCGGCCTGGGATAGGGGAGGGAAGACACGCACCGGAGAAGTGCGAGCTGCTGGACAGCGTCTCACGGGAGGGTGGGGACCGCCGAGCGACCGGAGAACTCAGATGCTGGACGCAATGTCGCGGTGGGGGAGGTAGCCAGAGAGAGAGAGGGGGAGATGCTGGCCTCTGTACAACGGGGAGGCTGGGAGGGGTGGGGGTAGGGAAAGGAGGGTTTATTTTTTGGAGCTGTTCCTGTGTTGTATTAATTGAACATGATTCATTTTTAATGTAAAATATATTTTATTCAAAACTTTGCAATGTACTTAACCTTAGTGTAATAAAAATATTCTTTTATCAAAATTTACTCTTTAAGATCACCTAAACGTTAAGATCACTTACACATTTGTACTGCTACATAACTTACAAAAAACACCCAATGTGAGAACAGTTAGAACAGTGAGTGAAGTGACCTAAACAACAAAAACAAAAACAACAGCAGCAAAGAAAGGCTGCACCATCTCTCATCTAAGGCCGCCCGCTGCGCTTGTTCTTGGGCTCTCCAGCCCTGCCCGCAGGCGATGGCACAGTGTTTCTGGGGTGCACACCAAGATTCTTCTTTCTAACATCTCGGCCACTGGGCACCTCTTGAGGGTGGGGGGGTGTCAACGTCATGTGGCACGTTGGAGGGCCCAGGTGGCAAGCTGGAGGGTGCAGCCTCGGCCTGTTCAGAGCTTGGTGCGGGGATTGGAGTGGGAGTGGCAGTTTATTCTGTCAATGGGTGCGGGGTCTAGGCGTGTTCCCTCAGTGCAGCAGCTAACTCACACATTCCTTCCCTCATGGCCTTGGTCATTGCAGCTGCCGTCCTTTCCACTACCTCTGACATTCCATCCCTCATGGCCCTCATTCCCTCACTGATGTTAGCAGACATAGTACCTATTTCCCGTGCCATTACTGTTACTTCTCCCGACAGTCCTGCTACCTCCTCGCTCACCCCAGTTATGGTGTCCAGGAGTGATCGGGTAAGCTCAGCACTCTCCCCACCCAATGCCATCATCTGAACCACATCTGTTGCATCCTGCATCTCAGGAGAGCGTGGTCCATGTCTCCATCCCCTCCCTCTGGACCTGGCTCGCGGCATCCCACTGGGAGGCGCAGGCTGGGACCTTGAGACCCTGGGTATTCCCTGCTGATTTGCACCAGCACCACCACTGCTGGGACCTGCAACCTCGGATGGTAGGGCCACGGCTCTGCGATGCTGCGGCACTACACCATCACCATCACCACCACCAGGAACTGCAACCTCGGACGGTAGGGCCATGGGTGTGCGATGCTGCGGCACTACACCATCACCACCACCACCACCGGGAACTACAAACTCGGTCGGTGGGAAACCAGAGAATGTTGAACCACTAATGACGGAACAGCCTGGCAAGTGAGATATGTTGACCTCCGCAAGATTCAGTAGAACACTCCTGTCATCGAATCCCTCCCACATCCACTCAAAGTGCCCCTCACGCCCATGTTGTTCTGGAGGGTTGCTCTCCTCTTCAGGCTCGTCCACGTCTGAATCTTGATTTGGATCATCAGGAGGATTATCCTCAAGTTCTGCAACACGTAACAGAACAGTGAAATGGGTGGCATGAGTAGGCTCACATACAACAGGCCAGGCAGCAGGTTGATTTGAAGGGCCATGATGACTTTTCAGGATTTACCCTCTCCCTCACATGGGGCCCAGCTTGTGCAGTACTGATGGTTCTTCTCCAGGCAGCAACCCTCTCTTCCAAGGGTGTCAGTGGGTGCCGGTCCTCCTCCTGTTCTAGTTGTTTCCCTTTTGTTGTGGGCCAGTTTCTTCTGCAAAGATGAAAATGCAACTTTTTAGAGAGGGTGTCTTTCTGCTGGTCACATTTACAATTGAAATTACATTGAATAAATGGATATATTAATTACACTATTGACTATTTGACCAAGGTCCTGCCACTTTTTTACACTGCCTTCCAGATCTCTCGTTGATCACGATTCCGCAGAATTATTCTGCAACTTGGTTCCAGTGTTGTTTCTTCTCTTTGGGTGGCACTTTTGTGTGACCTCTGCTGGTATCCAGGTGCTGCCATCTGTTCTCAGTGATGGTAACAAGTGCCTCGACTTCGTCATGCAAGAAATTCTTTGTTCTTGGTGGACGTTGCTGCATTATTGCTGCAACTGCTCCGAGACACTAACAGGACTTTTGCAATGCTCTGACACACTTTTCTACTGCACTTAGTCAAACTGTGATTTTTCAAAACACACAGTCCTCTGAGACACTTAACAGCACTTTTGCAATGATCCCTAAGACTTTTCCAGGCATGCAACAGTTAATTTCAGCCAGGATATTGCAGCTTTCATTCAGCACACCAGATATTTAGATTGAGAGCTCTCCTGGTAGGCAAACAATTACAGCTGCGATCCACTTTAAAATTAGCCGAATGCCAAGTTTTGCTGCCATTGCGCATGCGCGCATGTTGGGCTGGCACCACTGTGCATGCATGCAGGTGCCGGCACTGTTTTCGGCGCTGGCCTTTGGCTCCGCCCCCCACTTCAACATGCATGCCACGCCGGGACTCCGGGGACTGTGAAGAGCGGCGAGGATGGGGCGATTTTTTTTTTTTTTCCAGCATGCAAAGTCGGCGCGCTTCAGGTCAGTGCGTCGAAAAAAACAGCTTGGGCAATGTTGGGCCACTTAGAAGTAGTGCCATGGGATCTTTTGTATCCACCTGGGAGGGCAGACAGGACCTCAGTTTAACATCGCAGGCGAAAGACGGCACCACCGACAGTGCAGAGTTCCCTCAGTTCTGCACTGGGAGTATCTGCCTAGAATATTTTGCTCAAGTCTCTGGAGTGGGATCTGAACTCTTGACCTGACTCGGAGGCGAGCGTGCTACCCACTTTGTCGCATATCAACCAATCAACGGGCAGCATTGCTGTACTAAAGCTGAAAAAATGGGTCTGCAAACAATGGGATTAATTTTCACTGTCACCTCTTGAACAGTGAACTGACGGAGCGGAATGTCTGCCCATGACAGAACCTGCCCAATTCTCACATCCATTGTGGAAATGAAAATAGGGTGGGTTCTAAAGCGGACAGGTGATCTGCTGCACCACTTTCCTGCCCAGGTGGGGAAGGGGAACATTGCCCCCGACGCATTTGCCAGGCTGGAGCATGTAATGGTACGAAGCAAGAGCCATTTATCCGGAGAGAAAACGGGAGAAACAAGATCAGGCCATGATCTAGTTGAATGATGGAATAGGCTCGGGCGGCGGAGGCTGAATGGCCTCTCCTGTTCCTAAGCAACAATGGATAATTGAAATGCAAACTTTGGTGGCCTCTTAAAAATATCAAGACTATGAAAGCTCCATAGAAGAATATTCTGTGGAAGAAATGGAAGTTACTGTGTGGCAGCAAGGTGAAGGTATTGTTGGATGCCACAATTGCTGTTATTAATAATTTATCAGTTTTTAAGACCAGGATTAAAGGAGGCTTTCAGCATGTTGCTTTATAAAATTGATTTCAAAGCTGTCCTTCAATTTTTAGAGAAACCCAACCTCGGCTCCATCGTTGATGTTGGATTTGCTTCAACACTGCGAGAGGCAAATTAGGCTTGGGTTATAATATAGCTGAGAATTAAAAATAATGAAAACCACTTCAGGGAATAATCAGTCACACTTATGTCTGCAAAACTGTGAAACCGCGCTCCCAGAAACAGATTGGATTTGCATCAATACTCTTGCTAGGTCAAGGGTTGTAAGTTTTAGATAATCCCTAAGGCAGTACTCCATAGGGATTTTCCATTACTTTCGTTCCATTTCTCTTTGTAATATTACGAGATTGCAGAGGTGAGTGTTTCTGAAGAGGTGCAGATCGACGCCCATGCGCTGAACATACAAGCCAACGTAGAAAGCTAGCAAAAGTTGTCCAACAGCCTCAGAAGAACTGACAGCTCAATAAAGAGCTGTGCACATAGGTCAGGGAGATAGGCTGAGAGTATATCTTATCATAAGCTAAGCTGCAGATATACCCAAAGTTTTATCACTTTTATTGAGTACTCAACAGTACAGTTAGCACGTGCTGACATAGAAATTAGTGTGGGGATGGGGGGTAGTTTATGAAAGAAGAAGGCATGCAAAAGGGGTTCTAACATAAAAAACATTATGGCATCTGCTTTGGTGCAATTATTTGCACTTTGGAGTCTACTGTAATTCTAAGTGTGACATGGAGTGAAACATTGTCGTTAAAATTGTCTATTGTCTCTAAGGACGTCCACCTCTAATAGAAAGTTTGATTTTTGCAGTGATTGCTGTCAGTCATCCACTGCATGTGTCGTGATGTATGATGCAGTGTTTTTGTTGCTAGGGCAAGGGACCAGAGGGGCTACCAAGTATCATGAAGACATCACAATGTCTATCATTGCCTCACTCAAGGAGTCAAATGACTTGCTCCTGTTCCTGTGATCATTTTTAAAATATTCATTCTCGGGATGTGGGCATCACTGGTAAGGCCAGTATTTATTGTCCATCTCTAGTTGCCCCTTGAGAAGGTGGTGGTGAACCGCTGCAGTCCGTGTGGTGAAGGTACTCCCACAGTGCTGCTATGGAGGGAGTTTCCGGATTTTGACCCAGTGATGAAGGGTCAGCGATATATTTCCAAGTCAGGACGGTATGTGACTTGGAGGGGAATGTGGAAGTGATGGGGCTCCCATGCACTTGCTGCCCTTGTCCTATGATTGTTATACATATAGAAATTGCAAAGCTACCACGTGACGGATTTTGTAAAGTATGCAGATTGTTTTAATATAACAAACAATAGGAATTTCTGGCTTGGAAATGAGAAATTCCTGAGAAAGTTCCACTTTTATTCTTGACCCAGAATTGGTAGAATGTCAGCCTGGTTCCGGCAATGTGTTTGTGTTTATTCACCACAAACTTGTGTGTCCCATGAACATGCATTTGCAATAGATCCACACTGAGGAGGGAACGTGCCCTCTGAGACAGGACATTCAGAACTGAAGGCTGTGAGTGTTCTTTAAAGAAACAGCCTACTCTTGTTGACCAGTAATCCATTCCTGTAAATAGCAGAATGTTTACATCAAAATATAATGAGCTCCTTGGAAAAATTTTCTGTTTCTTTGCAAATTTATACAGCACCTTTCATGACCTCAGAACATCCCAAAGAACTTCACAGCCAACGAAGTGCAGTCACTGTTGTAATGTAGGAAACACAGCAGCCAATTTGCACACGGCAAGGTCCCACAAACAGCAATGTGACAATGACCAGATAATCTATTTTTAGTGATGTTGTTGAGATAAATATTGGGCCAGGATACCAGGAGAACTCTCCTGCTCTTCGAAACAGTGCCGTGGAATCTTTTACATCCACCTGATAGGGCAGACTGGGCCTCAGTTTAATGTCTTATCAGAAGGAAAGCACCTCCGACAGTGCAGTATTGCACTGCGACTGTCAGCCCAGATTCTGTGCTCCAATCTCTCGAGTGAGATTCAAACCCACAATCTTCTGACTTAGAGACAAGCATGTGACCCACAGAGCCACAGCTGATGCCATAGGCCATCTAGTTGGCCATCCCATTGTCTGTATCTTTACAAATCATCTCCATTTTGAGACAGTTCATCGAAGCATGTTTTATTGTTGTGATTATCATCTATATGACAAGACAATCGGCAGTGTTTGAAACCCAACAGAGCAATGCCAGCACTGAAATCTTTTACTGCAAATTTTACAGCTAGAAACTAATAAAGCAATAAAAACAGAAAATGCTGGAAATACTCAGCAGGTTAGGCAGCATCAGTGAAGAGAGAAACAGAGTTAAACTGTCAGGTCTAGAACCCTTCGTCAGAACTAATAAAACAACACTGCGCTGTATCATCAATATATCGAAAGCTATTTCCCAGAATCGAGATTGTACCTGCCGCTGGTGGGACTGTAGTCCAGCAATGAATAACCACTTTGTGAGGAGAAGAGAAAAAAAGAGACAAGACTGAGAGAAATGCCACAGCCACAATTTAATTCTGGGAGGAGAACACTAACCTAATTGTGCCTTTAACAGGCCTCCCCCACTTTGTGACAACACATAATGAGAAGTGAATTAAAATCTAAAAAGAGCAACTCTGACCACCGAGGGCTCATTGTACATAGAATAACTGGAGCATTTTATATACTTCACTGTAGGATTGTACCAACAGAGCCGGGGGGGGGGGGGAGGGCATGAGAAGAAAAAAAATTGCGGTCAATATGTTCTAACTACCAACATATGAATAGGAATAGGAGGAGGCCTCTTGAGCCTGTTCCGCCATTCAATGAGATCATGGCGGATCTGTATCTTAACTCTATCCACCCGCCTTGGTTCCGTAACCCTTAATATCTTTGCCGAACAAAAATCTAGCAATCTCAGTTCTGACATTTTCAGAAGTGCTTGATGCAGCACCTATCAGGAAAGATTAAACAGGCTGGGGCTCTTTTTTCTATAAAAGAGAAGACTGAGGAGTGATCTGATAGAGTTCTTTAAAATTATGAAAGAGTTCAATAGGATAGTCGTCGAGAAGATGTTTCCACTTGTGGGGAGACCAAAACCAGGGGCCATAAATATAAGACTGTCACCAATAAATCCAGTAGGGAGTTCAGGAGAAACTTCTTTACTCAGAGAGTAGTTAGAATGTGGAACTTGCTACCACAAGGAGTGGTTGAGGTGAATAGCACAGATGCATTTAAGGGGAAGCTAGATAAGTACGTGTGGGAGAAAGGAATAAAAATATATCTTACTGGGGTGAGATGGAGAGGGAGGAGACTCATGTAGAGCACAAACACTGGCATAGACCTGTTGTGCCAAATGGTCTGTTTCTGTGCTGTAAATACATTATAATACTTTGTAATACATTACCACAAACTGTAACATGACTGCAGCAGATACCTACAGAGGAGGCAGCTAAAGAAGTCCTCGCACTTGGCCTGCCCGCGCTCTTGATGTTGGCGAGCCAGGCGGGTGTTCACGTGCACAGTTGGCACAAAATGCCAAATTCCACAGGTGCTGGCAACAACCGACATTTTCATAATCCAAGTCAATAAACTTGCAGGACTTGTTTTATTTATTAAAGAGCTTTACAAAAAACAGGCATTGTTCAACTTGCTGATGCAAGCAAGGCTTCTGTTTAGCTGTCCCAGTCCACACAGCATGTTTTAGAAAGTTCATTGCACTCAACCAACTATGGTGAGACTCTATTCCAGTCCAGCATGGCAGGAAGCATCACACATACACTCTCGTCATTGAATCTTACAGTGCAGAAGGAGGCTATTCAGATCATCGTGCCTTTGAAAGAGCAAACCAACTAGCCTCACTCCCCTACTCTTTTTCCCCCATAGCCCTGCAAATTTTCCCTTTTCAAGTATTTATCCAATTCCCTTTCAAAAGTTACTATTGAATCTGCTTCCACCGCCCTTTTAGGCAGTGCATTCCAGATCATAACTCACTGTGTAAAAAAAGTTCTCCTCATCTCCCCTCTAGTTCTTTTGCCAATTACCATAAATTTTGCCAATTACCTTAAGCTAGTCAAATATGGTGCTAGAACCTCCACTTTTTTTGCCTGCTTAATGCTCACTTAACGCCCATTTTACCGCTGAAATGACATCTAATGCCCATATATCGCACATTTTGGCATAAAATGGAAACTGGCGGGCAAATTTCGGAAACTTATCACCGAGCATTACTTTCCCCATATGGTTAACGCGAGAAAAAATATTACTGCCCGCCCACTTTCAGCAGAATGGGCAAATTCAACACCCATAATATCGCCCAGCGTTACTTTACACAATATTAACGGCCGGCGACTGTTTTTTGTCATAAAGAGCATATTTACCCAAACTACCGGCCATGGAGATCGCCCATCGTCAATTTCACCACCTCGCACACATTTCGCCCACAATATCGCTCGCTCAAAAAAAACGCCCACAAAAAGTGGAACTAACCGGGACGAATCACAGCGTTATGGACGCCATGTTGTAGATCACATGTCGCGTCCTTTAAAAGGCTGCTGTGCTTCAACTTCGGCGGAGTTTGGATGTACTCTGTAGGTCATTGGAGTTGATGTGAACATCTCTAAAAACATCTTGACCACACTGTGACCGATTGGAATTGAAGAGGTGTGTTTGTCAGGACATTCCTAGTTTGTGTGCAATCGATGGAAAACAGAGAGCTACTGCAATGTCCTTTCTCACCCTCTCGGTGACCAAATACATGCAGCAGACGTGACATCGCTGAAGGAACGCTGCACTGCATTATATGCCCAATGTACAAAGTGACAGACAGATGAGGAGGACCAGATGTTACACCCCCTGCAAGCACATGGAGAAGCATTCTTGCCTCGACTTGCCTGACACCACCTGCTTTGGAGACTGCGCTTCCACAAAGAGGTTATCACAGAGGTATGCCAGCTGATAAGGGGAGATCTGCAGCCTGCCAGCACCATCAGAACTGCACTGTCCGTCGAGGTCAAAGTCACCGCGGCACTGTCGTTCTATGCCTCAGGCCACAGCTGGTGACATTTGCGGACTTTCTCAGCATGCCACACATCACTGCATTAGACAGGTTGCTGAAGCCCTGTACGCACGCAGGAGGGACTTGATCAGCTTCCCTATGACCAGGGAGGCACAGAGTGAGAGGGGCTCTAGGTTTCTCCAGAATTGCAAACTTCCCCAAGATGCAAGGAGCAATAGACTGTACGCACATCGCGATGCAGGCACCTTTTCAGGGTACTGAGATTTTCAGGAATTGCAAGGGATTCCACTCCCTGAATGTCCAGCTGGTTATCGACCACCAGCAAATTATACTGGCAGTGAATGCTCAATTTCCGGGCAGCATCCATGATGTGCACATCCTGCGTGAGAGCACTGTTAAACAAATCAGATACAACAAGCCACAAGGTCAATGCTGGATGCTTGGGGACAAAGGATATGGCCTCGCCACCGGGCTGATGAACCCCTGTGTGACATCCACACCGATACCGAGAGGCGATACAGCGAGAGCCATAGAGCAACTTGCAATATCGTGGAGGAAACCATTGGCGTGCTGAAGCAGCGCTTCAGACGCCTGACTCACTCAGGAGATGAGCTCCATACCACCCTGAGCAGGTAGCTCAATTCGTGGTGGTCTGCTCCATGCTACACAACTTGGCTATCAGGAGGGGACAAGAATTGCCTGATGAGTCTGACAGATCACCTCACCAGAGAGAGGATGAGGAGGCGGACGCTGACATCGGGCCAGACAATCAGGCTGACGCTGAAGACATGCCCCCGCCCCCCATGTAGACCGCATGAAAGGGCCCGTGGTGGCATGATAGCTGCAAGAACCTTACATCAGGAGCTCATCAATGATCACTTTGCCTGAAATAATGTTGGTGTTATTTATAAGGCTGACACACAGCTGGGTGTGCAGGTCATACGTCAATGGTGGGCATTACCTTGGTGACAGTTAAAGTTTAAATTGATTTAAATTAATTGTGATTATACCATTTGATAAGGAATCACCTGCGTGTAATGGTGCAGCTATCTGAGCCAATGTGTTGCAAGGTATTGTTAAATAAAAACCATTTAAACCAAACATTAATCTGAAATTATCAGTATTTCTGTGCAAACTAACCCTCCCCCCCACTTCCCCCCCCCCCCCTTCTCTCCCCACTTCTACCCCTTCCTTTTACCCTCCTGACTCCAAGTCGCCTGGCCGAGGAGGTCCTCAGGCGAAGCTTCATTGTGGGGGGGGGGTGGGGGGTGGGGAGGGGGTGGGGAGGGGGGAGGGGGAGGGGGGGGGGGTGGGGAGGGGGGGGTGGGGGGGTGGGAGGGGGAGTGGGAGGGGGAGGTGGGGGGGGGGAGGCGGGGTGACGGCCGAAGTGCTGCTTGGATGGATACAGGAGAGGACAGTCCCGAGGTGGGACCATGCTCCGAGCCATAAGCAAGATTTTGCTGCTGGTCTAGTGCAGTTGGCAATGGGGGTGCATCACATTGGGGTGCATTGTGGTGATCCGGGACCACTGGGAGCCCACTGCCACCAGTGTTCCTGGCTACCAGCTTCAGGGCCTCCTCCATCCCTTCCATTTTATATCTTATTTGTTGGACAGAAACTCAGTGCCAACTATGTTCTTGGTGCTTAGTGGGCTTTTTGCTGTTGGTGAATCTCTGTCGTGCCTCCCACAACAGCCAAACAAGCTCACACCACAGCCACACACGCTTTCAGTGCCTCTGAGCTCCATCTCTCTCTGTCTCTTCTGCACATGTCATGATGACCCTTGACCTCCTGAATTGCGGGAATCGAACGTTGCCGTCCCGTTGCTAAGGATGGCCACACTTTAAGCAGAAGGTGAGAAAAATGTAACGCTACCACCCATTTGATATCGCTCGCGTTAATGCCCATTTTCAAAAATGTTAACTAGATGTTTTGAGAATGGGCGAGAAGCCGGCAATCTGAAAACCCTTTTTTAACGCCCACGCAGGAAATAACGCCCATTTTTGGGCGCTAAGCTCAAAAGTGGAGGTTCTAGCCCATGGACATAATTTGCCGTCATCTAAAACCAGCACATTTTTTCACTACATTTTTATTCTAATCCTACTGTATCATGCCAAATGAGAAAAGGCTCTGTTGATAGCGCTATCATCTCCAAATCAGAAAGTTGTGGGTTCATCGTCCCAATCCAGAGACTTGAGCACAAAGTTCTAGGCTGACACTCCCAGTGCAGTACTAAAGGAGTGCTGCACTGTCAGAAGTGCCGTCTTTCAGATTGAGATGTTCAACCAAGACCCCCTCAGGTGGATGTAAAAGATTCCATGGCACTATTTTTTCCCCAATGTCTTGGCTAATATTTATTACTCAACCAACATTACTAAAAACTGATTATCCTGTCATTATCATACTGCAGTGCACAAATTGGCTGCTGCGTTTCCTGCTGTGACGACACTTCAAAAAAGTATTTAATTGGATGTAACTTCCTGAGGTTGTGATAGGTACTGCATAAATGCAAACTTGCCCTGCTGTAAATTTCATGTGTTCGGATTTCAGATGAGCATACTATCTCGGATCTGATGCCTTCACAGTTGAGTAGTATGAAGACGTTTACCAGTGAGGCTCAAGACAAAAACAATAACCATTTTTGATGATGTATTGGGGAGCTGCGTCGCCCATGGACCTGGAGCCCACTTTAAGTTACCAACTTCAGAAGGGGGGGAAATTGAGGAAGGGCCATTCTAGGATTTTGAACTTCTCATGTAGTTAAACTTGGAATAACATGGGGAAATGTCGGTGTAAACTGATTTTCTACAAGAGAAGGAAATTGAAGTCAGTTTTTTTTCCTGGGCTTTCTGTAGATGGCTCACATTGAACTCTGTTAGAAAGAGCTCCTTTGTAGCTGCTTTGAATCTCCAAGTGTAACTGATCCTGATTGTTCTCGATGTGAAAGCTGTTCCAGTATTTAGTGTTAATCTGTTTCATGGTGGTTTCCTTTCCCATTTCAACAAGAGCACAGAGCGATCTCTGTGAGGCTGATTTGTCACTTCCAGGCCAAGTTTTTACATTTACAAATTCTTGGAAATTGAGATACTTCAACTTTGGCCTTTACACAGTTTACAGGACCAGAGTAAAGAGTGTGCGATTGGTCCTTTGGAGGAAAGTGAAGGGTCGATTTTAACCCCATCAGTCCCTCCCTGCGGAATCTGGGCGGGCAGATAAACTGGCCGCTGTGACTGTGACTCCATTCCGATTCCACAGCCTTCCACAGGCGGTTAAGAAAGCAAATGGCATGTTGGCCTTCATAGCGAGGGGATTTGATTACAGGGGCAGGGAGGTGTTGCTACAGTTGTACAGGGCCTTGGTGAGGCCACACCTGGAGTATTGTGTACAGTTTTGGTCTCCTAACTTGAGGAAGGACATTCTTGCTATTGAGGGAGTGCAGCGAAGGTTCACCAGACTGATTCCCGGGATGGTGGGACTGACCTATCAAGAAAGACTGGATCAACTGGGCTTGTATTCACTGGAGTTCAGAAGAGTGAGAGGGGACCTCATAGAAACATTTAAAATTCTGACGGGTTTAGACAGGTTAGATGCAGGAAGAATGTTCCCAATGTTGGGGAAGTCCAGAACCAGGGGTCACAGTCTAAGGATAAGGGGTAAGCCATTTAGGACCGAGATGAGGAGAAACTTCTTCACCCAGAGAGTGGTGAACCTGTGGAATTCTCTACCACAGAAAGTAGTTGAGGCCAATTCACTAAATATATTCAAAAGAGAGTTAGATGAAATCCTTACTACTAGGGGGATCAAGGGGTATGGCGAGAAAGCAGGAATGGGGTACTGAAGTTTCATGTTCAGCCATGAACTCATTGAATGGCGGTGCAGGCTAGAAGGGCTGAATGGCCTGCTCCTGCACCTATTTTCTATGTTTCTATGTTTCCCCTCTCCTCGATTCTGCTTCTCCTCCAGAAACGAGCTAAGGCTGAAAGAAGGAGAATTTGATTTGGACAGAACGGGCGATAACGCATCGGCCAATATTTAGTTGTATTGAAGCCGCAGCACTCCACTTGCAGAAAACGTTTCCAAGTTATATTTAAAAAGAATTTGCATTTCGGAGTTATATTTAAAAAGAAGTTGCATTTCAATAGCACCTTTCACGACCTCAGGATGTCCCAAAGCGCTTTACAGCCAATGAGGTACTTCTAAAGTATAGTCAGTGTTGTAATGTAGGAAACGTGGCAGCTGATTTGCGCACAGCAAGCTCCACAAACAGCAATGCGATAAATGAGCAGATAAACTGTTTTAGTGATATTGATATTGGCCAGGGACACCGAGGAAAACTCCTCTGCTCAGGTGATCGGAGATGCCGTCTTTTGGATATGATGTTAAACCGAGGCCCCATCTGCTCTCTGAAGTGGACGTAAAAGATCCCATGACATTATTATCAAAGAAGAGCACGGGAGTGCGTGGCGTTGGTGAGGCCTATAAAAGGCCCAGCGGCAGCAAGAGGTGGCGGGAGTTCGTGGCGTTGGTGAGGTCTATAAAAGGCCCAGCTTGTGCAGCTGCAGCGGAGAGAGAAGACAAAAAAGAATGTAGAAAGAAATCAAAAGGTGATGTCACAGCCAAGGGGGTAAGTGATTGGCTGGTGATTGGTGAGTAGCTTTTCCTTTTATTTTTTATATCAGTAAGTAACCTGTTAACATTGTTGTTGTCAATTTAAGGGTATCTAAGGGTTAAGTCATGGCAGGAGAGCTCGGTCACGTGATGTGCTCCTCCTGTACCATGTGGGAACTCAGGGACACTGGAAGTGTCCCTGACGACTACATGTGCGGGAAGTGAATCCGCCTCCAGCTCCTGACGGACCGCGTTGCGGAATTGGAGCTGAGGGTGGATTCACTCTGGAGCATCCACGATGCTGAGAATGATGTGAGTAGCACGTGTAGCGAGTTGGTCTTATTGCAGGTGAAGGGTCCACAGCCAGCTAGGGAATGGAAGACCAGCAGGAAGAGCAGTGCAAGGAAGGTAGTGCAGGGGTCCCCTGCGGTCATCCTCCTGCAAAACAGATACACTGCTTTGAGTACTGTTGAGGGGATGACTCATCAGGGGAGGGCAGCAGCAGCCAAATTCATGGCACTGTGGCTGGCTCTGTTGCACAGGAGGGCAGGAAAAAGAGTGGGAGAGCGATAGTGATAGGGGATTCAATTATAAGGGGAATAGATAGGCGTTTCTGCGACCGCAACCGAGACGCCAGGATGGTATGTTGCCTCCCTGGTGCAAGGGTCAAGGATGTCTCTGAGCGGGTGCAGGACATTCTAAAAAGGGAGGGAGAACAGCCAGTTGTCGTGGTGCACATTGGTACCAACGACATAGGTAAAAAAAGGGATGAGTTCCTACGAGACGAATTTAAGGAGCTAGGAGCTAAATTAAAAAGTAGGACCTCAAAAGTAGTAATCTCGGGATTGCTACCAGTGCCACGTGCTAGTCAGAGTAGGAATCGCAGTATAGCACAGATGAATACGTGGCTTGAGCAGTGGTGCAGCAGGGAGGGATTCAAATTCCTGGGGGAGGTGGGACCAGTACAAACCGGACGGTCTGCACCTGGGCAGGACCGGAACCAATGTCCTGGGGGGAGTGTTTGCTAGTGCTGTTGGGGAGGAGTTAAACTAATATGGCAGGGGGATGGGAACCAATGCAGGGAGACAGGGAAACAAAAAGGAGACAAAAGCAAAAGACAGAAAGGAGATGAGTAAAAGTGGAGGGCAGAGAAACCCAAGGCAAAAAACAAAAAGGGCCACTGAATATAAAGGGGCTGCAGGAGGGGTCAAAACTAAAAATCATGGTTTAAAAACTAGGATTAAAACACTCTACCTAAACGCACGCAGCATTTGAAATAAAGTAAATGAGTTGACGACACAAATCATTACAAATGGGTATGATTTCGTGGCCATTTTAGAAACATGGTTGCAGGGTGGCCAAGACTGGGAATTAAACATACAGGGATATCTGACGATTCGGAAAGATAGACAAGAAGGGAAAGGAGGTGGGGTAGCTCTGTTAATAAAGGATGATATCAGGGCAGTTGTGAGAGACGATATTGGCTCTAATGAACAAAATGTTGAATCATTGTGGGTGGAGATTAGAGATAGTAAGGGAAAAAAGTCACTGGTGGACGTAGTTTATAGGCCCCCAAATAATAACTTCATGGTGGGGCAGGCAATAATCAAGGGAATAATGGAGGCATGTGAAAAAGGAACGGCAGTAGTCATGGGGGATTTTAACCTACATATTGATTGGTCAACTCAAATTGCACGGGGTAGCCTGGAGGAGGAATTCATAGAATGCATACGGGATTGTTTCTTGGAACCTACAAGGGAGCAAGCTATCTTAGATCTGGTCCTGTGTAATGAGACAGGAAAAATAAACGATCTCCTAGTAAAAGATCCTCTTGGAATGAGTGATCACAGTATGGTTGAATTTGTAATACAGATTGAGGGTGAGGAAGTAGTGTCAGAAACGAGCGTACTATGCTTAAACAAAGGGGACTACAGTGGGATGAGGGCAGAGTTGGCTAAAGTAGACTGGAAACACAGACTAAACGGTGGCACAATTGAGGAACAGTAGAGGACTTTTAAGGAGCTCTTTCATAGTGCGCAACAAAAATATATTCCAGTGAAAAAGAAGGGCGGTAAGAGAAGGGATAACCAGCCGTGGATAACCAAGGAAATAAAGGAGAGTATCAAATCAAAGACCAATGCGCATATGGTGGCCAAGGTTAGTGGGAAACTAGAGGATTGGGAAAATTTTAAACAACAGCAAAGAATGACTAAAAAAGCAATAAAGAAAGGAAAGATAGATTTCGAAAGTAAACTTGCGCAAAACATAAAAACAGATAGTAAAAGCTTTTACAGATATATAAAACGGAAAAGAGTGACTAAAGTAAAGGTTGGTCCCTTAGAAGATGAGAAGGGGGATTTAATAATGGGAAATGTGGAAATGGCTGAGACCTTAAACAATTATTTTGCTTCGGTCTTCACAGTGGAAGACACAAAAACCATGCCAAAAATTGCTGGTCACGGAAATGTGGGAAGGGAGGACCTTGAGACTATCACTATCACTAGGGGGGTAGTGCTGGACAGGCTAATGGGACTCAAAGTAGACAAGTCCCCTGGTCCTGATGAAATGCATCCCAGGGTATTAAAAGAGATGGCGGAAGTTATAGCAGATGCATTCGTTATAATCTACCAAAATTCTCTGGACTCTGGGGAGGTACCAGCGGATTGGAAAGCAGCTAATGTAACGCCTCTGTTTAAAAAAAGGGGGCAGACAAAAAGCAGGTAACTATAGGCCGGTTAGTTTAACATCTGTAGTGGGGAAAATGCTTGAAACTATCATTAAGGAAGAAATAACGGGACATCTAGATAGGAATAGTGCAATCAAGCAGATGCAGCTTGGATTCATGAAGGGGAAATCATGTTTAACTAATTTACTGGAATTCTTTGAGGATATAACGAGCATGGTGGATAGAGGTGTACCAATGGATGTGGTGTATTTAGATTTCCAAAAGGCATTCAATAAGATGCCACACAAAAGGTTACTGCAGGAGATAGAAGTACGCGGAGTCAGAGGAAATGCATTAGCATGGATAGAGAATTGGCTGGCAAACAGAAAGCAGAGATTCGGGATAAATGGGTCCTTTTCGGGTTGGAAATCGGTGGTTAGTGGTGTGCCACAGGGATCGGTGCTGGGACCACAACTGTTTACAATATACATAGATGACCTGGAAGAGGGGACAGAGTGTAGTGTAACAAAATTTGCAGATGACACAAAGATTAGTGGGAAAGCGGGTTGTGTAGAGGACACAGAGAGGCTGCAAAGAGATTTGGATAGGCTAAGCGAATGGGCGAAGGTTTGGCAGATGGAATACAATGTCGGAAAGTGTGAGGTCATCCACTTTGGGGGAAAAAAACAGTAAAAGGGAATATTATTTGAATGGGGAGAAATTACAACATGCTGAGATGCAGAGGGACCTGGGGGTCCTTGTGCATGAATCCCAAAAAGTTAGTTTGCAAGTGCAGCAGGTAATCAGGAAGGCGAATGGAATGTTGGCCTTCATTGCGAGAGGGATGGAGTACAAAAGCAGGGAGGTCCTGCTGCAACTGTATAGGGTATTGGTAAGGCCGCGCCTGGAGTACTGCGTGCAGTTTTGGTCACCTTAAGGAAGGATATACTGGCTTTGGAGGGGGTACAGAGACGATTTACTAGGCTGATTCCGGAGATGAGGGGGTTACCTTATGATGATAGATTGAGTAGACTGGGTCTTTACTCGTTGGATTTCAGAAGGATGAGGGGTGATTTTATAGAAACATTTAAAATCATGAAAGGGATAGACAAGATAGAGGCGGAGAGGTTGTTTCCACTGATAGGGGAGGCTAGAACTAGGGGGCACAGCCTCCAAATACGGGGAAGCCAATTTAAAACCGAGTTGAGAAGGAATTTCTTCTCCCAGAGGGTTGTGAATCTGTGGAATTCTCTGCCCAAGGAAGCAGTTGAGGCTAGCTCATTGAATGTATTCAAGTCACAGATAGATAGATTTTTAACCAATAAGGGAATTAAGGGTTACAGGGAGCGGGTGGGTAAGTGGAGCTGAGTCCACGGCCAGATCAGCCATGATCTTATTGAATGGCGGAGCAGGCTCGAAGGGCTAGATGGCCTACTCCTGTTCCTAATTCTTATGTGCGCAAATCAGCTGCCACGTTTCCTACATTACAACACTGACTATACATTAGAAGCCTAGATTTTGTGCTCAAGCCTCTGGATTGGGACTTGAACCCACAACCTTCTGATGCAGAAGTGAGAGTGCTGACCACTGAGCCATGGCTGATTTGTTAGAGTAAACCCTAAGGAACCATTTCAGTTATACTGCATCAATGGATAGTGGGCTTTATCTGAAAGGGAGGAGGAGCGTTTCATTTATTTAACCATTTTTCCCAAGTTGGTTCCTTTTAATTCTGGCCTCTTGTACATCCACCATTGATGGCCGTGCCTTCAGATGCCTGGTTCCTAAGCACTGGAATTCCATCCCTAAACCTCTCCACTTCTCGATCCCTCTTTCCTCTTTTAAGACGCTCCTTAAAACTTAACTCTTTGACCAAGCTTTTGGTCAGCTGCCCTAATATTTCCTTATGTGGCTTTGTTTCAAATTTTGTTTGAAAACTCTCCTGTGAAGCACCTTGGGACGTTTTACTATGTTTAAGGCACAGGACTAAATCATTAGTGCATTGAGGAGATGGACCCTTTGAGCATCCCATTGCTCTGTGATTCTATGGGTTAATGTTGGTGTTCCAATGCTTTGCTGCCCCAGATCATGCCATCCCAGTTCTTCTTTCACATTCTGAAGCTTTGCTTATGAAGTTGGCTCAATTCTGCACAGTCTGTTACACAATAATTTACAGCTAGATTTTCAAGTGATTTCTCAGGCTGAGCATGTTTTCAAAAGATTTTCTGATAAAACAATCACCCACACATGCACCAATAGAATTTCCTTCCTCCCTTTAATCCCCGCATCAGTGAACTAAGGGTTCTCTAACTTGCTTTCACCTGCTTCTAACCTTTCAGGTCACCTGAAATACAATATTTCTGTGATCATTCCACAGGCTTCAGCAATCCTCTCTTATCTTGCCCATGTTTCCATTCTTCACATACGAGTGCACACATCAGACAAAACACACTGCATCAGAACCATGCCTGATCTTGTCAGCTGATAACCCACACAAGTATCTTGTATCATTATTTGCCGGACAGTAATCGGGATTCGGCTGATTTCAACCCCCCTATTCTCCATAACTCAAGGTCAATTAAAATGTCCCCACTGATGAACCAGGTGAGATTCAGGCATTATACATGTCGTCAATTTTGTCTTTATGGAACAAAGGAACATTCAGCTCCTTGAGCCTGTCCTGCCATTCAATTAGATCATGGCTGATCTGTGTCTTAACTCCATCCACCTGCCTTGGCTCCATATCAGCTGTGGCTCAGTGGGTAGCACACTTGCCTCTGAGTCAGAAGGTTGTGGGTTCAAATCCCACTCCAGGGACTTGAGCACATAAATCTAGGCTGACACTCCAGTGTTGAGGGAGTGCTGCACTGTCTGTAGGTGCTATCTTTTGAGTGAGATGTTAAACTGAGTCCATGTCTGCCCTCTCAGGTGGATGTAAATGATGCCATGCACTATTTTAACGAAGAGCAGGGGATGTTATCCCCGGTGTCCTGGCCAATATTTATCCCTCAATTAACATAACAAAAACAGATTATCTGATCATTATCACATTGCTGTTTGTGGGAGTTTGCTGTGTGCAAATTGGCTGCCGCGTTTCCCACATTACAACAGTGACTACACTCCAAAAGTACTTCATTGGCTGTAAAGCGCTTTGAGACATCTGGTACTCATGAAAGGCGCTATATAAATGCGAGTCTTTCTTCTTTTATATCCCTTAATACCCTTGTCAAACAAAAATCTATCAATCTCAATTTTAAAATAATTGATTGAGCTAGCTGCTGCTTTTTGGGGGAAAGAGTTCCACACTTCTACCACCCTTTTCATGAATAAGTGTTTCCAAACTTCTCTCCCAAATGGCCTGGCTCTCAATTTACGATTATGTCCCCTTGTCTTACACCAGCGGAAAAAGCATCGCACAAAACAGTGCATTTACATAAGAACATAAGAAATAGGAGCAGGAGTAGGCCATAAGGCCCCTCGAGCCTGCTCCACCATTCAATAAGATCATGGCTGATCTGATCATGGACTCAGCTCCACTTCCCCACCCGCTCCCTATAACCCCTTATCGTTTAAGAAACTGTCTATTTCTGTCTTAAATTTATTTAATGTCCCAGCTTCCACAGCTCTCTGAGGCAGCGAATTCCACAGATTCACAACCCTCTGAGAGAAGAAATTTCTCCCTTATTCTAAGATTATGCCCTCTAGTTCTAGTCTCCCCTATCAGTGGAAACATCCTCTCTGCATCCACCTTGTCAAGCCCCCTCATAATCTTACATGTTTCTATAAGATCACCTCTCATTCTTCTGTATTCCAGTGAGTAGAGGCACAACCTACTCAACCTTTCCTTTATAAGTCAACCCCCTCATCCCCGGGATCAACCTAGTGAACCTTCTCTGAACTGCCTCCACAGCAAGTATATCCTTTCGTAAATATGGAAACCAAAACTGCACGCAGTATTCCAGGTGTGGCTTCACCAATACCCTGTACAGCTGAAACAAGACTTCCCTGCTATTATACTCCATCCCCTTTGCAATAAAGGCCAAAATTCCATTGGCCTTCTTGATCACTTGCTTTACCTGCATACTATCCTTTTGTGTTTCATGCACAAGTACCCCCAAGTCCCACTGTACTGCAGCACTTTGCAATCTTTCTCCATTTAAATAATAACTTGCTCTTTGATTTTTTTTTTTCCAAAGTGCATGACCTCACATTTTCCAACATTATACTCCATCTGCCAAATTCTTGCCCACTCACTTAGCCTGTCTATATCCTCCTGCAGCCTCTTTGTCTTCCTTACACATTACCCTTCCTCCCATCTTTGTATCGTCAGCAAACTTGGCTACATTACACTCAGTCCCCTCTTCCAAGTCGTTAATATAGATTGTAAATAGTTGGGGTCCCAGCACTGATCCCTGCGGCACCCCACTAGTTACTGATTGCCAACCAGAGAATGAACCATTTTATCCCGACTCTCTGTTTTCTGTTTGTCAGCCAATCTTCTATCCATGCTAATATATTACCCTCAACCCCATGACCTTTTATCTTGTGCGGTAACCTTTTGTGTGGCACCTTGTCAAATGCCTTCTGGAAGTCCAAATACACCACATCCACTGGTTCCCCTTTATCCACCCTGTTCGTTACATCCTCAAAGAATTACAGCAAATTTGTCAAACATGACTTCCCCTTCATAAATCCATGCTGACTTTGCCGGACCAAATTTTACCCACTCAACTATTGAATGAGCCCTTAAATAAATCTTTTTTGTGATCTCACCATGTGATTCAGTCTCCCCAAAAGGTGCTGATATTACTCTGTAATATTGTCAAACCTGTCAATTTTGTGTCAGGATCATAAAATGGCTAAAAGTGGCAAGCTACGTCTGTCACATGAACTACATAGGGCATTTGAGTGGCACTAATGCATTCTTCACATCTCTTTCTCATCCTCTTTCCCTTGTCTTTCTCTCTTCCACCTTTTTTTGTCCTTTTTTATCTCATTTCTGTTTTTTGCAAAGCTAGAGACTGTTGTAGAATTAGTTTGGGGCGCTAACTTTTAAAAGTTTGAAAAATTAGCGACAGGTTCTAATGGTTACAATTTTTTTTAAAAATCAGCATTATTTGCTCCAGGAAGGAAGTGGAACGCTAAATCTGGTGCTCCACTTCCAGGAGCGCAATCGGCAGCGGGTGGGGCGGTAAGTGGAGCAGTGCTGCACACTGGGCCGTGCAGCGTGCCACGTTGAAAGGCTCCTTCCCTCCCATAAAGGGAAGGGCTATGGCTGCAGGCTCTGCAAAGAATAAAACGACTAACCTTCTCCACGATTGCACGGGACCGCGGCTGCCATCAGCCCGGCGCACAAGCAAAGTACTGGGCTGATCGATCGCGGGCAAGATCCCGCAAAAAAAGCCAGCAAAAGAGAAGGTACGTTTTTTTTTAAACTTACCTCGGCCACCTCGCCTTTAAGCATCGCCCCCGAAGCGCCCGGCCTCCCGATGAACGCCTCCTGCAGCTGCCAGTGTTTTCGCCCAACGATGCTGCAGGGGGTGGAACGCAATTTCGGGTCCTGGGTGATGCGCACACCGATGACGCCACAATCTCCGGGCGAAGGAGATCGGGGTGCAACGCTGTACCGCCACCGCAATACTCCCGCCATTGCTGATCTTGCCACGCTGGGTCGCAAAACCATTTGCACCCCATTATTGCCCCCCCTCCCCCGGAGGCACTAATGGGAGGCTTAAAGGAGCCCAATTTCACCCCCATAGAAACTTACAGCACGGAACGAGGCTATTCAGCCCAGCATGCTTGTGCTGGCCCTGTAAAAAAGCTGTCCAATAAGTCCCACTCTGTTGTACTCTTCTCCCATAGCCCTGAAAATGTTTCCTTTTCAAGTATATGAAGGAAGGATAATCTCAACATCCATAGTGATATTGAACGCGTTCTGTTAAACTGTAAGGCCCATAAATTTAATAGAGGGCTTTCACAGGTGCTATGATTGCTAAGGCAAACTGTAGTGTAGTGATACCTTGTGTGAGACTCTCGCTGAATTGGTAGAACTGAGTGGGGTGGAGTGAATTTGTTCATCTGTAAATCATTATTAAATACTGAGTTTTCACAGCTAATCCCACTGTCTAACTTCTTGTAGTATCAGCCGTGGCTCAGTGGGTAGCACTCTCATCTGAGTCAGAAGGTTGTGATGTTTTAGTCCAACTCCAGAGACTTGAGCACAAAATCTTCGGCTGACATTCCCAGTACAGTACTGAGGGGGTGCTGCACAGTCGAAGGTGCCATCTTTCGGATGAAACGTTAAACCGAGGCCTCGTCTGACCTCTCAGGTGGACGTAAAAGAATCCATGGCACTATTTCGAAGAAGAGCTGGGGAGATCTCCCTGGTGTCCTGGCCAATATTTTTCCCTCAACCAACATCACTAAAACAGATTATCTAGTCATTATCACATTGCAATTTGTGGGACCTTGCTGTGTACAAATTGGTTGCCACGTTTTCTACATTACAACAGGGACTACTTTGGGATGTCCTGAAGTTGTGAAAGGCACTATATAAATGCAAGTCTTTCTTTCTTTAACAAGCTGAATCCATTGCAAGACTTGGCAACCCATAATAAAGATATAATAAATCACATTGCTTCAGTGCCCCAGGTCCATGAGAAAGGTCAGAGGTTCAAGCAAATGCCTGGTAACACAAAACTTATCAAGTGCTTTCAGAAATTTTTAATAATTTTCTTATTTTGCACATGGCTTAAATGCAATTCTATTCATTTCAATAACTGGGGAACCAGAAGGTGTGTGTTCCAGATGGCCATGTCTCAAAATTAATGATGGCATGCATTAAAGATGACCTTTATGTGTTACATTCCACGTTAAGTGAACACTTTTAACAGTCGGTCAGGGCAAGTTGTTGAATACAAAGCGAGGTTGAGTCACATTTATTGGTTGGTAACAAGGGCTGCCAACTCTGATTGGAGGTATTCCTGGAGATTTCATCTCGCCCCCGTGCTCCTGCCACTGGTCACCTGATACGCCCTTCCTCGCGGAGCCCCACCTCCCCACACCGATTGGAAAGCAAACAGAGTCTTTGTTGCCCGATTGGATGATTCTTAACTGTCAGTTAAAAATGCCTTTTAATATGTCCTTACTATACAGTACAAATGCACACGAGGCCCATACTAGAGAGAAGGTCACTCTGTGACCAGTAACCTTTATTTGCCAGCACTGAAGTGGAGAAGATGGGTGGAGCTTCCCCTTTTATACCTGAAAGTCCAGGTTAGGAGTGTCTCCCACAAGTTCGCCCCCTTGTGGTCAATGTTCTCACGGTGTACAACTTAGGTCAGTTTATACATGGATTACAATGACAGTTGAATACATGACATCACCTCCCCCCCCAAAGTCTTATTGGGATCACAGGTTAAGTCTCTCTGATGGCTTACGCTCCCTTGTAGAGCGCCTAAGTTAGGGCCCCGGTTGTTGGGCGCTGGCCTGAGTGTTTGCTGTTTGCGGTGCCTCAGGCTTGTCTGGACTGCCCACAGTGACTGGGCTCTCCTCCACTCAGTTCCGTTGTTCGGTCACCTGTGGTGGAGTGAACTTGACATTGTGTTCTTCCTCTGCTTCTTCTATGGGGTTGTTGAACCTCCTTTTTGTTTGATCCACGTGTTTGCGGCAGATTTGTCCATTGGTAAGTTTAACTACCAGAATCCTATTCCTCTCTTTGGCAATCACAGTGCCTGCGAGCCATTTGGGCCCTGCAGCGTAGTTGAGGACAAAGACAGGGTCATTGACATCAATACATCGCGCCCTCGCATTCCCGTCATGGTAGTCATATTGTGACCGGCGCCTACTCTCAACAATTTCGTTCATGGTGGGGTGTATAAGGGATAACCTGGTTTTGAGCATCCTTTTCATTAGCAGCTCTGCGGGTGGAACCTCTGTGAGCGAGATCTATTGGCCAACAGGAGGCGTGATGAGCGGCTTTGTAGGGAACCCCCTTGGATTCTGAGCATCGCCTGTTTGATTATCTGCATGGCTCGTTCTGCCTGGCCCTTTGAGGCCGGCATGAACGGTGCCATTCTGACATGGTTGATTTCATTGCCTGCCATGAAGTCCAGGAATTCAATGCTTGTAAAGCACGGGCCATTGTCGCTGACCAAGATATCTGGTAGATCATGGGTGGCGAACATTGCCCATAGACTTTCTACCGTGGCAGAGGATGTGATTGAATTGAGAATGTCACACTCGATCCATTTGGAGTAGGCGTCTACTACAACCTTCAGTATCGCAACCTGCGATGAGGATGTCGTCTTGAAAAACCACCGTCCCTGGAATCGACTTGAGGAGACTTTCCATGTTTCTTGAAAGGTCGCGGTGGCCGAGCGAATCCCGAACGGACATCTGTTGTACTCAAACAATCCCTTGTGTGTCGTGATGGTGGTCAGCTTCTTCGACTCACTCGCCAGCTCCTGGGTCATGTAAGCTGAGGTCAGGTCCAATTTTGAAAAAAGTTTGCCACAGGATAGCGTCGCAAAGAGATCCTCCACTCTCGGTAGTGGGTACTGGTCTTGGAGTGACACCCGATTGATGGTGGCCTTGTAATCACCACATATCCTGACCAACCCATCCGCCTTGAGCACCGGCACAATTGGGCTCGCCCAGTCACTGAATTCGACTGGCGAGATGATGCCTTCCCTCAACAGGCGGTCCAATTCGCCTTCTATCTTTTCCCGCATCACATACGGCACCGCTCTGGCCTTGTGGTGTACTGGCCTGGTGTCCGGGTTTATGTGAATCACTACCTTGGTCCCCATGAAAGTGCCAATGCCGGGTTGAAATAGTGAGTCAAATTTGTCCAGGACCTATGAGCATGATATTCGCTCCACAGAAGAAATTGCATTGATTTCGCCCCATTTCCAGTTCATGACAGCAAGCCAACTCCTCCCCAGCAGTGCGGGACCGTCCCCCGGGACAATCCAGAGTGGCAACCTGTTCTCCAAATCTTTGTGGGTCACAACTACTGTGGCGCTGCCTAGCACTGGAATGATCTCCTTTGTATATGTCCGTAGCTGTGCATCAATTGGCAATAATTTTGGCCTCCTGGCCTTGGACGCCCACAACTTGTCAAACTGTTTGATACTCATCAGGGACTGGCTGGCCCCCGTGTCTAGCTCCATTGATACTGGGATGCCATTGAGGAGCACTTTCATCATTATCGGTGGCGTCCTGGTATATGAGCTGTATACATGCTCCACATGAGCTCGCTGAACTTCAGCTTCCAACGTTCCCCAGTGTCCATTTGGCCTTGTAGGGCTTACATTGGGGCCCGTCCTCCCCGTACATCAACCTGGCTGCAGGCTTCCTGCACATACGCGCCAAGTGACCGCTGACGTTGCAATTTCTGCAGGTATATTGCTGATACCTGCAAGCTCTGGTTTGCCTCCACACCTCCAACATGAGCCGTTGTTGGAAACAAAAGTTCCATTACCAGTCGATCGTCTCCTACTGTCTCTGTAACTTTCTTTAAACGCACCATTGACAGGTGTTGATGGCCCCATTACTGGCCGCATTGTCCCTTGCGATGGCATGAATCACCGTTCAGCTAGCCATTGTCTCTGTTGAATTACCCCTTTGGGTTTGACGACATGCTCGGGCATGTCCGATTGCCCCTGTCTGCCTGGAGAACTGTGTGCCGCATTAATAATGTTGACTCCCTGTCCATTTGCTGCATTTAAACCAAGATTTTTGTCAAACATCATTCTGGTCTCTTCCTCCCCTGAGATAAATGTCTGGGCCATCAAAGCCGCCGTTTCCAGGGTCAAGTCTTTGGTCTCAATCAGTTTCCTGAAAACTCCAGCGTGCCCGATGCCCTCATTAAACAAGTCTTGCAGCATTTCCGCTCTGCATGCATCTGGGAACTTACACTGGCTCGCCAGTCATCAGAGATCTGCCATGAAGTCTGGAACGCTTTGCCCTTCTCGCCGCCGGTGCATGTAAAACTGGTGTCTCGCCATGTGCATGCTGCTCGCCGGTTTAAAGTGTTCCCCGATCAACTTACTGAGCTCTTCAAAAGTCTTGCCCGCCGGCTTCTCTGGCACTAGAAGGTCCTTCATCAGGAAGTACGTCCTGGATCCACAAACCGTCAGGAGATGAGCCCTGCGTTTGTCAGACGAATCTTGTCCCAGCCATCCCTTAGTGACAAAACTGTGCTGTAGTCTCTCAATAAAATTGTCCCAATCATCACCAACACAGTACCTCTCGTCTGTGCTGCTAGTGGCCATGCTCGCGTGGTTTAAATCCCAGTTTCTCGTCGCCAATAATATGGCCTTACTCTACAGTACAAATGCACACTGTAATGTCTGTAAGCTTGTAATGTTTGTAGCTCTACACTGTGGATGTGGACGTATTGTGTAATTCAAGTGCATAGTTAATCATTAAACAGAACTTGGCAGTTTCCGGAGTCTTCCAAGAGAGCTGCCTCCATGTTAAGAGCTGTGTGTGCTGTGTTCTGTGAATATATCACATTTGGCGACTGAGAGGGGATTTTTCGGATTATTTAAATCTTAATTTTTGTTGGTGAAGGATTCAACCAGCCGACAGAGAGACTTTGGAAGTTTCTGTCTTTGGAAAAAAAGCTACAAAATCTGAGGTAAAATATAGCATACGGTATGAACACTTAGAGATTAAAATGGCAGGTTTACTGGGACATTTGGGTGAATATAGACACGACCGGGAACGTTTTAAAGCGTATGTGCATCGGCTCGAAATGTATTTCACTGAAAATAACATAATCGAAGTTCCAGACAATGCAGTCCGGAGCCGGGCTGTGTTGGAACGTAAGAGAACGATCTACTTATCAGAGGCAGGTCCGGCATTATATGAAACCCTTGTAAATCTGCTTGTGCCTGACGAGCCAAAGGACACAATGCTTAAAGAGATTTTAATGAAGCTGGAGCAGCACTATAACCCCAAACCATTAGAAATTGCTGAAAGTTGTCGTTTCGGGATTCGGCATCAAAAGGCTGATGAACGTATCAGTGAAAACATCGTAGCATTAAAAAAGCTATCGATGCACTGTAATTTTGGAAACTTTCAAAACCGAGCATTACGGGATCGTTTTGTTTATGGGGTGAAAAATGATGCGATCAGAAGGAAGTTATTGACGACGGATGACTTGACTTTTGAGATTGCTTGTCAGACAGCGAGGTCGATGAGCATGGCCAAACAATATTCCCGAGAATTAAATAATAATTACGGTCGTCAGTCAACCGAGGTAAATCACCTGCAGGTTCAAAGTAAAAGACGGGCATGGCCGAAAGTTTCAGAAACTGGAAATTCTACCAGAGCGTTGAAGTCATGCTATAGGTGCCTGGGACAACACATTGCTCAAAGTTGTCCATACGCGAAGGCAGAGTGTTTCTTCTGCAGAAAGACTGGGCATCTTGCGAAGGCATGCCAACTGAAGGGTAAACCAGCTTTCAAAGCTATGAGTCCAGCGTTCAAAGCTATGAGTAGAAATCCCAAGAAACTACATAGCATGGAAGAAGAACAACAGGACGAGGAGATGTTAGAGTTACATGTCATCAGGAGCACGAGGTTAACGGACAGCGATTCGGAAAGCATCAAAATCCATATAGATGTTGCGGGATTCAAGATACCAATAGAAATTGAGACGGGTGCATCCGTGAGTGTAATACCGGAGTCACTGTACCGTGACAAATTGCGTGATTTCCAACTGGAGAAATCCAAGATAGAGCTGCGAGGCTACTCGGGAGAGAAAATTCCTGTGGTAGGTCGTATCACCGTACTGGTGAAATATAAAGATCAATTTCAGAACTTGCCTCTAATAGTAGTGAAAGGAGACAAGTCTGCCTTACTAGGAAGAAATTGGTTGAGCTCACTGAAGCTGGATTGGAGTAAGATTTTCTGTGTGGAAGTGAGATTTTCATAAATGGATGAGGTTATCAAGCAGTATCCGAAGGTGTTCTGTGAAATGGGCAGTTCGATCCAAGGCTTGAAGGCGAGTGTCAGGGTACAGAAGGACGCTAGATCGGTTTACTATAAACCATGTTCCATACCATGTGCACTCAAGGAGAAAATTGAGCAAGAACTCAAACGACTAGAAACTGAGAACATTATTTGTAAGATAGATCGATGTAATTGGGCTACACCCATTGTTGTACCTAAGTCCGATGGTAAGGTAAGATTGTGTGGTGATAAAGATATAGAGTACATCGTGAGGCAGTGTACGACATGTCAATCAGTAAGCAAGCAACCACCACCAGTACCATTACAGCCATGGAAATGGCCTCCCACAGTGTGGCAAAGGCTACATATTGATTTTGCTGAGTTAGAAGGACAACAATTGTTCATTGTGATTGATAGCCATTCGAAGTGGGTTGAGGTGTTTCCAATGTGGAAAATAACAAGTATAACATTGGACATTTTGCAAAAATTAGTTTCTGCATTTGGTCTCCCTGAAGAAATTGTTTCGGGATAATGTACCACAATTTAGTTCAGAAGAATTTGCACAATTTACGAGCAAAAATGGTGTGAAACATACCAAGGTTCCACCATACCATCCAGCTTCGAATGGTGCAGCAGAGCGCACTGTACAAATGATAAAACGTGCCCTCATAAAACAAATGTTAGATCCTAATTCAAGGAAACAACAGTTATCATTGGATCAGGAAAACAAAGAGCCTGAAGTTAGAGTGAGTTCAAATGAAAATCAAGGAAATTCCGTGGAGGAAAACGTTCCTCAGGATGAGCCTCGAATGAGTTTAGATTCGACACCATGTTTGGAAGGTTCTGTTCGAGAGCAAAGGTATCCTCTTCAAAACAGAAAACAAGTGGTGAAGTTAAATTTGTAAATATGGAAGAAAAATAAGTTTATATCCTGTGATATGTATAAACATGAAAGTTATGTATGATGTTTGTTATGATGGCTTCTTCATTAAGGAGGGAGAAGTGTAATGTCTGTAAGCTTGTAATGTTTGTAGCTCCACACTGTGGATGTGGACGTATTGTGTACTGCAAGTGCATAGTTAATCATTAAACAGAACTAGGCAGTTTCCGGAGACTTCCAAGAGAGATGCCTCCATGTTAGGAGCTGTGTGTGCTTGTGGTCTGTGAATATATCACACACACGAGGCCCATACTAGAGAGAAGGTCACTCTGTGACCAGTAACCTTTATTTGCCAGCACTGAAGTGGAGAAGATGGGTGGAGCTTCCCCTTTTATACCTGAAAGTCCAGATTAGGAGTGTCCCCCACGAGTTCACCACCTAGTGGTCAGTGTTCTCACGGTGTACAACTTAGGTCAGTTTATACATGGATTACAATGACACATTTTTTCCGCTTTCCAATAGTTTTATTGCTAACCAACAAAAGGTTTCAAAGAGAATTTAAAAAACGATTCGACTGTTGTTTTCCTCCCGGGTGTTGCTCGCAGCAATATCCTGGAGATTAATCTTCCATTCCTAGAGGCTCCAGGACAATCCTGGAGGGTTAGCAACCCAATTGGTAACGGAACAGATGCTACTTCACTCCTATAAATATCTCCACAAGATACACACATGTCTGCTTCCTGTTGTTGTTTCTAATATAATCGTGAGATTGGACCAGAGAATCCACAATTTAACAGATGCAGGACCCACCTCTTTGAAGTCACCTTCCATTCCACACGGACTTACACGAACAATGCTTCAACCTCAATCTACTGCCCGATTCAGTCTCTGTCTCAGTTATATGGAGAGACTAGAGAAGTGGGGATTGTTCTCCGTAGAGCACAGACGGTTAAGGGAAGGTTTAATAGAGGTGTTCAAAAATATGACGGATTTTGATGGAGTAAATAAGGAGAAACTGTTTCCACTGGCAGGAGGGTCGGTAACCAGAGGACACAGATTTAAGTTAACTGGCAAAAGAACCAGCAGAGAAAATTAGGAGAATTTTTTTTTTGCTGCGAGTTGTTGTGATCAGGAATGCACTGCCTGAAAGGGTGGTGGAAACAAATTCAATGGCAACATTCAAAAGGGAATTGGATAAATACTTAAAAAGGAAAAATGCGCAAGGTTATGGGGAAAGAAAAAGGGAGATTGGGACCATTTGGACTATGGGACTATGAATCTTTGGTCTCGTGCCCTTGTACTGTTTTGGGGGAGTTGTGATGTCTATGCAGTGGCCTGATATGTCTCCAGCCATTCTCAGTAATTGCAGCATCTTTTAATAGCGTGTTTGATTGACCATGATGAGACGGACCAAAGCCAGCAAGCGGGTGGTTTATTAATATCCATTCGGGCTTTCAATCATGCCGCACAGTAGCTTTGTACTTCATTGTGAAATTAACCTAACTATAGGACATGCGTATTACCCAAGCCTTTGCTGGAAGTTTCGCGACAAGACATAAAACAGCTTACTGCAGTGTATACACCCCATCATCCAACTGCAGCTTAATGGATCAGTGCTGTGTTATCCTTTCCATAAATTCTTCCTCTCAGTGTTTGCAATTGGCTTCTATATTCAACGCAGGTACAAAAACAACTGATAAAGAAAGAAAGACTTGCATTTATACAGCGTCTTTCACAACCTCAGGATGTCCTGAATCGCTTTATAGCCAATGAAGTACTTTTGAAGTGTAATCACTTTTGTATTGTAGAAAACACAGCAGTCAATTTGCGTACAGCAAGCTGCCACAAACAGTAATGTGATAATGACCAGATAATCTGTTTTAGTGATGTTGATTGAGCAATAAATATTGGCCAGGGCACTGGGGATAACTCCCCTGCTCTTCTTTAATAGAGTGCCTTGGGATCTTTTACAACTACTTGTCTTTAGCATAGTAAAACGTCCCAAGGCGCTTCACAGGAATGTTATAAGACAAAGAATTTGACACCAAGTCGCATAAGTAAAAATTAGGGCAGATGACCAAAAGCTTAGTCAAAGAGTTAAGTTTTAAGGAATGTCTTAAAGGAGGAAAGAGAACCACAGAGGGTTAGGGAGAGATTCTAGAGCTTAGGGCCGAGGCAGCTGAAGGCGCAGACATCAATGGTTCAGCGATAAAATCAGGGATGTTCAAGAAGCCAGAATTAGAGGAGCGCAGACATCTCGGAGGGGGGAGTGGGGGGAGTGGGGGGGGTGGGTGTGGGGAGGTTGTGGGGCTGGAGAAGGTTACAGAAATAAGGAAGGGCGAGGCCATGGGAGGATTTGAAAACTAGGATGAGAATTTTAAAATCGAGGCATTGCTTAACCGGGAGTCAATGTAGGTCAGCAAGTACCGGGTTAACATAGGACATGGGCAGCAGAGTTTGGATCAGCTCAAATTTATGGAGGGTAGAAAGTGGGAGACAAGCCAGGATTACGTTGGAATAGTCAAGTCTAGAGGTAACAAAGGCATGGATAAGGATTTCAGCAGCGGGATGGAGAAGCGGGCGCGGGAAGAGAAGCCACTGCAGGTGATTCTCTGGCTACGATTAGATGGATTACAATGGAACCAGGCAAGTGCAGTCCCACCCAGTTATTGTTGTTGGTATCTTTTACATCTGCCTGAGCGAGTAAACGGGGCATCGGTTTAACAGCTCATCTGAAAGACAGCACCTCTGACAATGCAGAACTCCCTCAGTAGTGGCATCGGGGCATCAGCCTGGATTTTTGTGCTTGGGTAATCTGGAGTGAGACTTGAACCCACAAACTTCTGATTCAAAGGCTTCCTGCTTCAGTCACGATTCCTGCACTTGAATCGTGAATTGCCATCAAGTGTTGCCCTGTGTTCCCAATAGGTCCCCAAACTTTTCCTGTTTCAGAGGGACTTGCTCAAGTCCCCTGAACCTCCAAAAACAGCTAGAAAATACATTGTTGGCTTTCTTGCCCAGAATTATAAGAGGGAATTTTAATCCCCAAAATGGGTGAGTTTGGTTCGGGTGGGAGGTTCAAAAGCTAAATTCTGAATCAGAATCCCAAACCGCCTTGAACCCGTCCACTTCTAGCTTTAAAGGAGGCCGTATGAGGGGTGGTGACCAATCCACTCGCAGGTTGGTCATTTAAATATGCCTCATTTTAATAGTCATTCTACTTTTGACCACAGCTGACCTGGGTTTCCCAGGTGGAAGGCGGCGAAAAAGGCCAGATCCATCAGGTAAGTGCATTAACAGCACTGCTTGTGGGCCAGGAGCAGCAGGAGTGCTTCCTCCAGGCACAACAAGCTACCCAGTAACCGCGCCCCCACCCCCCTCTCCCGCTAACCCTGCAATCTGTCTGCTCCACCCTCCCGACCATCATCTGCCTCCACCGACCACCACCTACCCCCCTGATAACTATCGTTCCCCCCCCCCCCCTCCCAGCAATCATCGGACCCCCCTGACCACCACCCCCGCCCCCCACAATCTCTTCCTCGCCCCCACCTGCTCCCCCCAGTAGACCTTCCTGCTTTCAGTCCAGCTCGGCTGCGGCCTTGTACTGTAGGGTTTTGGGCTGGCTGTGGATGGGAAACCTACAGAATTTTTTTTTAAGATAACCTGTAGTTAGAAACTGCCGCACATTTGGAGATGCTGTACTTCCGGGTTTCCCAACCTCAATACACCCCCATCCTCCCTGCCTCCAAGCTAATATCCAGCAGAGTTTCCTTGTGTTGCTCAGAAGAGCAATCCTGTTTCTTCAGCCCCAAAAGGAAACTGTAACAAAAAACAATGTTAAATCTTACCTTCTCTGCCTCTCCCGCCTCCCAATAGCTTTCCCTGCCCAGCCTGGCGCAGGTCCGAGGTTGTGTGACTGACATTATTTAATGCGCAGAGTCCAATTTACAGCATAGGACACACATATTATTGAGGCCCTCAGATGCCTGCTGAAAGGGTCTTACACCTTTACCGACACGCCGTTTGAATTAAAAATTCTCATCCTCATGCTTAAATCCCTCTCTTGGCCTCACTCCTCCCTATCTCTGCAACCTCCTCCAGCCCTGCAACCAGCAGAGATCTCTGCGCTCCTCCTATTCTGGCATCTTGAGCATCCTTGATTTTAATCACTCCATCATTGGTGGCCATGCTTTCAGCTGCCTAGGCTCTAAGCTCTGGAATTACCTCCCTAAACCCCTTCATCGCACTCTCTTCCTCCAAGTTGCTCCTTAAAACCTACCTCTTTGATTAAGCTTTTCGTCATCTGTCCTAATATCTCCTTATGTGGTTTGGTGTCAAAAATTTGTCTAATAATGCTTCTGTGAAGTGCCTTTTGCTATGTTAAAGGCACTACAGGTTCGACCTCCAAAATCCGGAGTGCCAGAATCCAGAATGTTCCAGAATCCGGACACCGGGCCGATCCATGGCGGGGTCGTCCGGAAACCGGAAAATGTTCCGATATCCGGACTCCCCCCGCTTTGGCGAACCGACTTCGCCCCGGCCCGACTTCGCCCCGACCTCGCCCCACCCCGGCCTCGACCTCGGCCCGACCCGATCTCTGCCCGGCCCGGCCCAACTTCGCCCGCCCCGACATCGCGCAGCCTGACCTCGCCCCGGCCCGACCTCGCCCTGCCCCGGCCCGACATCGAGCGCCCCGACCCCAGCCCGACCTCGGCCCACCCCGACCCGACCCGACCCGACCCGACCTCGCCCAGACCCGGCCCGACATCGAGCGCCCTGACCCCGGCCCGACATCGAGCGCCCTGACCCCGGCCCGACCCGACCTCGCCCTGCCCCGGCCCGACATCGAGCGCCCCGACCTCGGCCCACCCCGACCCGACCTCGCCCCGGCCCGACCCGACCCGACCTCGCCCCGCCCCGGCCCGACCCGACCTCAGCCTGTTCCGACCTCTGCCTGCTCCGACCTTGCCCCTGCCCGACCCTACCTACCTCGGGCCAGACAAGGAACTCCTCCATGGCGGGAGACCCCGTGCGAACATCTCTTTGGCGGGGCCCACGGGAACAACTCCACGGTGGCGAGGCCCTGCCAGAACACTCGAACAACTCATCGACGAGCAACCCCCCTCCCCCCTTTCTGACATTTCGAAATCCAGAAATACCTGAACCTGGGCTCGGGTGTTTCCGGATTTGTGATGTCAGAAAGATGTTACAAAATCTGGCAAAATGCAAAATCAAGAATGGCCTCGGTACCGAGGGTTCCGGATTCGGGGCGCTGCACCTGTATATAAAAGCAAGTTATTGTTGTCTTCCCCAGTAAGCTGGGCCAATATTTATCCCTCAACCAACATTACTAAAAAAAAACATATGATCTGGTCATTATCACTGCTACTTGTGGGACCTTGATGTGCGCAAATTGGCTGCTGCATTTCCCACATTACAACAGTAACTGCATTTCAAACATTATAGAAGTGCAAGTCTTTATTTCTAGCAACAGGTTTTTCCTTGTATTCTGTCCAGGTGTGTGAGAGTTTTTAACAGAAAAAGTGACTAAATGTTGTTTACAATTGATAGGAATTCATTCCATGTAATAACTGTGGTTCGAAAATAAAATCTCATCTCCAATTTTGTTTGAGGCTGGCCAGCATTGCACTCCCTATTTTCTAATCATAATTTGAATGAATTATCTGGGGTATGTTTCTACTAACCCTCTCGCTTAGCACTTTACAGAACTGGATCATATTTCATGTTAGTCTTCCTTCTGCATGACACGAGTGAAAAAACTTGATCTAGAATGTGATATCTCACCTACAGGATGTGGTAGTGTAGTAGTTATGTTATTGGACTGGTAATTTAGTAGAACACAAGTTCAAATCCCACCAGTTTGACATGACGTAGTATTTACAGCCCAAAAGAGGCCATTCAGTCCAACATTCTGTGCCAGTGTTTATGCTCCAAATGAGCCTCCTCCTACCTTCATCTCAACCTTTCAACGTATCCTTCTATTCCCTTCTCCGTCACGTACTGACCTAGCTTTTGCCTCAACCACTTCCTATGGTCTCGAATTCCACATTCTAGCCAATCAGCTTGAGAATAGTTTTTAAAATAAATCTGGAAATCTGGCCTCAGTAAGTGTCCATGAAGCTGTTGGATTGTCGTAAAAGACCCAACTGGTTCACTAATGCTTGTTAACATGCCCTACTTACCTGGCCTTGGCCTATTTGTGACTTCAGTCCCACACCAACATGGCTGACCCTTAATTGCCCTCTGAAGTGGCCGAACAAGCCCCTCTGTTGTATCAAAACCACAATTTCAGGGCAACTAAGGATGGGCAATAAATGCCAGCCTTGCCAGCGACGCCCACATCCCGAGAATTAATTAAAAATATTGATAAAATGTTCTCTGGAAAGGCCCTTTTCATCAATTAAGGTCGGCCATATTAAGTGATTTATGTCGCAGGAGTCAGCTGTCTGACACCTACTCTAATGGTGAATCATTGATAATCTCCTCAAACCCAAGTAGAAGATACTCCACCTGCTTTTTATGAATAGAATGGCCTTTTAATACGTATTTGTACACGAGCCTTCTGTTTAATGTTTATTTTAGGCAAAGATTTTGGTCTTTGGTGTTAAGACAACAACAACTTGCATTTATATAGCACCTTTAACCTCCCAGGGCACTTCACAGGAGTGTTTTCAAACAAAATGTAAGGAGATATTGGGACAGGTGTCTGAGGTCACAGAGGTAGGTTTTAAGGAGCGCCTTAATGGATGAGAGAGACGCAGAGAGGTTTAGGGAGGGAATTCCAGAGCTAAGGGGCCTTGGCAGCTGAAGGTATACCAGTGGTGGAGTAATTAAAATCAGGGATGTTAAGGGTATGATTGCTTTCTTCAGATTTCTGTTCCTTTCAGGAGGACTTGAGATTTTCAAAATTTGATCTTCAGTAGGAATCTTCTGCAGGAACTTGTATCAATTCATCAAAGTCTTCAGTTAACATGGGATGAGAGGCTCAATCACTCATCCTGATATCATTGACCACATAGATCACAAGGGATAGATGCACAATGAGCATGTGCAACGTATGAGTCAGAGATTATTGACTGAGCTGCATGATCAATGCACAAGCAGAAGAACACTCTATCTGTTTATCTCTGCTTACTCTGCAGAAAGTGTCACCTACCTACTTTTATCTGTGTTATTGGATACCCTACAGATAGAGATAGTAGAGAGAGAGAAACTATTTTCTTTGAGGGGAGAGTCCAGAACAAGGTAGCACAACCTTAAAATTAGAGCTAGGCCATTTAGGGGTGATGTCAGGAAGCACTGCTTCACACAAAGGGTTGTGGAAATCTGGAACTCTCTCCCCAAAAAGCTGTTGAGGCTGGGAGTCAATTGACAATCTCAAAATTGAGATTAATAGATTTTTGTTAGGTAAAGGTATTACGGGTTACAGAACTAAGACAGGGGTAGATGGAGTTAAGATACAGATCAGCCATGATCTAATTGAATGACGGAGCAGGCTCGAGGGTACTGTATGGCTCCTCCTTTTCCTATACCCATATACAGGTACAATGTCCAAAATCCCGAATCCTCAGGACCGAATCCGTTCCGGTTTTTGGAAATCCGGAATCGTCGACCGAATCTGCTGGGTTTTGAGCGGCGAGGTCTGAAATCCGGCAAAATCCAAATTCTGGTACGGATTAGATCGAGGATTCTGGATTTCAGACTTGATTTTCTTGTCTGAAATCTGGAATCCTTGATCGAATCCGTGCCGGATTTTGGGTTTTGCCTAAAAATGTCCAGTTTTTGGACAATAATTCTGGACGACTTCATCAGCTATGCGCAAAATGTCCGGTTTTCGGACAATTCTGGCTTTCGGAGTTCCTGATTCGGGACGCTGCACCTTTATAGCCTCTCCAACATTCCAGCCACTTCTTTCCTTCAATACATCCCCATATTTATGCGGAAATAGAGGACTCTTTGGGGGCGGATAGAGATTCCATTCTCTGCTATTCATAACTGGTTCATGCATGTGCATGAAAACTTAATCGTCAAACTAAATCAGTTCGGGAGCAGCTAGCTGCAGCAGGGTCAAGTAAGAGAGAAGTAAAAAGTAATCGAAGGGTGACGTCACAGCCAAGAGGGTAAGTGATTGGCTGGTTGAGTGGTGAGTAGTTTTCTTTTTCTTTATCTTTTTTCTTGTTCTTAGCAGTAGGAAACCTTTGGCATTATTGCCAAATCAAGTAATTTAAGGGTTAAGTCATGATAGGAGAGCCCAGACCCGTGTCATGCTCCTCCTGTGCTATGTGGGAAATCAGGGACACTTCCAGTGTCCCTGACAACTACATGTGCAGGAAGTGTATCCAGCTGCAGCTCCTGACAGACTGCATTGCGGCACTGGAGCTGCGCATGGATTCACTCTGGAGCATCCACGATGCTGAGGATGTCGTGAATAGCAAGTTTATTGAGTTGATCACACCACAGGTAAAGGTTACACAGGCAGATAGGGAATGGGTGACCATCAGGGAGAGCAGTGGAAAGAAGGTAGTGCAGGGGTCCCCTGTGGGCATCTCCCTCCAAAACAGATACACCACCTTGGGTACTGTTGGGGGAGATGACTCATCAGGAGAAGGCAGCAGCAGCCAAGTCTATGGCACCAGGGGTGACTGCTGCACAGGAGCGCAGGAAAAAGAGTGGGAGAGCTATAGTGATAGGGGATTCTATTGTAAGAGGAATAAATAGGCGTTTCTGCGGCCGCAAACGAGACTCCAGGATGGTATGTTGCCCTCTTGGTGCAAGGGTCAAGGATGTCTCGCAGCGGCTGCAGCGCATTCTGGAGGGGGAGGGGGAACAGCCAGCTGTCGTGGTACATATAGGTACCAACGATACAGGTAAAAAACGGGATGAGGTCTTACAAGCTGAATTTAGGGAGCTAAGAGTTAAATTAACCAGTAGGACCTCAAAGGTAGTAATGTCAGGATTACTACCAGTGCCACGTGCTAGTCAGAGTAGGAATTGCAGGATAGCTCAGCTAAATACATGGCTTGAGGAATGGTGCAAGAGGGAGGGATTCAAATTCCTGGGACATTGGAACTGGTTCTGGGGGAGGTGGGACCAGTACAAACCGGACGGTCTGCACCTGGGCAGGACCAGAACCGATGTCCTAGGCAGAGTGTTTACTAGTGCTGTTGGGGAGGGTTTAAACTAACAAGGCAGGGGGATGGGAATCTATGCAGGGAGGCAGAGGGAAGTAAAACAGGGGTAGAAGCAAAAGGTAGAAAGGATAAAAGCAAGAGTGGAGGACAGAGAAATCAAAGGCAAAAATCAAAAAGGACCACATTACAATATAATTCTAAAAGGACAAAGAGTGTTAAAAAACAAGCCTGAAGGCTCTGAGTCTCAATGCGAGGAGCATTCATAATAAGGTGGATGAATTGACGCGCAGATAGCTGTTAACGGATATGATGTAATTGGGATTACGGAGACATGGCTCCAAGGTAACCAAGGCTGGGAACTCAACATCGAGGGGTATTCAATATTCAGAAAGGACAGACAGGAAGGAAAAGGATGTGGGGTAGCGTTACTGGTTAAAGAGGAGATTAACACAATAGTAAGGAAGGACATTAGCGTGGATGATGTGGGTAGAGCTGTGAAACACCAAAAAGGCAGAAAACATTAGTGGGAGTTGTGTACAGACCAACAAACAGTAGTAGTGAGGTTGGTGATGGCATCAAACAAGAAATTAGGGATGGGTGCGATAAGGGTACAGCAGTTATCATGGGTGACTTTAATCTCCATATTGATTGGGCTAACCAAACTGGTAGCAATACTATGGAGGAGGATTTCCTGGAGTGTATAAGGGATGGTTTTCTAGACCAATTTGCCGAGGAACCAACAAGAGAGCAGGCCATCTTAGACTGGGTCTTGTGTAACGAGAGAGGATTAATTAGCAATCTGGTCGTGCTCTACCCCAGTGGCTGTAGCACGGCTGGTGGAAAGCTGCTGACTGTGAGATCAAGTGATGATGTTTCTTCGGCTTCTTCACTCTCCTCTCCCCATTCTTGGACAACCATTGGCTGGGCAGGCTGCATTTCTTGGGTATGTGATGTGAGGAAGGCTTCCCTAGATTGCTGAGCCATTTGTGTTAGCTCTGAAGCACTTTTTCCATTTTTCTTTAGGAGCGGAAGAGAATTCAGCTTTAAGAGCTGAAGACTCCTATTTGGGATTCTTTTTAATGTTAATTTGCTTTTTAGAAGGCAGTTGAGCTGTAAGGGCTCAAAACTGCTTATTTTTACATAATTTAAATGTTTAAAATTTTCACTTTGGAAGGCATTGCCCCTTTAAGAGACCGACAATGCTTTCTGAAATGTCAGCCTCACTTTCAGAACAGGCTGATCTTACTGCATTGACATGGCAGCCACGCTCCATCGGGGCTTCCTGCCGGATTGAATGTCACCAGGAGGGCATTACACACTGAGTTTCGCGCTGGGCTAATGTTAATTAGTCTCGAGCGGCAATTTTTCGGTCCTGCCATGCCACCATTTTCAGCAGGTTTTGTGGCGTGCATGCGTTGGCTCTTTGCAGTTGGTTTTAACCCAGTTTGTTGGGTTTTTCTTACAACCAGTGGCTTGTGTTTTTTTTTTACTTGCCTATAAATCCTTGTAAATGCCTTTAATATATTTGAGAAACTGTAATTACTCATAAAATGCTGGTTCTGCACAGCGTTCAATCATATAATTATTCATTGTTAACAGATACATATACTGGGTCAGCCAGAAACAGGATTGAAAGCTTAAAAATAAGCACTAGAGCCAGATGCATCTTTCACAATCACAATAAACCTTTATGCTTCGTAAGAATATTTAATAAGTTTAAAGTTTTTCAAGTTCTACGAAAATGAAATTTGAGCTCCATCCTTTCGTGCAATGCTTGATTTCCTAATTTTTCCCCCTCAAATTGTTCCATTTCCTTCACAGTTCCTTGGTCTCCTGGCAGTTTGGGGTCAGTAGAACTCCTTCCTCTGTCGGTGCCCCTCTAAACCAAGCACTTAGGCTTGCCAACCCTCCCGTCCAATGGCGGGAGTGTGGGGGTGAGGCCTGTTGAAGGTGGGAGGTCAAGTGATGAAACCTCCAGGAATACGTCCATTGAGAGTTGGCAACCCTACAGGAACTGGTCGGTACATGAAAGCACCCTGGAGTGATTCCTCCTCTTCCTCGCTCCCCTTTCAGCTGGGTCCACAGGTTATTCTAATGCAACTGCATTGCAGTAGCTCCTAATCCTCAAATGCTTTTGCCAGCAGCAGTCATTAAATAGCATTTTGGAGTAGGAACCCCCTGGCTGCTAGATTTTTTCCCCACTCTTTCGAGCCCAATGGAATTGCACTCTCCCACGCTCACTGTTTTTCACTCTCTTCCCCATCCTCTCCAAGCTAAGAATCGGTCTCTTGCCGATTTCTATGTTTCCGTGACACACCAAACAGTGCACTGATCCTCCCCACGTATTGGTGAAGCTTTATGGGCCGATTATTTAATCAACCTCATTTTGACACATGAACTGAGCTGAGGGAGATAACGAATGTAGCCAGTAGAATAGAATGGGGAAGGGAAATGAGAGCTAAAGTCAAGAGTGAAAAGAGACCAGCTCAGGTTCTTGGGTGAATCTGCGGAAAGTTAATTTTGTGCTTTTTGAATCAGTAACTTTGCAAGTCTGCCAGGATAAGAGCTTGGCCCAGAGAGTTGGATTTGAGCCACATTGAAATATGCAACAGTACGTTCCATCATCTGTCCCTCACTGTGTGTGCATGCGTGTGGGTGTTTGGGTATTTGTGTGGGTGCTTGGGTATTTGTGTGCGCGCGTGTGGGTGCTTGTGTCTTTGCGTGTCAGTGTGCGTGTGGGTGTTTATGCATACGTATGTGTGCGTGGGTGTTTGCGCATGGTGTGTGCATGCCCACGCCGCATGTCAGTGCGTGTTTGTGTGTTTGCATGTGATGGATGTGTGCGTGTTTGTGTGTGTATGTGTTTGAGTTTGCATGTGTGTTTTTGTGATTATGCGTGTGGGTGTTAATGTGTGATTGCGTGTTTTTGTATGTGCGCGTGTGTGCGAGAGAGACATACAGACACACCAAACTGCGACTGTTTTTCACCAATCACAGCAGCTTGTTCCATGCTGACTCACAAGAGTGTGTTTTCATGATTCGTTACTAATTTAAATCACTCCAAGGACTTCTTGTGATTTTTCTCCCTTCGGCACACCCTGACCTTCACATAAAAACACTCCCTGCATTTGAAATAACTTCTCTGACCATTTGATGAAACGATGAAAAGAAAAGTAAATACAAAGAGAGAGATAAACAGTGGCAGCCAGTCAGGGCAGTATATTTTCTCAGGGTCTTTATCTGCCTTGGGAAAGTGAACTCGCTAAGCACTAGAAGATTATTCTTTGATAGATTTGAAGAAACAATGTTTTTCTTTGTACCTTTTTTCCCAGAAATGTTCTGCAAAAAATGTTAGTGAGCAAAGCAAAGTAGCACAGGGACACAGTTTGGACTAGACATTTATTTCTTTACAATGCAACATATAACACATTCACACAGCCTGTCTATAATCACAGCAGTTATAATGAGTGTGGAAAGTTCTAATCTTTTATTAGTTTGGCCATTATCCAGAAATATTGAAGGGAGACTTTTGAAACTATCTGGAACATTACAGTAACACAAGGTCACTCCGAAAGCTGTATGTGAATTTCGGTTTCATCAGAACACTAAGGGGGTGAAATTGTCCCATTTTATAGCCTCACTAGCGCTTCCGGCGGGCGTGAATGGTGCGCAAGGACATTTTCACCTGGGGGGGGTGGGGTGGGGGCTACCGCCTCCCAGGAAATTGCCTGAGGTTTGGAAGTCGCTGTCATGGCAGCACACCCCCGCAGTTAGCGCCCCAGGCCATGGTGCAACTGGCGCTGATGTCATCGCCATGCGCGTCGATCCCGCGCCAACCCAACGCCCCATGAGGGAAATTGACCTGCGGGCCGCGAGACTGGCAATAATCCACTTCCGAAGCGGTGCTTAAAGGGGAGGCCTGCAGCGCCCCGAGCTGCCATCTTTGTTAGGTGGCCGACTCTTGGGTCGGCCTGGCCATGGTGGCCCTAGCATGCACTGGGCCGCTATCATGCAGCCCAGCACTCTGTTTTCGGTGTCTCACGCATCCCTGGTGGCCCAGTGATGACCATCAAAGGGTTATGCAGAGTGTGCAGGGTCCTAAAGCTTTAAGGTCATCCTTAAGTAGTATATCTTTTAAAAGGCATTTTTCTCCCTGATCATTCGGCTGGAGAATATCGTGCCCCGCGTGGTCCTGAATTATACAGACTAGGCAGATTCCAGGTTCAATCTCCATTTCATCCTGCATTAGCTGATCCCAGCGAGATTGATGTCTATGTACACTACAATTTACTTTGTGTTAACCAGAGTTCCTACTCCTGGTCACTGTGTGTCTAAGTGTGTGTGTGTCTAGATGTGTGTATGTAGTGTATATGTGTGTGCGTTGTGTGTGTCCACGTGCGTGTGTGTGTGGTGCGCAAGTGTGCTGCTAGTGCCTGTGGAAGTAAGCATCTGTATGAATCAGCACCATCAGGATTTGAAGGGAAAGGAGACAATGTGAAAGAGAGAGAAGTTGTTTATTTTCTTCATGCGGAATACAAGTTTCCTACTGTCCTGTAGCTGTAACTCATTCTGTCACATAAAGAGATCTCGCAGCTATGATCCAGTGCTGGCTCCCACAGGCATTGCTTTGATAGTAGTGGGTTTCCCGCCCTCTCTTTCCTGTCTCTGGCAGACTGCACATGACTCGACTTCAAAAGCTCAACCATAATTGTGAAAGCTAATACAGATACCGTTCACTAGTGAGAGGAATCGGGCAATCAGCTGGTGATGAATGGAGCAAGAACTGGAAGGACATCAATCATATCCTATAATGAAAATATAATCGCAGGAATCCAATACAAGACATCTTCATGTTGAATAAACACTGTTGCTATCTCCTTTTTAATCATACATTGGAGGGAATATTGTACGAACTTCTGGAACCTCCTCCAACTCTGCAACATAGAAATTTACAGCACAGAAGGAGGCCATTTCGGCCCATTGTTTCCGTACAGGCCGACAAAGAGCCGCCCAGCCCTTGATCAGCAGCCCTAAAGGTTACAGATAAACCTATAAACAATGATGGAAAGGCAAAGAGCACCCAGCCCAACCAGTCCGCCTCACAACTGCGACACCCCTTATACTAAAATATTCAACACTACACCCCAACCGGAGCTCCTGGGACAGGCAAAAACCAGATAAAAACCCATGTCAATTTAGGGAGAAAAACCCTGGAAAAATTCCTCTCCGACCCATCCAGGAGATCACCCTGGCCATATTCTATTCCCTGCTGTACTTACCATTATATCTGCGCCGTCCAACAAAAGGTCATCCAGTCTAATCCCAATTACCAGCTCTAGGTCCGTAACCCTGCAGGTTACTGCACTTTAAGTGCCCATCTAACCATCTCTTAAAAGTGGTGAAGGTTTCTGCATCCACCACTCTTCCAGGCAGTGAGTTCCAGATCCCCACAACCCTCTGTGTAAAGAAGCTCCCCCCCTCAAATCCTTCAACCAACCACCTTAAAACTATGTCCCCTCGTTATAAACCTCTCCACCAATGGAAATAGGCCCTTACTATCCACTATGTCCAGGCCCCTCAATATTTTGTACACCTCAATGAGGTCTCTCAATCTCCTCTGTTCCAATGAGAACTAACCCAGCCTATCCAATCTGGCCTCATAACTAAGATTCTCCATTCCAAGCAGCATCCTAGTAAATCTCCTCTGCACCCTCTCTAGTGCAATCACGTCCTTCCTATAATATGGCAACCAGAACTGCACGCAGTACTCCAGCTGTGCCCAAACCAAAGTATTATACAATTTAAGCATAACCGCCCTGCACTTATATTCTATGCCTCACCCAATGAAGGCAAGCATTCCGTATGCCTTCTTATCCATCTGGCCTGCTACTTTCAGGGATGGGTGGACAAGCACTCCAAGGTCCCTTTGTTCATCTACGCTATTAAGTGGCCTACCGCCTAAGGTGTATACCCTTTCCTTCTTAGCCCTCCCAAAGTGCATCACCTCACACTTCTCTGAATTAAATTCCATTTGCCACTACTCTGCCCACCTGACCAGTAGATTGATAGCCTCCTGCAGCCCATGACTTTCCTCTTCATTATCAACCACACAGCCAATTTTAGTGTCGTCTGCAAACTTCTTAATCATACTCCCGATATTCAAATCTAAATCGTTGATCTATACCACAAAAAGCAAGGGTCCCAGTACTGAGCCCTGCAGAACCCCACTGGAAACATCCTTCCAGTCACAAAAACATCCATCAATCATTGCCCTTTGCTTCCCACCTCCAAGCCAATTTTGGATCCAACTTGCCACTTTGCCCTGTATCCCATGGGCTTTAACCTTCATGACCAGTCTACCATGTGGGACCTTATCAAAAGCCTTGCTAAAGTCCATATATACTACATTGTCTCTTGGTTACCTCCTCAAAAATTCAATCAGGTTAGTTAAACACAATCTTCCCTTAACAAATCCGTGCTGACTGTCCCTAATTAATCCTTGCCTTTCCAAATGCAGATTTATCCTGTCTTTCAGGATTTTTTCCAATAATTTTCCCACCACTGAGGTTAGGCTGACAGGTCTGTAATTACTCGGTCTATCCCTTTCTCTCTTAAACAAGGGCACTACATTAGCAGTCCTCCAATCCTCCGGCACATGCCCAGATCCAAAGAGGACTGGAAAATGATGGTCAAGGCCTCTGTTATTTCCTCTTTTACTTCACTCAACAGCCTGGGATGCATTTCATCCAGGCCTGGGGACTTATCTACTTTCAAAGCTGCTAAACCCCTTAAATACTTCCTTTCTCTCTCTATTTATTTCATCCAGAATATCACACTCCTCCTTGATAGCAGTATCTGCATTGCCCCTTTCCTTTGAGAAAACAGATGCAAAGTATTCGTTAAGAACCCTACCAACACCTTCTGCCTCCAGCCAAAGATTACCCTCATGGTCTCTAACAGGTCCTATTCTTTTCTTTAGTTACCCTCTTACTCTTAATATATTTATAGAACATCTTGGGGTTTTCCTTAATTTTACTAGCCAAGAATTTCTCGTGCTCTCTCTAAGCATTCCTAATATCATTTTTAATTTTGCCTCTTAACTTTCTATATTCCTCTAAAGATTCTATCGTATTTAGCCGTTGATATGTGACATTAAGTGTCTCTTTTTTTCTTAATCCTCCCCTGTAAGTCCCTTGACATACAGGGGGCTCTAAAATTATTTCTCCCAGCCTTTTTCTTTAAGGGCACATGTTCGGCCTGAGCCTTCTGGATCTCCTCCTTCAATGTTTCCCACTGTTCCGACTGATTTACCCACAAGAAGCTGTTTCCAGTCCACTATGGCCAAATCACTCCTTAGCAAAATTAGCTTTTTCCCCAATTCAAAACTTTTATTCCAGGCCTATTCTTGTCCTTATCCATAAACAACAACCCTCAGAGATCTCTGCACTCCTCCAATTCTGGCCTCTTGCACATCCCCGATTTTCATCGCTCCTGGGCTCTAAGCTCTGAAATTCCCTCCCTAAACCTCTCCGCTTCTCTAGCTGTCTTCCTTCAAGATGCTCCCTAAATTCTTCGTCTTAGACCAAGCTTTTGGTCACCTGTCCTAGTATCTCCTTACATGGCTCGGTGTCAAATTTTTTTTGTTAAATGTTCTTGAAGTGCTTTGGGATGTTTTACTACGGTAAAGGTGCTAAATAAATACACATTGCTGTTGTTGAATGGTTTCCCATGAATATTTGCTTTAATGTTTTATCACAGTGGTCTAGGATCTGTTACTGCTGAGCCAGCACACAGTGGCTGTGAAATGGCAACGTGGGCCAACCTTGCCACATTTTAGAGAGAAGTTGCGATACTCCTGATCATCATTCGTAGTGCAGTCTTTAATGTCTTTTTCTTGGATTATGGGATTGCCGTTGACTTTGGCCAGGAATTTCCTTGGGATTGTTCCCTCACCCCCCGCGTCTGACACCATAACTTTGCCGGAACTGCGACCCCATTTACCTACATAAGCAAGGGTTAACGACACACTTACGACAAAGTCACAGCGGCAGAGTTAAAGCTGCTTTGGGGGAATTCCCGGCCATTTATCTGCACAACGCCAGTCGCTGCACTGTTTAAAAAATAAATAAATAAAAAATCATTCATTGTGCACATCAGCGACCTGATATGATAAGGTACCATTTAAATGGTTAAAAGAAAACCTGACTATTTATTAATTTGCATTCTATATGAAATTGGAGAAATAGCTGATAGAAGTTATCAAAGTGTCCACACAGCAACATTACTGAGGATTGCCCAATACCTCTGTGTTAACCAAATGCTCAGTCATTGCAGTGGAAGTAGCTCTCAGTCCCTGTCTCTGCTTTATTCCAAACCCAAGGTGATTAGAAATGAGCACACTGCATCTGATCCAAACAAATTTATGTCGTGAAAGATGGCAGCTGGGATTGAGCGTGGATTCAGAAGGGGAAGATCTGCTCTGATCAACCTCCTTGTGACTAACTTCCTTGTAGTTGTGACTTTTTGTTCTGAAAATGTATTTTTTGAAACTAAAATTTGGTAAAGTTGCAAAAAAACATTGGAATTGAAATGTCGTCAAATACCCTGTTTTCACAGTGTTGTTATCGGTTTTGCCCCTTCTAGTGAAGTACATGAGAGAAGTTACGCCATACATAAAGAAGACCTCTCCAGTTTCTGAAATTGGATGGGAAACTCTCCCTCCAGAGTCTCCCAGGCTAGGCTCTGTGGCCACGGAATCTCCCTCAGCCCCTCCGTTCTCATTACACAGCGACTCGAAAGACAGGAAGAATATTCCACTGAAGATGTGTTATGTCACACGAAGCCTCAGCACCCCAGACCCAGAAAACAGGTAATCCCATTTCTATTTTTTTTAATAACCTTTTATATTTATGAATAAACAAATTACAAACAGGACAAGTCAAGGCACAAATATCTTTGAAGAGTCTATTAATAAACTTACTTCTGTTGAGGGGAATAGTAATGCAAGTGAGGAAACATAGAAACATAGAAACATAGAAAATAGGTGCAGGAGCAGGCCATTCAGCCCTTCTAGCCTGCACCGCCATTCAATGAGTTCATGGCTGAACATGAAACTTCAGTACCCCCTTCCTGCTTTCTCGCCATAACCCTTGATCCCCCGAGTAGTAAGGACTTCATCTAACTCCCTTTTGAATATATTTAGTGAATTGGCCTCAACTACTTTCTGTGGTAGAGAATTCCACAGGTTCACCACTCTCTGGGTGAAGAAGTTTCTCCTCATCTCGGTCCTAAATGGCTTACCCCTTATCCTCAGACTGTGACCCCTGGTTCTGGACTTCCCCAACATTGGGAACATTCTTTCTGCATCTAACCTGTCTAAACCCGTCAGAATTTTAAACGTTTCTATGAGGTCCCCTCTCATTCTTCTGAACTCCAGTGAATACAATCCCAATTGATCCAATCTTTCTTGATAGGTCAGTCCCGCCATCCCGGGAATCAGTCTGGTGAACCTTCGCTGCACTCCCTCAATAGCAAGAATGTCCTTCCTCAAGTTAGGAGACCAAAACTGTACACAATACTCCAGGTGTGGCCTCACCAAGGCCCTGTACAACTGTAGCAACACCTCCCTGCCCCTGTATTCAAATCCCCTCGCTATGAAGGCCAACATGCCATTTGCTTTCTTAACCGCCTGCTGTACCTGCATGCCAACCTTCAATGACTGATGTACCATGACACCCAGGTCTCGTTGCACCTTCCCTTTTCCTAATCTGTCACCATTCAGATAATAGTCTGTCTCTCTGTTTTTACCACCAAAGTGGATAACCTCACATTTATCCACATTATACTTCATCTGCCATGCATTTGCCCACTCACCTAACCTATCCAAGTCACTCTGCAGCCTAATAGCATCCTCCTCGCAGCTCACACTGCCACCCAACTTAGTATCATCCGCAAATTTGGAGATACTGCATTTAATCCCCTCGTCTAAATCATTAATGTACAATGTAAACAGCTGGGGCCCCAGCACAGAACCTTGCGGCACTCCACTAGTCACTGCCTGCCATTCTGAAAAGTACCCGTTTACTCCTACTCTTTGCTTCCTGTCTGACAACCAGTTCTCAATCCACGTCAGCACACTACCCCCAATCCCATGTGCTTTAACTTTGCACATTAATCTCTTGTGTGGGACCTTGTCGAAAGCCTTCTGAAAGTCCAAATATACCACATCAACTGGTTCTCCCTTGTCCACTTTACTGGAAACATCCTCAAAAAATTCCAGAAGATTTGTCAAGCATGATTTCCCTTTCACAAATCCATGCTGACTTGGACCTGCTTTAGATAGTTAGAGCAATGGGTTCCATCTATCACTGCAGCAGTGGAATAAGGGCTGAAGGTGGAACTAGAAGCTTACAACCTCTCCGTTATTGTGGTGATGTTCAACCGAGGCCTCATCTGCCCTCTCAAGTGGATGTTAAAGATCCCATGGCACTATTTTGAAGAGCAAGGGAATGCTCCTCGGTGTCCTGGCCCAACATTTATCCCTCAACCAACATCACTAAAAAAAACAGATGATTTGATCATTTATCACATTGCTGTTTGTGGGAGCATGCTGTCCACAAATTGGCTGCTGCATTTCCTACATTACAACAGTCACTACACTTCAAAAGTACTTCGTTGGCGGTAAAGTGCTTTGGGATGTCCTGAAGTCGTGAAAAGCGCTGCAAGAAAGTAATTCTTTCTTCCTTCCCCCATCTCTCTGCCTGTTTCCATCTCCCCCACCCCCCACCCCCCACCCCCCACCCCATCTATCTCTGTCTCTCCCCTCTTTCATTCTTTCTACATTGGTTTCCATTTAAGCACAGCCTCGATTTCAAAATTCTCATCCTTATTTTCAAATGCGGTTCGGTGTCAAATTGTTTCTCAATACTCCTGTGAAGCTCCTTGGGATGTTTTACTACTTTAAAGGCGCGATATCAATTCAAGTTGTTGTTTCTCTCTCTTCCCCTTTTCTCCCTTCCTCTCATTGTTTTGGCTGCTATAGGGTTCTACCTGCTCTCTGCCCCTGCTCTCTGCCCCTCCTCTCACCTAGCTGTGCTCTCTTTACCGTGCCCTTTTCCAGTACCAGGCCACCCCGCTGTTCTTCCTCCCAAACCACTAACTCCCAGCTGATGAATTGGTCCACGCAGCCCCCGATTTTCTGAGAAAGCTAAAAGGTCAATGGCACACCGTATACAGCCGGATAAAATATTGCAACAGTAACAACTTCAGGCACAAGTTTATAACACATGCTTAAGTCAACCAACAGCAACATTACCAAATCACACAGACAGGAGACATTATAGTAAGTCTTGACAAGGAATAAGCTGAAGAGAACAATGAGATTTTTCAGCACTTTTAGGAATGGAGGACAGGATCAGGAAAGCAAGTCACGGAAAAGATCTTAAGACTATTTATCTGGTCGCTGAAAATTCAGTCTACAATAATATGGGGAGTGGCACGGTGGGTGGTGAGAGAAGAACTCAGAAGGCACTGAAGCAGACCCAAGGATCAACTGAGAGCATTGATCTTAGGACAACCAATCTCTCCTCCTGATACACTGATAAATTTAGCCCGCATTCGATGAATACATCATTCTCTCTCTGAGTCATCTTTCATAGTCAGCCCTTCCATGCCAAATGAGATGATATTACTAGCCATCGCCAAAGAACTGGAAAGCACTGGTATGCTATTAGGGCAAAAGCAAAATATTACGCTTGCTGGAAATCAGATATAAAAAAAGAAAATGCAGGTCAAGCAGTATGTTATGAGTGTATCAGCGATGACTTAGTGGGTAGCACTCTTGCTTCCAAATCAGAAGGGTTCAATTCCCACTCGAGACTTAAGCACAAAAAATCTAGGCTGACATTTCAGTGCAGTACTGAAGGATGGCTGCACTGTTGGAGGTGCTGTCTTTCGGATGATTCGTTAAACCGAGGCACATGGCACTATTTCGAAGAAGAGCAAGAGAGTTCTCCTCGGTGTTCTGGGGCCAATATTTATACCCTAACCAACATCACTTAACAGATTATCTTGTCGTTTATTACATTGCTGTTTGTGGGCGCTTACTGTGTGCAAATTGGATGTCGCGTTTCCTATATTACAACAATGACCACTTCAAAAGAACTTCATTGGCTGTGAAGCACTTTGGGACAACTTGAGTCGTGAAAGGCGCTGTATAAATGCAAGTTCTTTCTATGAACAACTGGAGGTAAATTAAAGGATCCATCAAAGCTGCCAAAATTGGCGTTCAAAGGCAGTAAAGGCCTCAAAATGGGGTCATCAAACTTAGCGGCCCCGTTAATCCTGGTACCGGATCAAACTGCCCACTTCCACAGGGGCCTAGCACTGGGCGGCTGAAGCACCTGCCTGTTTCAAGCAGTAGGCCCCTTTTAATATACAAATCAGGGTCCTATGACAAACATTGGGTTGAGTGCCATTTTAGGATGGAACTGGTGTGCGCCTGTGCACTCGCCAACCAGTTCCCATGACGATCAATCTGATAAGGTTAGTTATAAATTATTCTTGTAGGGTCTAAAGTTGCAACTCTGGTTGGATGTATTTCTGGAGGTTTCATCACATGACTTCCTCCCCCCAACTGCCCCTTCCCCCACTCTCGCCATTGGTCGCCCGACAACATCCACGCTGCGCCCCCTGATACGTCCTTACTACACAGTATAAATGCACACGAGGCCCATGCTTGAGAGGTCAGTCTGTGACCTGTCCTTTATTCCATAGCACTCAAGTGATGGAAGTGGGTGGAGCTTCCCCTTTTATATCTGAAGGTCCAGGTCAGGAGTGTCTCCCACAAGTTCACCACCTAGTGGTCATTGTTCTCACAGTGTACAACTTAGGTCAGATTATACATGGGTTACAATGCTGGTTGAATACATGACATCATCTCCCCCCCCCCCCAAAGTCTTATTGGGATCACAGGTTGAGTCTCTCTGGTGGTTTACGCTCTCTTGTAGAGCGCCTGAGTTGGGGCTCCGGTTGTTGGGCGCTGGCCTGAGTGTCTGCTGTTTGCAGTGCCTCAGACCTGTCCGGACTGTCCACAGTGACTGCGCTCTCCTCCCTTTGGTTCCTGTGTTCGGTCACCTGTGGAGGAGTGAACTCTATATCGTGTTCTTCCTCTGCTTCTTCTATGGGGTTGCTGAACCTCCTTTTTGTTTGATCCACATGTTTGTGGCAGATTTGTCCATTGATAAGTTTAACTACCAGAATCCTATTTCCCTCTTTGGCAACCACAGTGCCTGCGAGCCATTTGGGCGCTGCAGCGTAGTTGAGGACAAAAACAGGGTCATTTACATCAATACATCGCGCCCTCGCATTCTTGTCATGGTAGTCATATTGTGACTGGCGTCTGCTCTCGACAATTTCTTTCATGGTGGGGTGTATTAGGGATAACCGGGTTTTGAGCGTCCTTTTCATTAGCAGCTCTGCGGGTGGAACCCCTGTGAGCGAGCGTGGTCGGGATCTGTAGGCCAACAGGAGGCGTGATAAGCGGCGTTGTAGGGAACCCCCTTGGATTCTGAGCATCGCCTGTTTGATTATCTGCATTGCTCGTTCTGCCTGGCCGTTTGAGGCCGGCTTGAACGGTGCCGTTCTGACATGGTTAATTCCATTGCCTGCCATGAAGTCCTGGAATTCAGTGCTTGTGAAGCACGGGCCATTGTCGCTGACCAAGATGTCCGGTAGTCCGTGGGCGGCGAACATTGCCCGTAGACTTTCTACCGTGGCAGAGGATGTGCTTGAATTTAAAATGTCACACTCGATCCATTTGGAGTAGGTGTCTACGACAACCAAAAACATTTTTCCCATGAAATGACCTGGGTAGTCCACATGGATGCGTGACCAAGGCTTGCCGGGCCATGGCCAGGGGCTAAGGGGGGCTTCCCTGGGCGCATTACCCAGCTGGGCACACTGTTGCACCTACGAACACAAAGTTCCAGATCTGCGACTATCCCTGACCACCAAACGTGTGACCTGGCAATTGACTTCATCGTGACAATACCCGGGTGCTCATTGTGGAGTTCTCTGATGAACACCTCTCTGCCCATCTGGGGCATGACTACGCGGTTTCCCCACAGTAGGCAATCGGCCTGAATCGAGAGTTCATCCCTGCGCCTGTGAAATGGTTTAAATTCCTCAGGGCATGCCCTGTACGTAACTGCCCAGTCCCCATTCAGGACACATTTCTTGACTAGAGACAATAGCGGGTCTCTATTTGTTGAGACTTTAATCTGACGGGCTGTCACGGGTGAGCCTTCGCTTCCGAAAGCTTCAACAGCCATGACCATCTCAGCACCATGCTCGGTAGCCCCCTCAGTGGTGGCTAGTGGGAGCCTGCTGAGTGCATTGGCGCAGTTTTCGGTGCCCGGTCTGTGCCGAATTGTGTAGTCATAGGCGGCTAACGTGAGTGCCCACCTCTGTATGCAGGCCGATGCGTTTGCATTTATGGCCTTATTGTCGGCCAAAAGGGACGTTAGGGGTTTGTGATCTGTCTCCAGCTCAAATTTCCTGCCAAACAGGTACTGGTGCATTTTCTTTACAGCATATACACATGCGAGCGCCTCCTTTTCTACCATCCCGTAGCCCCTTTCTGCCTGGGACAGACTTCTGGAGGCATAACCTACCGGCTGTAACTGACCCTTGGCATTGACATGCTGCAACACACACCCGACACCATAGGACGACGCATTGCATGTTAACACAAGTTTCTGACATGGGTCATATAGCGTTAACAGATTGTTGGAACATAACAAATTGCGTGCTCTATTAAAAGCCCTTTCCTGGCTGTCCCCCCAGACCCATTTGCGACCTTTGCGTAGGAGCACATGTAGCGGCTCTAGCAGCGTACTCAATTTGGGAAGAAAGTTACCAAAATAGTTCAGGAGCCCCAGGAATGAACGCAGCTCCGTTGTGTTACGGGGTCTGGGTGCTCTCTGGATCGCTTCCGTCTTGGACGCAGTAGGGCTGATCCCGTCTGCTGCTACCCTCATCCCCAGGAATTTTACCTCTGGAGCTAGGAAGACGCACTTCGCCTTTTTCATTCGCAGCCCTACCCGGTCCAGTCTGCGTAGCACCTCCTCCAGGTTCTGGAGGTGTTCCTCAGTATCGTAACCCATGATGAGGATGTCGTCCTGAAAAACCACCATCCTTGGAATCGACTTGAGGAGGCTTTCCATGTTTCGTTGGAAGATTGCGGCGGCCGAGCGAATCCTGAACGGACATTTATTGTACTCAAACAACCCCTTGTGTGTCGTGATGGTGGTCAGCTTCTTCGACTCACTCGCCAGCTCCTGGGTCATGTAAGCTGAGGTCAGGTCCAATTTTGAAAAAAGTTTGCCACCGGATAGCTTCGCAAAGAGGTCCTCCGCTCTCGGTAGCGGGTACTGGTCTTGGAGCGACACCCGATTGATGGTGGCCTTGTAATCGCCACATATCCTGACCGACCCATCCGCCTTGAGCACCGGCACAATCAGGCTCGCCCAGTCACTGAATTCGACTGGCGAAATGATGCCTTCCCTCAGCAGGCGGTCCAATTCGCCTTCTATCTTTTCCCGCATCACGTACGGCACCGCTCTGGCCTTGTGGTGTACTGGCCTGGCGTCCGGGTTTATGGGAATCACTACCTTGGCCCCCATGAAAGTGCCAATGCTGGGTTGAAATAATGAGTCAAATTTGTCCAGGATCTGTGAGCATGATACTCGTTCCAGAGAGGAAATTGCATTGACATCGCCCCATTTCCAGTTGATGACAGCAAGCCAACTCCTCCCCAGTAGTGCGGAACCGTCCCCCGGGACAACCCAGAGGGGCAACCTGTTCTCCGAATCTTCGTGGGTCACGACTACCGTGGCGCTGCCTAGCACCAGAATGATCTCCTTTGTGTAAGTCCGTAGCTGTGCGTCAATCGGCGATAATTTTGGCCTCCTGGCCTTGGACGCCCACAACTTTTCGAACTGTTTGATACCCATCAGGGACTGGCTGGCCCCAGTGTCTAGCTCCATTGATACTGGGATGCCATTGAGGAGCACTTACATCATTATCGGTGGCGTCCTTGTGTATGAACTGTATACGTGCTCCACATGAACTCGCTGAACTTCAGCTTCCAGCGATTTCCCCCAGCGTTCATTTCTGCAATTTCTGCAGGTATTTTGCTCATCTCTGCAAACTCCGGCTGAGTGTGTGCCTCCACGCCTCCAACATGAGCTGCTGGTTGAAACAAAAGGTCCCTTGCCAGTCGATCGTCCCTGACTGCCCCTGTTATTGTCCTTGAGTGCGCCATTAACAAGTGTTGATGGCCCCATTACTGGCCGCATTGTCCCTTGCAATGGCGTGAATCGCCGTTCAGCTTGCCATTGTCTCTGTCGAACTCCCCCTCTGGGTTCGACTACATGTTGGGGCATGCCCGACTGCCCTTGTCTGCCTGGAGAACTGTGTGCTGCTTTAACAATGTTGAATCTCTGTCCCAACCATTCCTTAACACAGTACCTCGCGTCTGTCCTGCTCGTGGCCATGCTCGCGTGGTTTAAATCCCAGTTTCTCGTCGCCATTGATACGTCCTTACTATACAGTATAAATGCACACGAGGCCCATGCTTGAGAGGTCAGTCTGTGACCTATCCTTTATTCCATAGCACTCAAGTGATGGAAGTGGGTGGAGCTTGCCCTTTTATATCTGAAGGTCCAGGTTAGGAGTGTCTCCCACAAGTTCACCACCTAGTGGTCATTGTTCTCACAGTGTATAACTTAGGTCAGGTTATACATGGGTCACAAAGCTGGTTGAATACATGACATCCCCCACTCCATCCCACGGCCAATTGGAAAGGCTAACACATACTTCTTGATTCACCTGATTGGATGATCCTTTTTTTTTCCCCCCCAACTCGAACATTTTTATAAATAATAAACAAGTGTGTTGAAAGATTTGTTTTATTGCCTCTATGATTTTTCTCCCGAGTGCTGCTCGCAGCAACATCCTGGAGATTAATCTTAGATTCCTGGAGACTCCAGACCAATTCTGGAAGATTAGCAATCCTCATGGGGCCTAGAGGAGCAGAGCCTGGCAAAACTAACCCCCTACTCTTGTGCTCTTTTGGCAATGCTATAATGCTTCATTACTGGGTCCCAGCCGCTAGGCCCATCCCTTCCCATGAAGTCAACTGTGGCTCAGTGGGTAGCACTCTCGCTTCTGAGTCAGAAGGTTGTGGGCTCAAGTCCCACTCAAGAGACTTGAGCACAAAAATCTAGGCTGACACTCCAGTACTGAGGGAATGCTGCACTTCCAGACTTGCTGTCTTTTAGATGAGACATTAAACTGTCAGCTCTCTCAGGTGGATGTTAAAGATCTGCTTGAAATATTTCAACAGAAGAGCAGGGGAGTTATCCCTGGTGCCCTGGCCAATATTTATTACTGAAACAGATTATCTGATTATCATCACATTGCTATTTGAGGGAGCTTGCTGTGTGCAAATTGGCTGCAGTGTTTCCTGCATTACAACAGTGACTACATTTCAAAAAGTACTTCATTGGCTATGAAGCACTTTGGAACATGTTGAGGTTGTGAAAGATGCGATATAAATGCAAGTCTTTCTTTCATGAGCTATGTAAGTAGTTCCCTCTAGTGCTGGCAATGGGCAGTGCAACATTTCAAGTTTACTCAATGGTTCCACCCTTGGGCTAGGCTGATATTTCCTGTGGGTTTCAGATCTTGAAACTTTTGATGGCTGAACTTCCTCTTTGCTTCCAAATCGTGGCCCAAAACTGGATGCAATGCAGAGGAACATTGGGTCCTAATCCTTTGCACCCAACAGCACAGCACCCAAGCTTCCTCCATGGATTCAGCTGGTGCCTGCACCTTAAGAGGGCACAGCAATGTAAAATATATTTCACACAAATTTATTCTGATACCATTAGCCGCTATCAGTAGATTTGCCAACCCTCCAGGATTGCGCTGGAGTCTCCAGGAATTGAATATTAATCTCCTGGACACAGCTGGGAACAACACAGAAGAAAAATCATAAAACCTGAACAAAATTGTGTTTTATTTTTCATTGTCTTTGAACACTTATTTATTAGTTATAAAAATATTGGATGGGGAAAGGAGACTGACAGTCAAGATTGATCTAATTGGGTAACAAAGCGTTTGTTGCCTTTCCAATTTGCCGTGGGAAGACAGTGTGCCTGGAGGATGGACCAATGGCGGGAGGGTCCAGGTTTGAAGTCATGTTTGAGCTCAAACCTCCAGGAATACACCCGATCAGAGTTGGCAACCCAAGCAATCAGGCTTACGGAATAGGCTGGTATTGTCAAGATATGCATGGGCTAGAAATTAGCCAGCTGTCGATATTTGGATTTTAACGTCATTTTGGGGAAAGAATAAAAATTGCACCATCTTTTAAGGGGGTAAATGTGGCCCAAAAATACGCCTGTCGATAAAAATCAGCGTTGCTGGAGGATTCGTGGTGGAAACCGCAGTCCTCGCCAACTTTAGCCCGAAGCCAATTAACGCCAAAAATACAGTCCCAGGGAGGGGAGAAAACACAAAAAAGTTGCAAAAATAAAAAAATCAGAAAACATTCACAATAAACTTAAGTAATGAATCGCTGAAAAAGAATTAAAAATGAGAACTTCAACTTACCTTTTTTGTAGGTCTTCACACCTACTGACGTTTGTGGGGCTGCAACACATGCTTTTCTCATGCGTTGTTTTTTCACCAAGTACGGGTTCGCCCAATGGCCAAATTGAGGCGGTTATTTTTTTTTAAATTCTACGTTTGCCGATCAGCTTTTCGACGATATTTCAAAACTGCCATTCTTAACCTTTGGACAAATTTGGTAAGTATCTTTTAACGACAAAAAAGACAAAATTTCGCCCAAAATATGTGCGTTAGGCTGGCCAAAGTCTTCAATAGATTTCACTTTTTGAATAGAAAGTACAGTAGTACTTACCCTAGCTTTGTATAACTTGTGATTCACACCTTACAGTATAGCTTGAGTATATTTCTACATACATGTCCTGCTCACTTGAAATAGTTGATTTGCCACAGTCATACTCCGGATGCTGTAATCTGCGAGTGAACAATGTGTGTATGGTACAGTGGTTTGATATTTCAGTTTAGCACATGACATCTGTATTCTAAGCTATGTGTCTCTAGAAATACCACTAATACCACACACAAGACTCTTGGAACCAAACAGTACTTCCCTATTTGTATCCTCCTATGAATCATGCCATAATATTGTTCCATATTTATAGTTGTCATCTTCAGTCCCTGTTGTTTCAGTTTGACTTTCAACTGCCATTTAATTTCATTTTAGACAAGCTTTGTTAGTGACCCTGTAATGTGAGATGCAATCTCTTAGTGGCTATTTATTGTGCGGTAGTAGTTTTTTAATGCGAGGTACTGTCTATTCTGTTCTGCTGCGATAGATGTTAGCCGTGGCTCAGTGGGTAGCATTCTTGCCTCTGAGTTACAAAGGGGTTGTGGGTTCATAATCCCACCCCAGAGACTCGAGCACAAAATTTAAGCTGATTCTCCCAGTGCAGTACAGAGAAAGAACTTGCATTTCTATAGCACCTTTCATGGCCTTCGGATGTCCCAAAGTACGTCAGCCAATTTTGAAGTGTAGTCACTGTTGAAATGTAGGAAACGCAGCAGCCAATTTGCGCTCAGCAAGCTCCCACAAACAGCAATGTGACAATGACCAGATCATCTGTTTTTAAATTTTGTTTGAGGGATAAATATGACCAGGACACCAGGGAGAACCCCCTTTGCTCTTCTACAAAACAGTGCCGTGGGATCTTTTGTATCCACCCGAGCGGGCTGATGGAGCCTTCGATAAAATGTCTCATTCACAGGTATAGTATTAGGCAGTCCCTCGTGTCGACAGTCCCACGACCCCACTGCTCCTGGGCCACGACCCCACCGCCCCGAACTCTCATTCGCAGGACCACACAGCCGACTCACAAATGAAGGTTGACCCCAGAACCTGCAAACGGTGCAGCCCAAGGGGGAAGCCCCCAATCCTAGTCATGCCCTTCACCCTCCCTCCCTCACACAGCATCACAGGGGCTTTCCCATCAACAGTCGTGAAAGGGCAAGCCCTATTGCTTCTGCAACTCATATGTAGTGGCCCCCAAACTTAACTTTTGCACGGGGTCCCCACAATCAGCACCCAAACCCGCGACCTCTACCACCTGGAAGGACAAGGGCAGCCGGCGCATGGGAACACCACCACCTCCACATTCCCCTCCAAGTCACACACCATCCTGTGACATATCGTCGTTCCTTCAACGTCGCTGGGTCAAAATCATGGAATTCCCTCCCTAACAGCACTGTGGGAGGACCTTCACCACACACACTGTAGCAGTTAAGGTGGTGGTTGGCCACCATCTTTAAGGGAAATTGGGGATGGGCGATAAATGCCGGCCTTGCCAGCGAGGGCCACATCCCGTGAATTAATTTTTAAAAAGGCAAACGCCATCCTTGATTAGGGCAGATTTTCGTCTTGTGATTAAATGTAAAGGATCACAAGGCCATAGAACGTAGGTGGACGTTGAGGGGTCACCATTACAGACATGCCCAATATCCCTCTATGTGCTACACTAGGATCTGTTATACCCGAGAGCAATGAGAGGATTATTGGTCAGGCCCATTATTGTTCATAAATGACAAAAGCAAATATTTGGAAATGATAAATCATAAATGATAATTGAGCTTCATTATTTTGTTTCCCTTAGGCAATTTGAGCTACATTCCCCTGACTGCAAATACACAGTTGTCCTAAGGTGCAAAGATCCTACCACGGCCCAAGCCTGGTTCAGTACCATTCAGGCTAATGCCAATACCCTGACGGCCAAGGTTATAGTAGAGGTCAAAGATCAACTAGGAAGAACGGGGATAGCTGGGTGTCGAGAGGTCCGACACATAGGCTGGCTCGCAGGAAAGGTAAGACAGCAGAAAGTTGTTCTTTATCTTTTTATGTTTTGCTGCAGATTTTGGAGAAGTGTGAGTTCTGTTCCAACAATTACAACGTTCTGTGACAATGTTAGAGGTTACGAGGGGTTACCGGAAAGGATGGTGCAGTATGTGCAGCAATCAGCCACTTCCTGATTACGATTCCTTCTAGTAACTGCTAGATGATTTTAGCAGCTGTACGAAGAGTTTACCAGTTTATGAAGCTCGTCCTGATTTGCTAAAACACATATTTTGACTAATTCTTCCTGCAAATCTATCCATACTATTAACGTTTTTGTGAGTAACAAAGTATGATTGAAGAGAGTGTACGATTATAGAGGTTTATGTATAGAGCCTGTAGCACATTGCTGACTGGTCCACGGTAACAGCATATTGGTAGGTCTCAGCCGGTAGGTAGCGCTCTCACCTCGTGGGTTTGAGTCCTACTCCAGAGACTTACGCATAAAAATCTCAGCTGAGGCTTTCAATGCAGTACGGAGGGAGTGCTGGTCTGTCTGAGGTGCCATCTTTGGGATGAGACGTTAAATCGAGGCTTCGTCTTCCCTCTCAGGTGGATGTAAAAGATCCCATGGCACTATTTCGAAGAACAGCAGGAGAGTTCTTCCCAGCGTCCTGCCCAATATTTCTCCCTCAACCAATATCACAAAAAAGATTGTCCGGTCATGATCACATTATTGTTTGTGGAAGCTTGCTGTGTACAAATTAGCTGTCACGTTTCCTACATTATAACAGTGATTTCGCTTAAAAAGTACTTCACTGGCTGTAAAGTGCTTTGGGTCATCCTGCGTGCATGAAGGTCATCTGATTTACTTTGTCTCACCATTGGCAGCCGTACCTTCAGCTACCTAGAGCCCAAGCTCTGGAATTCCCTCCCTAAACCTCTCCGCCTCTCCTCCTGGGTCATTGAATAAATTTAAGACAGAGATAGACAGTTTCTTAACCAATAAGGGAATAAGGGGTTATGGGGAGCAGGCAGGGAAGTGGACCCGAGTCCATGATCAGATCAGCCATGATCGTATTAAATGGCAGAGCAGGCTCGAGGGGCCGTATGGCCTACTTCTGCTTCTATTATGTTCTTATGTAACCCGCAAACTTTTATCTTGTGCAGTAACCTTTTATGTGGCACCTTGTCAAATGCCTTCTGGAAGTCCCCATACACCACATCCACTAGTTCCCCTTTATAAATAAACCCTGTTCGTTACATCCTCAAAGAATTCCAGCAAATTTGTAAACATGACTTCTCCTTCATAAATCCATGCTGACTCTGCCTGATTGAATTATGCTTTTCCAATGTCCTGCTACTGCTTCTTTAATAATGGACTCCAACATTCAACCATAGATGTGAGGCTAACTGGTCTATAGTTTCCTGCTTTTTGTCTGCTCAAAATAGGGGCATTACATTTGCAGTTTTCCAAGGGAATCCTTTACTAAGAGATTGTTTATTAATCCTGTCTCTTAGACAGGACCAGTGTATTGCCCTGTTTACACAATAGTGAAAATCACTCAGGATCACTTACACTCCATAGGAAATAGACTTTGGCCTGAACATAAAATCTGCTATTTTTATTGGTATCAAGTTCCTGCTCTTTTGAAACGTTACATAGAATGTACAGCATATTCGGCCCAATAGGTCCATGACGGTGTTTATATTCCACAGGAGCCCCCTCCTACCCCTCTTCATCTCACCTTATCAACATATCCTTCTATTTCTTTCTCACTCATATGTTTATCTATGTTCCCCTTAAATATTTTTATGCTATTTGCCTCAATTATTCCCTGTAGTAGCACATTCTAACCACTCTCTGGGTAAAGAGGTTTCTCCTGAATTCCCTATTGGATTTGTTAGTGACTATCTTATATTGATGGCCCCTACTTTGCTTTGATATGGATGGTCATTGCGGAATTATTTATTGTACATTCTAACTTGCTTCAAAACAAAAGCGAAAGAAAAGTAGCAGCAATTAGCCACAATGGATTGACAGGAAAGAGCACACGTAGGCAGTTTGCAGTAATACCTTGCAGGGCATTGACCTCCCGGAAGGGATAAAGAGGAATTAACTTTCTGCTGTTTTGGAGGGACTGCTACCATTTATCAAAGGGGGCTAATTAGATTCCATTGAAATCTAGGCTACAAAAGCAGAGGCACTTGTTTTTACTTTTAAACCTACAATCTGCCAGAATGGCTTCTTATTCAAATACAGAACAGAAAGCAGTTTTCTTCACTGGATTGATAAATACATGATTATTGTTGTTATTGTTCTTTGGCTCAGTGTTACTGGTTGATGTTTAAAAGCTTTCTTTCATGACTGCACAATTAACTCATCTCCGTCCTCTTGGGACAAGTGAATTGATTCTGGCGATAGCGGTTCAGGCAGTACAACAGCCTTGTCCGTCTCCAGAGAACGGTCCATTTGAGCAATAATGAAGTGTTCTTATTGGTTCCTCGGACAAATAGTTGCTGGAGAAAGCCAGTAACTGTGCAAAGAACTTGTGGTTTGTTAACCACCTGTGGTTTGGCCAGAATTTTGAGTTCCACCGGTAGATCTGCTTTTGAACATATTGCACCACATGAGTATCCTCATTGGAAAATGATTCTCATTCTCAGATGTCCAATGGAAATATTGAAATGCAGAACATATATAAAGCTGCATTTATGGGGATGAGGAGAATTCCTTTACGCAGCAAGTTGTTATGATCTGGAATGTACTGTCTGAACGGGCGGTGGAAGCAGATTCAATAGTAACTTTCAAAAAGGAAGTAGATACATACTTGAAAAGGAGAAATTTGCAGGGCTGTGGGACTAATTGGACAGCTCTTTCAAAGAGGCGGCACAGGAACGATGGACCGAATGGCCTCCTTCTGTGCTGCATGATTCTATGATGTCCCTTTATTTCTGAGTAAAGCTTCACAAACCAAAAATTATTTATAGAATAGAGTTATGTCATTAACAGATGGTATAACCTTTCCTATATTCCAGGCAATTAGCTTAAAACACCAACAACAGTACAAGTGTGGCTTCTAATTCTACCAATATTATAGTTTCCTCCCTTTCAAAAAAGAGAAGTTAGCCCTGAAATTGCAGGACTCCGCTTATGGTGCGAAGTCTCGCCTGTCGAGGGAAGGGAAGCACAGATCGGAGATTTTCGAGTAGAGTTCGGCAAACACCATTTCCGATTTTCTATATATTGGTTTCAGCAGGCACAAAATTGGGAAAACTACAAATTGGATGTGCCGATATTCCACTCTTATCTCCCGGCAGGCAAGGAGTAGAATTTTCAATTTCCAGGCATAACAATTTTCTTTTTGTTTATTTTTAGCTTACATTTTTCTTCAAGTCGCCCTTTTAAGAGTCCTCCAGTAATTATTCATCAATCGTAAGCCATATCGTCTGAAGTGTGGCCCTTTAATTCAATGGAACTTTGGGCAGTCCATCTCTCATGATCTCTCTGAGATAATGGCGGCTCCTGACTGAGGTTTCTTGATTTCAAAGCTTGGAGGATTGGTTCCCTCCTGCGGTTCCTTGCTCTGTGATTCCTGTGAAGTATTAGAAATACCACATGAAGAGATTTCAGTGTTCTTGCCAACCAGGTTATATTATGTGTTATGCCTTGAATAAAGAGTCAGACTAGATACTGCAAGCTCAAAGTAAGGTGTGACCGTAGTCCTTTATTACAGATCTCAGTGGCTCTCCAGCCTGTGAGGAATCCTTATATACAGGTGCTCCCAAGGGATTGTGGGATCCCTTGGGACTCCAGGGGATAAGCCCTCTGGTGATTAGACATGGTATTTACAGGTTTACATACATAACAACACTCCCGCCCCCAGGTCAATAGTGTAACTATTTGCAATGTGAGTCGATCTGGGGCCTTCCTTTCCCTGGTTGATCGTCTCAGTGCAAATGTTAGTTTTGGTGAGTCGTTTGTTGGGCCTTGCTGGGGATGGCGAGTCCTGCTGCGCTGCTGCGGGTGATGGGTTCTGCTTCGTGGTCAACCGCTGGGTCAGTTGCCACTTGTGTGTGTGTTGGAGGGTCGAAAAAGATGGAGTCTATTGTGGGTTATTCTAGATAGTCCATAAATCTGAGCTTAGTTTGGTCCAAGTGTTTCCTGCAGGTGAGTCCAGTTGAGAGTTTGACCACAAACACCCTACTCCCCTCTTTGGCCAAAACAGTGCCAGGAAACCACTTGGGACCTTGTCCATAGTTCAACACAAATACAGGGTCATTTATCTCAACATTGCATATCACATTTGTGCGATCATATGTATTCTGTTAAAGCCGCCTGCTCTCTACATGTTCGTGTAGATCAGGATATACTAACGAGAGCCTTGTCTTAAGTGCCCTTTTCATGAGTTCAGTGGGAGGGACCCCAGTGAGTGAGTGGGGTCTTCAGCGGTAACTAAGCAGGACTCGGGATAAGCGAGTTAGCAGTGAGCCTTCAGTTACCCTTTTCAAGCTCTGCTTGATTGTTTGAACTGATCGTTAGAGGCTGGCTTAAACGGGGCAGATGTGACAGGTTTGATCCCATTGCGGGTCAGGAGCTCCTTGAACTCGGCACTGGTAAAGCACGGCCCATTGTCACTTACAAAATCAGGCAGGCCGTGCGTGGCAAACATGGCCCGTAGGCTTTCAATGGTGGCAGCGGACGTGCTTGCCGACATTATCATGCATTCAATCCATTTGGAGTGCGTATCTACAATCACTAAGAACATTTTTCCCCAAGAATGGGCCTGCATAGTCGACATGGATCCTGGACCATGGTTTGGAGGGCCAGGACTTAGTGGCGCCTCCCTGGGTGCATTGATTAACTGAACATGTATTACATTTGTGCACGCAGGACTCTAAGTCTGCAGCGATACCGGGCCACCACACGTGGGATCTGGCTATCGCTTTCATCATTACGATGCCTGGGTGGGTGCTGTGGAGATCACTGATGAAAGTGTCCCTGCCCTTTTTTGGCACCACTACCCAATTACCCCATAAGAGGTAGTCTGCCTGTGTAGACATTTCATCTTTGCGCCGCTAAACAGCTTTATTTCCTCCTGCATCTCTAACGGGACACTAGATCAACTCCCATGGAGCACACAGTTTTTTTACTAAGGACAGTAAGGGGTCCTGGCTCGTCCAGGTTCTAATCTGTCGGGTGGTAACAGGTGATTGCTCACTCTCAAATGCTTCCATTACCATAACTAAATCTGCGGGCTGTGCCATCTCCACCCGTGGTGGGCAATGGCAGCCTACTGAGAGTATCGGCACAGTTTTCTGTGCCTGGCCTGTGGTGGATGGCGTAGTTGTATGTAGACAACGTGAGCGCCCATCTCTGGATGCGGGCCGACGCATTCGTATTTATCCCCTTGGTTTCAGAAAAGAGGGACATAAGCGGCTTATGGTCGGTTTCCAATTCAAATTTGAGCCTGAACAGATATTGATGCATTTTCTTTACCCCGTAAACACAGGCTAAAGATTCTTTTTCGATCATACTGTAGGCCCTCTCGGCCTTGGACAGACTTCTGGATGCATAAGCAACCGGTTGCAATTTCCCAAATTCATTAGCTTGTTGCAATACACACCTGACCCCGTACGAACACGCATCACATGCTAGGACCAAACGTTTACATGGATCGTACAAAACAAGCAATTTGTTTGAACATAACAGCTTCCTAGCTTTCTTATAAGCATTTTCTTGGCTTTTACCCCATACCAATTTATCTCCTTTACGCAGTAGAGTGCAGGGGTTCTAACAATGTGCCAAGACCCGGTAAGAAGTTACCAAAATAGTTCAGGAGTCCTAGAAACGACCGCAGCTCCATCACGTTCTGTGGTCTCGCTGTGTGTTCTTGATTGCCTCCGTCTTCGAATCGGTGGGCCTGATGCCGTCCGCCGCGATTCTTCTCCCCAAGAACTCCATTTCAGGCGCCAGGAAAACGCACTTAGAGTGTTTTAGCCGGAGCCCTACACGATTAAGTCGATTAAAAATCTCCTCTAGGTTCTACAGGTGCTCGACGGTGTCCTGACCTGTAAACAAGATGTCATCCTGGAAGACCACGGTGCGCAGGCCTGACTTCAGCAAGCTTTCCATGTTCCTCTGGAATATTGCCGCGGCCGATCGAATCCCAAACGGGCATCTGTTGTAAATGAAGAGATCTTTGTGCGTGTTGATGCAGGGGAGGTCTTTCGATGATTCCTCCACCTCCTGCGTCATGTAGGCCGAGGTTAAGTCCAGCTTAGTGAACGTTTTCCCTCCCGCCAGCGTCGCAAATAGGTCATCTGTCTTTGGTCGCGGGTATTGATCCTGCAGTGAGAAATGATTGATAGTTACTTTATAATCACCAGATTCTGACAGTGCCATCTCCTTTGAGGACTGGAACAATCGGACTGGCCCACTCACTGATTTCGATCGTCGAAAAGATGCCTTCTCGTTGCAGTCTGTCCAGCTCGATCTCCACCCTCTCTCTCATCACAGAAGATACCGCTCTCGCCTTGTGATGGATGGATCGCGCCCCTGGAATCAAATGGATCTGCACTTTTGCTCCTTGGAACTTCCCGATGCCTGGTTCGAACAGCGAGGGGAACTTGTTTAGAACCTGGGCACGAGGTGTCGTCGATGGACAAAAGCGCTCGGACGTCGTCCCAGTTCCAGCGTATCTTTCCCAGCCAGCTTCTGCCTAACAGCATGGGGCCATCGCCCAGTACCACCCAGAGTGGTAACTCGTACACCGCTCCATCGTAGGAGACCTTTACGGTAGCACTGCCGATTACGGGAATCAGTTCCTTTGTGTACGTTCTCAGTTTAGTATGAATGGGAGTCAGGACTGGCCTTGAGGCCTTGCTGCACCACAATTTATCGAAAGTCTTTTTGCTCATTATGGACTGGCTCGCGCCCGTGTCCAGCTCCATGGACACCAGGAGTCCATTTAATTCAACCTTCAGCATTATCGGGGGACACTTTGTGGTAAATGTGTGCACCCCATATACCTCTGCCTCCTCTGTCTAAGGCTCTGGTTCATCGTGATCGACTGTGGATCTGTCCACCTCTGCAACATGGTGGTTTGCAGGTTTAGCAGGGTTTGCAGTTCGCCTGCACTATGGTGGAGGTGGTCCCATTGTTCCACAGCCCTTGCAAACGTATCGTTTGAAGCAGCATGAATGGAAACGATGATCACCCCCACAGCGCCAACAAGGTGTTAATGGCCTTGTATTCACCACCCTTGATGGTGGACTCAGGTCATCTGTGGACGTGCAGCTGCAGGCGTGCAAGACCTGCCATATACATTTCGATTCGAAAACAACGTTACTTTGTTCACAGTACTTGCAGCAGCGCTCATGTGCTGAGAAATTTGTTTGGTATTGTCAATGGTGGCGATAAACGCCTGGGCTATCACTATGGTTTTACTCAAGGTTGGTCTCTGCAGTCAAAAGTTTGCGAAGTATTACTTCATGGCCAATGCTAAGTATAAAGAAGTTCCTGAGCATGTGCCCCAAGTGTCCTTCAAATTCGCAATGTCCTGCAAGACGCCTTAGCTCGGCAACGTAGCTCACCACTTCCTGGTCTTCAGACCTCTTGTACGTGTAGAACCGATACCTCGCCCTCAGAATGCTTTCCTTCGGGTTTAGATGCTCCCGGACCAGTGTGCACAACTCATCGCACGACTTGTCTGTGGGTTTCGCTGGAGCGAGCAGATTTATCATGAGGCCAGACATTGGTGCCCCGTCAAACGGTGAGGAGGATCATCCTTCAGTTGGCAGCGTTCGCTTCTCCTTCCAGCTTGTTGGCCACAAAGTATTGGCCAAGTCGCTATACTAAGGTTTCCCAACCATCTCCCTCCTAAAATTTCTCCAGGATGCCCACGGTTCTCTGCATTGTTGCGGTGGGGTTCGTCATTTGTATCTCGTCGCCAGTTGTTATGTCTTGAATAAAGAGTCAGAATAGATACTGCAAGCTCAAAGTAAGGAGTGAGCGTAGTCCTTTATTACAGATCTCAGAGTGCCTCTCCAGCCTGTGAGGCCTCCTTATATTTAGGTGCACCCAAGGGATTGTGGGATCCCTTGGGACTCCAGGGGATAAGCCCTCTGGTGGTTAGACATGGTATTTACAGGTTTACATACATAACATTATGGCTCCCAAATATCTGCAAGCTTATCCAAGTATCTGGAGTTGGCTGGTGGTTATTGCATTTCCATCAAAATGGTGGCCACCTACACCACTGTGGAGCCCTGCCAAAGGGTCGAGAATGGGAAAGGCGGTGCTGCCCAGTTGCTAAGGCTTCAGACAGCAGCCCCAGATTTTTTGAGACTCCCGCTCTGCCCCTCACACTGACCCAACCCCCCCACCATTATAAGAGACCACAGGTTAGAAATAAGATATGAAGTATGTTGTGAACAGGAGATTTCCACATCTCTCTACGTGTTTGTGTGCACGTATTGGAGAGCAGACAGAATAATTGAAATTCAGCTCAAGTTGCAAAGTTAGATAGAAGTCAGTGTGAGCTGATTGTAAGATACCGATTTGTGTTCGTCTTGTTTGTTGACCTATGAATTGGCGCAAAATTAAAGTCAGAGTAAAGGGTTTTTTTTTCAGCATGATGCCAAACTTGCATTTAAAATTTTGGTTGGGGGAGCTAAGAACATTTTGGGACAACATTTTGAAGTGCAGGAGGGAACGTTGCGCTGTCGGTGGTGGCATCGTTTGGATGAGATCATAAACCGAGGCCCCCTCTGCCCTCTCAGGTAGACGTAAACGATGCCATGGCAGGGGAGTTATCTCATTGCTGTTTGTGGGATTTTGCTGTAGGCGAATTGGCTGCCGCATTTCCTACATTATAACAGTGACTACATTTCAAAAAAAGTACTTCATTGGCTGTAAAGTGCTTTGGAACATCTTGAGGTTGTGAAAGGCACTATATAAATGTAAGGTCTTTCTTTCAAACAATATCTCCCAGCGCTGGCAGAGATGGTTTTTAAATCTCTGCTCATGCAACGCAGTCTCCAGGAGTTCTGAAGAATACCTCTTCAGTTGGGTTAGTGGGGCAGCACTCCAGAGGCAGCAAGCCAGTACCTTGGAGATCAGCCACTAGAATTGGGCTGTCAGTGGCAGCACCATAATTAAATGGATGACATGCAAATTCACACCAAAGGATTGTGCTGCTTCTGCAAATGCCTTGCAACTTTCATGATTTTGGAGTGCAGAAAAAAAGATGGTGACAAAAAAAAGTAGTTACCAAAATGGCTCGCTATCTGGTTCCTGAAAGTGGAGCCATTATTTAACATGCATCCAGGTCTGATAAAAAGCCTGGTGTGAGTTCCAACCCTACAACCTTCCGAGATCTCGGTGCTCCTCCAATTCTGGCCTCTTGCATATCCCCGATTCCCTTCCACCCTCCATTGGCAGCTGTGCCTTCAGCTGCCAAGGCCCTAAGCTCTGGCATTCCCTCCCTAAACCTCTCCATCTCTCTCCTCCTTTAAGACCCTCCTTCAAGTTAGTTCTGCAAAATGGTGACAGCAGATAAAATCCTCACTGTTTTCAGTCGGTATTTGATCTGCTAATATGTTTTTGTTGCTTATTTTTGATAAGTGGATTTTAACAAAGCAGGGAAAGCATCATGAAGACAGACCTCCATCTGTACAACATATCCACCCCTCTCTCCTCCTACAAGATGTACCTTAAAACCTATCTGACGAAGCTTTTGTCCTAATATCTCATTATATGGTTCAGTGTCAAATTTTGTTTGATAACAATCCTATGATGCACCTTGGGACATTTTACTATGTTAAAGGTGCTATATAAATGCAAGTTGTTATTTGATGTTGGGATCGGCAACTCCTTAACGCTCTCCATTTCCCTCTTGATTCAGACAATGGGAGAAAATGACAGGAAACCATGGAAGCCTGTTCTGGTTGTACTCACTGAAAAGGACATGCTGATGTATCCCAGCATGCCTCGCATGAAAGAATCATGGTTCAGTCCAGCTCACACCTACCCATTGCTCGCTACCAGGTAAGGAGAGGCTATGAACTTTAAAAGAAATATATAAACAATTTCTTCAGTTTACCAACAGAAACTTCTCAAGGGATTTTCTCAGCTTATCAGTATGACTTTAATTCAACAGCATCTGTAAGATTTTGTGCCATACATGATTAGCCATCTTCATATTACAGCTGCAGCCTGGTGTATTTACTAGATCGCATCCCCTGAAGAAATGGTATGAAATGATTGAGTTCAACCCGAGATCAAAGTGGATCTGAAGTTTGCATTGTAGCATGTAATTCATCACTGATATAAATAGCTCCAGTAAATTCCATGTGTCTTTGTTAGTATAACCCTGACCCCCAATGGCATCCGAATTCAGCCTGCAAACCAGTACCAAAGTGGGATTGTCTTGTCCTGGGTTACTCAGGGGATAGTCTCTAGATAACTACTGACACACCATGGCTGCAAAGTGTAGTACCCACAGGATGATCTTCCAATGACACAAATTTGAATATTCCCATCCACGTGCTAGTCAGAGTAGGAATCGCAGATGAATACATGGCTTCAGCAGTGGTGCAGCAGGGAGGGATTCAAATTCCTGGGGCATTGGAACCGGTTCTGGGGGAGATGGGACCAGTACAAACCAGACGGTCTGCACCTGGGCAGGACCGGAATCAATGTCCTAGGGGGAGTGTTTGCTAGTACTGTTGGGGAGGAGTTAAACTAATATGGCAGGGGGATGGGAACCAATGCAGGGAGACAGAGGGAAACAAAAAGGAGACAAAAGCAAAAGACAGAAAGGAGATGAGGAAAAGTGGAGGGCAGAGAAACCCAAGGCAAAGAACAAAAAGGGCCACTGTACAGCAAAATTCTAAAAGGACAAAGGGTGTTAAAAAAACAAGCCTGAAGGCTTTGTGTCTTAATGCAAGGAGTATCCGTAATAAGGTGGATGAATTAACTGCAAATAGATGTTAACAAATATGATGTGATTGGGATTAAGGAGACGTGGCTCCAGGATGATTAGGGCTGGGAACTCAACATCCAGGGGTTTTCAACATTCAGGAAGGATAGAATAAAAATAAAAGGAGGTGGGGTAACATTGCTGGTTAAAGAGGAGATTAATGCAATAGTTAGGAAGAACATTAGCTTGGATGATGTGGAATCTATATGGGTAGAGCTGCAGAACACCAAAGGGCAAAAAACATTAGTGGGAGTTGTGTACAGACCTCCAAACAGTAGTAGTGATGTTGGGGAGGGCATCAAACAGGAAATTAGGGGTGCATGCAATAAGGGTGCAGCAGTTATAATGGGTGACTTTAATATGCACATAGATTGGGCTAACCAAACTGGAAGCAATACGGTGGAGGAGGATTTCCTGGAGTGCATAAGGGATGGTTTTCTAGACCAATATGTCGAGGAACCAACTAGGGGGGAGGCCATCTTAGACTGGGTGTTGTGTAATGAGAGAGGATTAATTAGCAATCTCGTTGTGCGAGGCCCCTTGGGGAAGAGTGACCATAATATGGTGGAATTCTGCATTAGGATGGAGAATGAAACAGTTAATTCAGAGACCATGGTCCAGAACTTAAAGGCTAACTTTGAAGGTATGAGGCGTGAATTGGCTAGGATAGATTGGCGAATGATACTTAAGGGGTTGACTGTGGATGGGCAATGGCAGACATTTAGAGATCGCATGGATGAACTACAACAATTGTACATTCCTGTCTGGCGTAAAAATAAAAAAGGGAAGGTGGCTCAACCGTGGCTATCAAGGGAAATCAGAGATAGTATTAAAGCCAAGGAAGTGGCATACAAATTGGCCAGAAATAGCAGCGAACCCGGAGACTGGGAGAAATTTAAAACTCAGCAGAGGAGGACAAAGAGTTTGATTAGGGCAGGGAAAATGGAGTACGAGAAGAAGCTTGCAGGGAACATTAAGACGGATTGCAAAAGTTTCTATAGATATGTAAAGAGAAAAAGGTTTGTAAAGACAAACGTAGGTCCCCTGCAGTCAGAATCAGGGGAAGTCATAACGGGGAACAAAGAAATGGCGGACCAATTGAACAAGTACTTTAGTTCGGTATTCACTAAGGAGGACACTAACAACCTTCCGGATATAAAAGGGGTCAGAGGGTCGAGTAAGAAGGAGGAACTAAGGGAAATCCTTATTAGTCGGGAAATTGTGTTGGGGAAATTGATGGAATTGAAGGCCAATAAATCCCCAGGGCCTGATGGACTGCATCCCAGAGTACTTAAGGAGGTGGCCTTGGAAATAGCGGATGCATTGACAGTCATTTTTCAACATTCCATTGACTCTGGATCAGTTCCTATCGAGTGGAGGGTAGCCAATGTAACCTCACTTTTTAAAAAAGGAGGGAGAGAGAAAACAGGGAATTATAGACCGGTCAGCCTGACAGCAGTAGTGGGTAAGATGATGGAATCAATTATTAAGGATGTCATAGCAGTGCATTTGGAAAGAGGTGACATGATAGGTCCAAGTCAGCATGGATTTGTGAAAGGGAAATCATGCTTGACAAATCTTCTGGAATTTTTTGAGGATGTTTCCAGTAGAGTGGACAAGGGAGAACCAGTTGATGTAGTATATTTGGACTTTCAGAAGGCTTTCGACAAGGTCCCACACAAGAGATTAATGTGCAAAGTTAAAGCACATGGGATTGGGGGTAGTGTGCTGACATGGATTGAGAACTGGTTGTCAGACAGGAAGCAAAGAGTAGGAGTAAATGGGGACTTTTCAGAATGGCAGGCGGTGACGAGTGGGGTACCGCAAGGTTCTGTGCTGGGGCCACAGCTGTTTACATTGTACATTAATGATTTAGACGAGGGGATTAAATGTAGTATCTCCAAATTTGCGGATGACACCAAGTTGGGTGGCAGTGTGAGCTGCGAGGAGGATGCTATGAGGCTGCAGAGCGACTTGGATAGGTTAGGTGAGTGGGCAAATGCATGGCCAATAAAGTATAATGTGGATAAATGTGAGGTTATCCACTTTGGTGGTAAAAACAGAGAGACAGACTATTATCTGAATGGTGACAGATTAGGAAAAGGGGAGGTGCAACGAGACCTGGGTGTCATGGTACATCAGTCATTGAAGGTTGGCATGCAGGTACAGCAGGCGGTTAAGAAAGCAAATGGCATGTTGGCCTTCATAGCGAGGGGATTTGAGTACAGGGGCAGGGAGGTGTTGCTACAGTTGTACAGGGCATTGGTGAGGCCACACCTGGAGTATTGTGTACAGTTTTGGTCTCCTAACCTGAGGAAGGACATTCTTGCTATTGAGGGAGTGCAGCGAAGGTTCACCAGACTGATTCCCGGGATGGTGGGACTGACATATCAAGAAAGACTGGATCAACTGGGCTTGTATTCACTGGAGTTCAGAAGAATGAGAGGGGACCTCATAGAAACGTTTAAAAATCTGATGGGTTTAGACAGGTTAGATGCAGGAAGAATGTTCCCAATGTTGGGGAAGTCCAGAACCAGAGGTCAGTCTAAGGATAAGGGGTAAGCCATTACGGACCGAGATAAGGAGAAACTTCTTCACCCAGAGAGTGGTGAACCTGTGGAATTCTCTACCACAGAAAGTTGTTGAGGCCAATTCACTAAATATATTCAAAAAGGAGTTAGATGAAGTCCTTACTACTGGGGGATCAAGGGGTATGGCGAGAAAGCAGGAATGGGGTACTGAAGTTGCATGTTCAGCCATGAACTCATTGAATGGCGGTGCAGGCTAGAAGGGCCGAATGGCCTACTCCTTCTATTTTCTATGTTTCTATCCTCCTGTTTAAATCCTTCTATGACCTTGCCCCTCATCTCCGTAACCTCCTCCAGCCCTACAATGCCCCTCCGAACTTTCCATTCCTATGACTCTTGCGCATTCCTCCTTCCCTTCTACCCACCATTGGCGGCTATGCCTTTAGCTGCCTGGATTCTAAGCTCTGGAATCCCCTCCCTAAAACTCTTCACTTTCCTCTCCTCCTTTTTGACCTTCCTTAAAACCCACCTCTAACAAGCTTTGGGTCCTAATAGCCCCTTCTTTGGCTTGGAATGTGTTTTTATTAGGCCTCTGAAGCACTTTGAGACATTTGTACTATGTTAAAGGTGCTAATTTTAAGTGCAAATTGTTGTTGTATTAGTAGTCGTAATTGCCATGATTCATTCATGGGTTAACATTTTAAACAGGCAGACGTGCCACCTCGTGGTTGGGTGCGTAAATAGAAAGACATGATTCAGCCCTGTATTGGAGATTTGAGGATTAACAGGAACTGGCAACTTAAAGGGGCTAAAAATCGCTGGGAACTACTCAGTGCGGCAGAGTGAAAATACTGCCACATCTGCGACCTTATGTGTCAGCCGTGGCTCAGTGGGTAGCACTCTCGCCTGAGAGTCAAGGTTGTGCCTTTTATTTTTCTCTCATAAATTTCTGATTTACTGTCTCTGAATTTAGTAAGTGCAATAGTCAAACATCTCGCTCGTCTCTGGGAATCACACCCATTCACTCCTTGTCCTTTGATCTTTGAGCACACCACAGGAGATTTAATAGCACAGAAACAGGCCATTCGGCCCAACCGGTCCATGCTGGTGTATGCGCTCTGCCCGAGTCTCCTCCCATCCCTCTTTATCTCATCCTATCAACATATTCTTATTCCTTTCTCCCTCATGTGCTCATCTAACTTCCCATTATATGCATCAATGCTGTTTGCCACAACCATTCCATGTGGCAGCAAGTTCCACATCACCACCACTCCCTGCGTAAAGAAGCTTCTACTGGATATCTTATGAACTGGTGATCTTTAAGAAGATTCTGAAATTCTTCTGTTGCTTTCGTTTTTATTCTGCAAGAGTCGTCTCATATACACAGACTGAGAGATTTGCCTTAACTGCATGAATGGTCTCCTGATGCACACAAAGGATGGCTACTTGGGGACGAGGCATCTGAGACTCCCACCTCTGATTATACCCAACCAAGAGCTGACATCTTAAGAAGAAAGAGAAAAGTTGTGGTTGGGGAGGGGGGGGGGGACGATAAAAGTTTAAAATCTTTGCCTAGTAGTTATACTATAGCCTGTGCAAAACAAAAGGAAGGTTGACAAGTTAGTTTCACATCGGACACTTAAACCAGAGATGAGCATTTGAAGATGTGTCGTCTCTCTCTTCTTGCCGGACTTGCATTGTTCAATAATTTCCTTTTCTGCTTTCAAGCACAAACTCAGCAGTACGGGGCTAAGATGGCAAGTGGCTAACACTAAGACACGCAAACAAACCCAACAACCACTTGTATTTATGTAGCACCTTTAATATAGTAAATTATCCCAAGGCGCTTCACAGAAGTGTTATCAAATAAAATGACACCAAGCCTCATAAGGACATAGTAGGACAGAGGTAGATTTTAAGGAGCATCTCAAAGGAGGAGAGAGAGGCAGAGAGGTTTAGGGAGGGAGTTCCAGAGCTTAGGACCTTGGCAGCTGACGGCACGACCACCAATGGTAGAGCGATTAAAATCAGAGAATTTTAAAATCGAGGCATTGACAAACCGAGAGCCAATGTGCTGGAAGCAAACTCTGAAGTAAATATTACGCAAACAACATTGATTTTTCAATCATTTTGTATACCACGTCAATACCAATCTGTATCCCCTACTATATTTTGTAAAATAACGGCTCCTTCAATCCTGAATGTTTTAAAGTGATTCTTTCAGCCCGAAGACTAAGACTTAGGTAGGGCCCTATTCCCCAACAACATAAAAACTACCACAGCGAGATAAAAAGAAACTAGATATTAATTCTTAAAGCTGTTTCCTACATTTCAGCGGAAGGGATTTTATGATAATGAGTCAGCAACAGAACAATGGCAAGTTGTAGAGATTGGGGTCACGCCTGGGTCATGGGAGAAAATCACCTGGCAATGATCAACCTTCCATTCAGTTCTCTCAGGAAACCTTTCAGAGTGTAATTAGTGCACAAAAAGCTAGTCTCGTGGCATGGAGAGCTACACCTTTCATGATGAGGCCAACACTTCATTCCTTCCTTGTATATTGCAATCACCAAAGAAATAACTTGCGCTTTTCCATCAGGAATTCTCTCATTCTGTTATGGAGCCCAGTAACAATTCCCTGTAATCAGCAGTGTTAAATCCTCCCCTCCCAGTCAAACTAATGTCTTGAAGCTATTGGCCCCAATTTTAACTGGATTCCCCGCTCAGTCCTGAGACAAAATTACAATTGGGTCTCAATTATGTCATCAGTTTGCAACATGCATATGTAAAGGACCCTGTTGGCTCTGGGCACGTGTCCTTACTGCCTGCTCAGGAGAGCAGGTTAAAATTGCAGATGTTGCGATCATGGCGGCTTTCGGACAGGTAAGAGCCAGGGTGATTTGAACTGCCCACCCACCAGGTTTCTGCTGAGTGAGTAGGGTTAAAATCACCCTACTGAGTCCAGAATCCCAGGGTCCTGCTCCTCTGCCTGCAGATACTGGTACCAACTCTGTCCTGAGTGTCCCAAGGATGGGATCATTCCTTGGTTTGGGATGGGTGGATTACACCTGTAAGGGAGCATCAGCAGCAGCCCTGATCTGCCGGCAGGAGGGGGGGGGTAAGGGGGTGGTTAAAGCAAAAGGTGGCACCAAGAGACCTTTAGTTTCACTGAGAGGCTTAACTCTGGCAACCATAAGTTAATTGATCCTGGACATCTGACCTTTTATGGGGTTTCAGAAGGACTGATGCCAGCCTGGGAACTGCCCCCTGACACAGCTCTTTGGTGCAGGGTTGGGATGGGGGACAAAGTCAACAGCAATCCCCCAACCCAAGAAAAAACTTTAAAGACTATACTACAAATGACGATTGGATGTGTCACGGTGTTAGTGTGATGAGGGTGGCCCACATTGCCATTTAAAACCAATCTGTGCTGGCTCCGTAGTAATAGATCCTATACCACTGTGATAAAACATTACAGCAAATATTCACAGGAAACCATTCAGCAACAACTTGCATTTATATAGCGACTTTAACATAATAAAACATCCCAAGGCTCTTCACAGGAGTGTAATCAGACAAAATTTGACAGATATTGGGACTAGTGACCAAAAGTTTAGTCAAAGTGTCTTGAACGAGGAGGGAGAAGCAGAGTTCATAATGTGCCTTTCATGACCCCAGGATCTCTCAAAACCAAAGACCAGATCATCTGTTTTACTGACGTTGGTTGAGGGATAAATATTGGCTCTTCTAAATAATGTAGTGGGATCTTTTGCGGCCACCCGAGAGGGCAGAGGGGTCCTTGGTTTAACATCTCATCTGAAAGATAGCACCTCCAACAGTGTAGCAATCCCTCAGAACTGGCACTGGAGTGTCAGCCTAGATTTTGTGTTCGATCTCTGGAGTGGGACTTAGAAACATAGAAACATAGAAAATAGGTGCAGGAGTAGGCCATTCAGCCCTTCTAGCCTGCACCGCCATTCAATGAGTTCATGGCTGAACATGAAACTTCAGTACCCACTTCCTGCTTTCACGCCATACCCCTTGATCCCCCGAGTAGTAAGGACTTCATCTAACTCCCTTTTGAATATATTTAGTGAATTGGCCTCAACTACTTCCCGTGGTAGAGAATTCCACAGGTTCACCACTCTCTGGGTGAAGAAGTTTCTCCTTATCTCGGTCCTAAATGGCTTACCCCTTATCCTTAGACTGTGACCCCTGGTTCTGGACTTCCCCAACATTGGGAACATTCTTCCTGCATCCAACCTGTCCAAACCCGTCAGAATTTTAAACGTTTCTATGAGGTCCCCTCTCACTCTTCTGAACTCCAGTGAATACAAGCCCAGTTGATTCAGTCTTTCTTGATAGGTCAGTCCCACCATCCCGGGAATCAGTCTGGTGAATCTTCGCTGCACTCCCTCAACAGCAAGTATGTCCTTCCTCAAGTTAGGAGACCAAAACTGTACACAATACTCCAGGTGTGGCCTCACCAAGGCCCTGTACAACTGTAGCAACACCTCCCTGCCCCTGTACTCAAATCCCCTCGCTATGAAGGCCAACATGCCATTTGCTTTCTTAACCGCCTGCTGTACCTGCATGCCAACCTTCAATGACTGATGTACCATGACACCCAGGTCTCGTTGCACCTTCCCTTTTCCTAATCTGTCACCATTCAGATAATAGTCTGTCTCTCTGTTTTTACCACCAAAGTGGATAACCTCACATTTATCCACATTATACTTCATTTGCCACGCATTTGCCCACTCACCTAACCTATCCAAGTCACTCTGTAGCCTCATAGCATCCTCCTCGCAGCTCACACTGCCACCCAACTTAGTGTCATCCGCAAATTTGGAGATACTACATTTAATCCCTTCGTCTAAATCATTAATGTATAATGTAAACAGCTGGGGCCCCAGCACAGAACCCTGCGGTACCCCACTAGTCACTGCCTGCCATTCCGAAAAGTACCCATTTACTCCTACTCTTTGCTTCCTGTCTGACAACCAGTTCTCAATCCACGTCAGCACACTACCCCCAATCCCATGTGCTTTAACTTTGCACATTAATCTCCTGTGTGGGACCTTGTCGAAAGCCTTCTGAAAGTCCAAATATACCACATCAACTGGTACTCCTTTGTCCACTTTATTGGAAACATCCTCAAAAAAATTCCAGAAGATTTGTCAAGCATGATCTCCCTTTTACAAATCCATGCTGACTTGGACCTATCATGTCACCATTTTCCAAATGCGCTGCTATGACATCCTTAATAATTGATTCCATCATTTTACCCACTACTGAGGTCAGGCTGACCGGTCTATAATTCCCTGCTTTCTCTCTCCCTCCTTTTTTAAAAAGTGGGGTTACATTGGCTACCCTCCACTCGATAGGAACTGATCCAGAGTCAATGGAATGTTGGAAAATGACTGTCAATGCATCCGCTATTTCCAAGGCCACCTCCTTAAGTACTCTGGGATGCAGTCCATCAGGCCCTGGGGATTTATCGGCCTTCAATCCCATCAATTTCCCCAACACAATTTCCCGACTAATAAAGATTTCCCTCAGTTCCTCCTCCTTAATAGACCCTCTGACCACTTTTATATCCGGAAGGTTGTTTGTGTCCTCCTTAGTGAATACTGAACCAAAGTACTTGTTCAATTGGTCTGCCATTTCTTTGTTCCCCGTTATGACTTCCCCTGATTCTGACTGCAGGGGACCTACGTTTGTCTTTACTAACCTCTTTCTCTTTACATACCTATAGAAACTTTTGCAATCCGCCTTAATGTTCCCTGCAAGCTTCTTCTCGTACTCCATTTTCCCTACCCTAATCAAACCCTTTGTCCTCCTCTGCTGAGTTCTAAATTTCTCCCAGTCCCCAGGTTCGCTGCTATTTCTGGCCAATTTGTATGCCACTTCCTTGGCTTTAATACTATCCCTGATTTCCCTAGATAGCCACGGTTGAGCCACCTTCCCTTTTTTATTTTTACGCCAGACAGGAATGTACAATTGTTGTAATTCATCCATGCGTTCTCTAAATGTCTGCCATTGCCCATCCACAGTCAACCCCTTAAGTATCATTAGCCAATCTATCTTAGCCAATTCATGCCTCATACCTTCAAAGTTACCCTTCTTTAAGTTCTGGACCATGGTCTCTGAATTAACTGTTTCATTCTCCATCCTAATGCAGAATTCCACCATATTATGGTCACTCTTCCCCAAGGGGCCTCGCACAATGAGATTGCTAATTAATCCTCTCTCATTACACAACACCCAGTCTAAGATGGCCTCCCCCCTAGTTGGTTCCTCGACATATTGGTCTAGAAAACCATCCCTTATGCATTCCAGGAAATCCTCCTCCACCGTATTGCTTCCAGTTTGGCTAGCCCAATCTATGTGCATATTAAAGTCACCCATTATAACTGCTGCACCTTTATTGCATGCACTCCTAATTTCCTGTTTGATGCCCTCCCCAACATCACTACTACTGTTTGGAGGTCTGTACACAACTCCCACTAATGATTTTTGCCCTTTAGTGTTCTGCAGCTCTACCCATATAGATTCCACATCATCCAAGCTAATGTCTTTCCTAACTATTGCATTAATCTCCTCTTTAACCAGCAATGCTACCCCACCTCCTTTTCCTTTTATTCTATCCTTCCTGAATGTTGAATACCCCTGGATGTTGAGTTCCCAGCCCTGATCATCCTGGAGCCACGTCTCCATAATCCCAATCACATCATATTTGTTAACATCTATTTGCACAATTAATTCATCCACCTTATTGCGGATACTCCTTGCATTAAGACACAAAGCCTTCAGGCTTGTTTTTTTAACACCCTTTGTCCTTTTAGAATTTTGCTGTACAGTGGCCCTTTTTGTTCTTTGCCTTGGTTTTCTCTGCCCTCCACTTTTCCTCATCTCCTCTCTGTCTTTTGCTTTTGCCTCCTTTTTGTCTCCCTCTGTCTCCCTGTATAGGTTCCCATCCCCCTGCAATATTAGTTTAACTCCTCCCCAACAGCACTAGCAAACACTCCCCCTAGGACATTGGTTCCGGACCTGCCCAGGTGCAGACCGTCCGGTTTGTACTGGTCCCACCTCCCCCAGAACCGGTTCCAATGCCCCAAGAATTTGAATCCCTCCCTGCTGCACCACTGCTCAAGCCATGTATTCATCTGCGCTATCCTGCGATTCCTACTCTGACTAGCACGTGGCACTGGTAGCAATCCCGAGATTACTACTTTTGAGGTCCTACTTTTTAATTTAGCTCCTAGCTCCTTAAATTCTTTTCGTAGGACCTCATCCCTTTTTTTACCTATGTCGTTGGTACCAATGTGCACCACGACAACTGGCTGTTCTCCCTCCCATTTCAGAATGTCCTGCACCCGCTCCGAGACATCCTTGACCCTTGCACCAGGGAGGCAACATACCATCCTGGAGTCTCGGTTGCGTCCGCAGAAACGCCTATCTATTCCCCTCACCATCGAATCCCCTATCACTATCGCGCTCCCACTCTTTTTCCTGCCCTCCTTTGCAGCAGAGCCACCTACGGTGCCATGAACTTGGCTGCTGCTGCCCTCCCCTGATGAGTCATCCTCCCCAACAGTACTCAAAGCAGTGTATCTGTTTTGCAGGGGGATGACCACAGGGGACTCCTGCACTATCTTTCTTGCACTGCTCTTCCTGTTGGTCTTCCATTCCCTATCTGGCTGTGGACCCTTCTCCTGCGGTAAGACCAACTCACTACACGTGATACTCACGTCATTCTCAGCATCGTGGATGCTCCAGAGTGAATCCACCTTCAGCTCCAATTCCGCAACGCGGACCGTCAAGAGCTCGAGGCGGATACACTTCCCACACACGTAGTCGTCAGGGACACCGGAAGTGTCCCCGAGTTCCCACATGGTACAGGAGGAGCATATCACATGACCGAGCTCTCCTGCCATGTCTTAACCTTAGATACCCTTAAATTGGTAATAACAATGTTACAGTTCACTTACTGATATAAAAAATAAAAGAAAAGCTACTCACCAATCACCAGCCAATCACTTACCCCATTGGCTGTGACGTCACTTTTTGATTACTTTCTACTTCTATTTTGCTTTCTCTCCCGCTGTAGCTGCACCAGTATGCTTTTGACAGGTCGCTCGCCTCTCACCAACTGCCGCTGGCTCTCGATCTCCCGCTGGGCTTTTGACAGGTCGCTCCCCTCTCACCAACTGCCGCTGGCTCTCGATCTCCCGCTGGGCTTTTGACAGGTCGCTCCCCTCTCACCAACTGCCGCTGGCTCGATCTCCCGCTGGGCTTTTGACAGGTCGCTCCCCTCTCACCAACTGCCGCTGGCTCTCGATCTCCCGCTGGGCTTTTGACAGGTCGCTCCCCTCTCACCAACTGCCGCTGGCTCTCGATCTCCCGCTGGGCTTTTGACAGGTCGCTCCCCTCTCACCAACTGCCGCTGGCTCTCGATCTCCCGCTGGGCTTTTGACAGGTCGCTCCCCTCTCACCAACTGCCGCTGGCTCTCGATCTCCCGCTGGGCTTTTGACAGGTCGCTCCCCTCTCACCAACTGCCGCTGGCTCTCGATCTCCCGCTGGGCTTTTGACAGGTCGCTCCCCTCTCACCAACTGCCGCTGGCTCTCGATCTCCCGCTGGGCTTTTGACAGGTCGCTCCCCTCTCACCAACTGCCGCTGGCTCGATCTCCCGCTGGGCTTTTGACAGGTCGCTCCCCTCTCACCAACTGCCGCTGGCTCTCGATCTCCCGCTGGGCTTTTGACAGGTCGCTCCCCTCTCACCAACTGCCGCTGGCTCTCGATCTCCCGCTGGGCTTTTGACAGGTCGCTCCCCTCTCACCAACTGCCGCTGGCTCTCGATCTCCCGCTGGGCTTTTGACAGGTCGCTCCCCTCTCACCAACTTGAACCCACAACCTTCTGAGCCACAGCTGACATTGCCTGTCCACTCTCTTCATTCAGATACAAGATGGGAAATGTGAAAAAATTAGTAAGAGATCACAGCATTAAACAAATAAGTAAATGCACTATAATGACATTGGCTTTTTTTTTTAATAAAAAGAGCCCTGTATAAACTGCCAAGCAATGAGGTTCGGAAATGGTTTCTGGTATTATTTACTCCCGTAACATGTGTCAAGGTGACAATGAGCGCAAATGAGCTCAGCTTGTAAAATGAACCTACGCCAGACTTTGAAATTAGCAGAATTTGTACTGTGACTGAAACATTAATTTTTTTAAAATCCCATGTCACACTAACAATGCCAATGATGAGCCATGTTATGACTGGATTTAAATTGTGGAATCTCTCGGATGTCTGGATGTTAGCTACGCTGATGTGAATTTGCAAAGTTAAATTATGAGACATGAATTTGCAAAGTTAAATTAATTATGAGACACAAATTTTTAATTGTGTGTTTCAATAAACGAAAAGAGTAGTCTTTAAATACAAGACAGCCCCATAACCCTTGAATGTCATGAACTTCACATCAGCCAGTTATAATACGTTGTACTAAAAAATGCGTTGCGATAAAGATCTGTAAATACTACAGGCTGTTTCCATTTCCTATAAATTCTGTTCAAATACTTGTAAAATGGCTCATTCATTCTCGATAGATAATAGCAGTGAAGATAACACATGATACTCATCTTAGACCATAGTTTCCCGAGCTCTTTATGCGGCTGTAGTCAATATTCAGCTCCTCTTCATCACATATTCTTTGAAACATCTACAGGGATCCAATTCATTTGCACGAGAGAAGCCTGAAACTTGCGAAGAATACTGAGAAGTGTTGACGGAATTCTGCTTGTGTGTGATTTACAAACATAATGGTGTTTTTCTCTCATTTCACCTCCAACATCACCCATTTTTACCCCTGCCTAAGCCCATCTGCTGCTGAAACCCTGATCCATGCCTTTGGAATAGTCAAGAGTGGAGGTAACAATGTGCTCCTGGCCAGCTGCCCACCTTGCACCCTCTGTAAACTTGAGCTCATCCAAAACTTTGCTGCCTGTCCAGATTACCAATATGCACTCTTGGTGTGGGCACCACATCTGAAGCATGAAGTCAAAGGTGCCTGCTGCTGTGTCACCAAACTGGCCTTGGAACAGCAGTATCCATGGGAGGGTTGATGCCCAATTTACTCCCTCTGCTTCAGAATGGGTTGATTCACAATTGGTAAGGGTTCCATGCATGACAGTTACCCTTTAGAACTTTGCCCAAGTGGCCGTCCTTCATATGTGAAGTAATCAGCTATGGAGGCATCTGAAGCCAGTCATGTTCTCACCCTATGTAGACATACATTGAGGCATAATCTTGACTTTGTGCGTTAGTATAAAATGGATCATCGCAAGTCAGCAGCCCGTTTTACATCATTTCCAATCAAGTCAATGTAATTAAGAATTGGGAGAGATGTAAAATGGGCTGCTGATTCGCTATCATCTGTTTTGCACAATCACACAAAGATCCAAATTACCCCCATACTTTCCAGCTGCGGTCACTGGATAGGGATTAAAAGTGGGAACCTGTCCTGATCTATATTCTCTCTCCTGAGCTTATGCCATTGGGACTATTGTAAAAACAGAGGGATGAAAGAACTTGCATTTATACAGCACCTTTTACGATCTCAGAGCATCCCAAAGTGCTTTACAGCCAATGAAGTACTTTTGAAGTGTAGGCACTGTTGTAATGTGGGAAACGAGGCAGCCAATTTGCACACCGCAAACAGCAATGTGATAATGACCAGATAATCTGTTTTTTTAGTGATGCTGGTCAGGACACCAGGGATAACTTCCCTGCTCTTCTTTAAAATAGTGCCATGGGATCTTTTACATCCACCCGGGAGGGCAGAGCCTTGGTTTAACATCTCATCCATAAGGACAGCACTGAAGTGTTAGCCTTGATTATGTGCTCAAGTCTCTGGAACGGGACTTGAGCCCACTACCTTCTGATTCAGAAGTGAGCGAGTTTTCACTGAACTAGAGCTAACACCCATTAAGCACAGACCAGGGTCAAACCTTTGGATCAGGCCTTTCCGATCTGCATTGCTCAGTAGCACACCGAGTTGTGCATTTACCAGTGAGCTTCTGTGAGTACCTGTAGTTTAAAACTTGAAAGGGTTGCAAGGGCCTGGCCTGAATCAAAAATGGTGTCATTTGCACAAGTAACTAAGGGATGGTGCAGAAATAGATCAGTTATCTTGTATTTCACTATCAATGTGCTGTGTGTCCTATCTACAAGATGCACTTCTTCACACAAAGAGTAGTGGAAATCTGGAACACCTCCTGCCAAAAACTGTCGTGTCTGGGGGTCAATTGAAAGTGTCAAAACTGAGATTGATATATCTTTGTTGGGCAAGGGTATTAAGGGTTATGGAATCAAAGTGGGTAGATGGAGTTAAGGTACAGATCAGCCACGATCTAATTGAATGGCGGAACAGGCGCGAAGGATTGAATGGCCTCCTCCTGTTCCCATGTTCCCAACCATTTGTAACAGTTTCAAAGTCAGATTCCCTGTGAACTTCAATTATTCCATTAACAAACACTTCTCTTTTTTTTAATCTTACCAAGTATGTGCACGGTTTGTTTTGGTAGATTGGTTCATTCTGGTGCGGGGAGAGATTCACCACGGCCAGGCGTGGAACTGTGTTTTGCCACTCGTACCGGAACACGCCAAGGCATCGAAACACATCTCTTCCGCGTTGAGACCAACTCTAATCTGTCCAACTGGACCAGGCAAATCGTACAGGGCTGCCACAAAGCAGCAGAACTAATTAAAGAAATTGCAACCAGTAAGTATTTCTATTACGGTGTGTAAAAAAAAAAGGGAAAATTTCTGTTGTGCATCATGTGCACTGAAGTTGTAAATACATTTATAAAAAACTTGATTTTGCTGCACAATACACAGAGAAAGTCAATGAAGGTACAGAGGAATTAAGCTTTTTAACTAATTGGCTTCTTTTTTTCCTCTGTCCACTTCTGGCTGGGATAGCGGGGTGGAAATTTACTTCTTGAAAGCCCGTTACTGCCTCCAAGAGGTGGGAATAGGACGGAAAGGCCTTTTTGACTGGGGGCAGGTGGCGGAGCCGACCCATCTAGAATTGCCCCCGGGCTGGGGGAAGATGGCAACAGGTTTCCGCTGCGCCTCGTGTTTCTGTCCCGCTGGCGCTCCAACCCATTGCTACTCCGCGGGAGCGCAGACGCCACCGGACAGCTTGGAGAGTCGGGAAGCTACTAGTGGATGGGCGGTGTGGCCGCCCTTAAAGGGAAGGGCGCACCGCCATTTTGTTTCAATTGTCGGCCAACCCAACAATGGTGGCCGCTGCTTCGGCCGGGCCGCCAACAGGCAGCCTAGCACCCCATCTTGGGTGCCGGGCTGCTGGCCCGGCCGAAACCCTCCCTGGTAGTCCAGTGGGCTCGACATAGGCCTCGCAGCGTCCCTCCCGCTCCATACCCAATCCCATCCCTACACCCCGAGGCGGTGTCAGTTAAAGAGCCAAATTTTCCAGCTATTCTTTCTGATTCCCGCCGGGCAGAACATTTTTGGTTTATTTGAATTGCCCTTCCAATTTCCTGCTGAGAGCAATTTTGGCCCCCAAGGTTGTCAAAGCCCCTCTTGGTACACAGCTCAGGTTGGTGATAATACAAACGTGACCCTCTCCTTCAAACTATCTAATAATTGAGTGAGATTTGTACATCAGAGTCCTTGATGATCCAGTAATTCCTAACAGCCTCGTGTCTGATTTTCTGGCAGTTTTCTGGTGCTTATCTATCGGAGTCCCTAACTCTTTAGTGTTGCGCATATAGGAAAATGGACGAGATTCGTTACTCAGTAGTGAGAATGTGCAACTTGCTACCACAGAATAGTTGAGGTGAATAACAGATATATTTAAGGGTAAGCTAGATAAACACATAAGAAGGGAATAGAAGGATATGTTGATAGGGTGAGATGAAGTACGGTGAGAGGAGGCTCATGTGGAGCATAAATACCAATGTAGGCCTGTTGAGCTGAATGGCTAGTTTCTGTGCTGTAAATTTGTAGCTATTTAGTGGACTAGCCAAAATGACGGGCTTTTTGCAGAACTTTCACTTGTGCCCAAATCCCATCCAAATTATTGAGATGTGGCTCTCGTCTGTTCACTATTTAAGGTGTGAGGTACAAACTTAATTCATAACAAACTGCCCATAAATTAGCAAGTAAGCTGACAGTCTGACTCAGAGGAGCCTACAAGGTTGGTTGTTGGGGGGATTGTGAATATTTAACATGGTGCAGTAGAGCATGCTCTGAGATTCGAGGTTAAGCGTCTGGTTGGGAAAGATCAGAGAGACATTCCAACTGCTATACCTGAGAAAGCAGACACCAGATGCAAAAAGTAGAAAAAATATCCATTCTGCAGCACAAACATCTCTTACATTAATGATTGCAAAATTCACCCACTCAAAAAAACCAGTAATGTAACTCTTAACAACTAATGTGGTAGAGGAATAATTTTGATGAATAAAACTAGATCTTCCAATTACTACTATGAAAACGCATCCTGCTGAAATAATGATTAAAAGTTACAATTCTTTTAGTGGTTGTGTTACTTGACTAATAATCCAGGCAACATGAATTCAAATCCCACCACAGCAGTTTGAGAAATTTTAAAATTCAGTTTTAAAAATCTGGAAATAAAAAGCTGGTGTCTGTAAAAATGACCATGAAGCTGTTGGATTGTCATAAAAAGCCAACTGGTTCATGAATGCCCCTTTAAGGAAAGAAAGACTTGTATTTCTGTAATACTTTTCACAACATCAGGATGTCCCAAAGTACCTTACAGCTAATGAAGTACTAAGTTTAGTCACTGTTGTAATGTAGGAAAACATGGTAGCCAATGTGTGCACAGCAAGCTCCCACAAACAGCAATGTGATAATGACCAAATGATCTGTTTTTTAGTGATGTTAGTTGAGGGATAAATATTGACAAAGACATCGGAGATAACTCCCCTGCTCTTCTTCAAAATCTTTTGCGTTCACCCGAGAGCAGACTGTTTAACGTCTCATCTGAAAGACGGTACCTCCGACAGTGCAGCCCTCCTTCAGTACTGCGCTGGAAGGGTCAGCTTAGATTGTTGTGTTCAAGTCTCTAAGGGAAGGAAACCTGCTGTCCTTACATGGTCAGGGCCTAGATTGACTGCAGTCCCACACCAAAGTGGTTGACTCTAGGGATGGGCAATAAATGCCGGCCTTGTCAGTGATGCCCACATTGAGAATGAGTAAATAAAAAATGTAAATGCCTAATAACTCATTTGTATAATAATTAACCTAAGGAAACTAACTGACTAATGAAACAATAAAATGAAAACACAGATGTCAAACTATGTACAGTAATAATTAAAGATCAATTAAATCAGCCTGCACACATACTGGGACACATGCATCACTGCAAAGCAAATTCAATTGCTTACCAATGCAAAAGTGGCTTGGGAGTCAGGCCAACAAATACATCGAAGCAAGAGTTACGCAAGGTAGTCTTACCCTGCATGGACCTTGCTCCATATACAGTATTGTTTTTGTAATGTCCTTGCACACTACTATAAATTCACACGAGGCACATTCTGCAGACAAGGTCACTCTGTGACCTTTATTCACAGGACCAAGAAGTGATGACCCTGCGTAGGACCTCCCTTTATATACCCGGATGACCAGGTGAGGAGTGTCTCCAAGTTCACCCCGTGGTCAAGGTGTGCATTTCTCAGGTGTATACAGTATGCAGTGTTGTTATGAATGTTAGTTACATGAAGGTTACATACATTCCGGCTTGTCCGGGCTGGCCACACGGACTGTGCATGCTGCTGAATGTTCTTTTTGCGCATTCACTGGTGGTGGTGGTGTGGGCAACATCTCATGATCTTCCTCAGGTTCCTCAGTGTCCATGCTGAACTTTTTTTTAAAAACTTGGTCCAGATGTTTGTGGCATATCTGTCCATTGTTAAGTCTGACCACTATGACCCTATTCCCCTCTTTGCCAATTACAGTACCCTCAAGCCACTTGGGCCCCAAAGCGTGATTAAGAACAAATACCAGGTCATCGATTTCTATACATCTCCCCTTTGAGTTATGGTCATGGCGCTTGCCCTCAACAATGTCTGATAGGACAGGATCAATGAGAGACAGCCGAGTTTTAAGTGTACGTTTCATGAGTAGTTCCGCGGGCGGGACTCCCGTGAGCGAATGCGGTTGGGACCTATAGGCCAGCAGGAGGCGCGATTGGCAGCATTGAAGGGAGGGTCCTTGAATGCGGAGCATGGCCAGTTTTATGATTTGGACTGCACGTTCCGCCTGGCCATTGGAAGCCAGCTTGAACGGTGCCGTCCTGACATGTTTGATGCCATTACACGACATGAACTCCCGGAATTCATAGCTAGTGAAACACGGGTCGTTGTCGCTAACCAGGATGTCCGGCAAACCGTGGGTCACAAAGACCGCACGCAGACTCTCCACTGTGGTGGATGTCATGCACGAATTCAATATGATGCACGCGATCCATTTCAAGTACGCATCAACTACAATGAACATTTTCCCCATGAACGGGCCCGCGTAGTCTACGTGAATACGTGACCATGGCCTGGTGGGCCAGGGCCACGGGCCGAGTGGGGCCTCCCTGGGGGCATTGCCCAGCTGGGCACACGTCGTGCACCTGCGAACAGAGTGTTCCAGGTCTGAGTCAATTCCCGGCCACCATACATATGACCGGGCAATGGCCTTCATTAGCATGATGCCTGGGTGCTCGCTGTGGAGTTCCCTGATGAATGCTTCCCTTCCCTTCTGGGGCATAACTACCTGGCTGCACCATAGTAGGCAGTCAGCTTGGATGGAGAGCTCATCCATCCGTCTGTGGAACGGTCTGATCTTCTCGGGGCATGCTCCGTGTGCGGGCGTCCAATCCCCAGTCAAGACACATTTCTTGATCAAGGATAGGAGGAGATCTCTGTTGGTCCAGATTTTGATCTGGCGGGCTGTGATGGGGGAGCCTGTGCTGTCAAAGGCTTCAACGGCCATGACCATCTCAGCGCTTTGCTTCGCTGCCCCCTCAATTTTCGGTGCCTGGATGGTGCCGTAAGGTGTAATCATACACAGCCAGCGTGAGAGCCCATCGCCTTATGTGAGCTGATGCAGTGGCATTGAAAGCTTTGCTATCTGACAACAGGGATGTTAACGGCTTGTGGTCCGGTTCGAACTCGAACCTTCTGCCAAAAAGGTACTGGTGCATCTTTTTCACCCCGTAGACTCATGCGAGTGCTTCCTTTTCAACCATCCCATATCCCCGTTCTGCTTGGGAGAGCGACCTGGAGGCATAAGCCACAGGTTGGAGTTGGCTCTGCTGCAACACGCACCTAACCCCATAGGATGATGCATCGCATGTCAAAACCAATTTCTTACAGGGGTTGGAGAGTCAACAGCTTATTAGAACAAAGCAGGTTCCGTGCTCGATTGAAAGCCCATTCCCGACAGTCTCCGCCCAAAACCAATCGTAACCCTTAGGCAGGAGCACGTGTAGCGGCTCCAACAATGTGCTCAAGTTCGGCAGAAAGTTCCCGAAATAGTTCAAGAGTCCCAGAAATGAATGCAACTCCGATGTGTTGCCGGGCCTGGACGCACGACGAATCGCCTCAGTTTTGGATTCGGTAGGCCGGATCCTGTCTGCGGCAACCCTCCTGCCCAAAAACTCGACCTCTGGGGCCAAAAACACACACTTGGACTTCTTTAGTCGCAGGCCTACCTGGTCCAGTCGGCGTAACACCTCCTCCAGGTTGAGGTGGTGTTCCTCGGTGTCTCAACCCGTGATAAGGATGTCGTCCTGAAATATGATTGTTCCAGGGATGGATTTGAGCAGGCTTTCCATGTGCCTTTGAAAGATAGCGGCCGCTGATCGAATGCCAAACGGACACCTGTTGTAGACAAATAGCCCCTTGTGGTGGTCAGTAGCTTGGATTCTTCGGCCAGTTCCTGGGTCATGTAGGCTGAAGTGAGGTCCAACTTGGTGAACAGCTTGCCGCCTGCCAGCGTGGCAAAAAGATTCTCCGCTCTCTGAAGCGGGTATTGGTCTTGTAGTGACAGTTGATAGTGGCCTTGTAGTCACCACAGATCCTGACCGAGCCATCCATTTTTAAGGACAGGGATGATGGGGCTTGCCCAGTCGCTGAATTCAACGGGCGAAATTATGCCCTCTCTTAGCAACCTGTCCAACACTCTCTCAATTTTCTCCCGCATCACATACGGCACGGCGCTGGCTTTGTGGTGCACTGGTCTGGCGTCTGGGGTGATGCATATCACTACTTTGGTACCTTAGAAAGTCCCGACACCAGGTTGAAATAGTGACTCAAATTTCTGTAGGACCTGTGAGCGTGAACTTCGCTCCACAGATGAAATGGCATGCACATCCCCTCATTTCCAGTTCATCTCAGCTAGCCAGCTCCTCCCCAAAAGTGCGGGACCATTTCCCGGGACAATCCAGAGTGGCAGCCGGTTCTCTGTTCCATTATGTGTGACCACCAACATTGCACTACCTAGCACTGGGATGATCTCTTTGGTGTATGTCCGTAATTGCGTGTCAATGCGTTCTAGTTTGGGTCTGCTAGCTGAGTGGCCATAGTTTCTCGAATTGTTGGACACTCATAAGTGACTGGCTGGCTTCTGTGTCCAGCTCCATGCATACCGGGATGCCGTTTAATAGGACTTATACCAAAACGCCACCTATGATGATGATGATGATGATATGAGCTGTGGATGTTTGCCACATGAACCCATTGAACTTCAGCGTCCATTGCTTTGTCCCAAGCATCAACCTGCCTTGCAGACCTCTCTTCTGGTTCTTCTGCCCCGTAAATTAGCCTCCCTGCGGGCTTCCTGCACATTCTGGCTAATTGTCCACTGAAGTTACAATTTCGACAGATAAATTGTTGAAACCTACAGGTTTTTGCAGCATGTCTGCTCCCGCATCTCCAGCATGAGCTGAGATCATTGTGAACAAAAGGGCTGTTACCAGGCATTCCTCTCGGATTGTTTCTTTGATTACTCTTGAGCACTCTGTCAATGGGTGTCAATGGCCCCATCCCAGGACGCATTGTCCACTGTGATGGCGTAAATGTCCGTTCAACCTGCTATTGTCTCTGTTGAGGACCCACTCTAGAGTCTGTTGCTGCCTGGGTGGTGTCGAATTGCCCTTGCCTGCCTGCGGGGTTCTGAGTCGCATTTACAATGTTAACTTCCTGATCCATCGCCATGTTGGAAGCAGAGTTGCGCGCGTATATTATCTTTGTTTCCTCCTCAACCGCCATGAAGGTCTGAACCATCAACGCCACCGCTTCCAAGGTCAAGTCCTTGGTCTCAATTAGCTTTCTGAAAATCCCGGCATGACCAATGCCCTCAATAAAGAAATCCCTTAACATCTCCCCCTGCAGACGTCTGTGAACTTAGAGGCTGGCCAAGCGCCGAAGGTCCGTAACGAAGTCCGGTATGCTCTGTCCTTCCAGACGCAGGTGTGTATAGAATCGGTGTTAGGCCACGTGTATACTGCTCGCTGGTTTGAGGTGCTCACCGATCAGTTTGCTGAGCTCTTCAAAAGGTTTTGTCCGCCGGCTTCTCGGATGCGAGCAGGTCTTTCATCAGCGCGTACGTCTTAGGTCCACAGCTGGTCAGTAGATGCGCCCTTTGCTTGTCAGCCGCTGCATCTCCCAGCCAGTCCTTCATGACAAAGCTCTGCTGGAGCCTCTCAACGAAATCGTCCCAGTCCTCACCAACACAGTACCGTTCCTCTGTGCTACCGGTGGCCATTCTCGTGAGTCGTTGATTCCAGTTTCTCATCGCCAAATGTAATGTCCTTGCACACTACTATAAATTCACACGAGGCACATTCTGCAGACAAGGTCACTCTGTGACCTGAACCTTTATTCACAGGACCAAGAAGTGATGACCCTGCGTGGGACCTCCCTTTATATACCTGGATGATCAGGTGAGGAGTGTCTCCCACGAGTTCACCCCCTGTGGTCAAGGTGTGCATTTCTTAGGTGTATACAGCATGCAGTATTGTTATGAAGGTTACAGTTACATGAAGGTTACATACATGACAGTTTTGAGTCCGATGGAAGGCTGCATATAACAGAAAGTGTAGGGTGTGTGTTTTTTTCACTCTACTCCAAGATGTTCTATAAATATATTAAGAGTAAGAAGGTAACTAAAGAAAGGGTAGGCCCTATTAGAGACCATGAGGGTAATCTTTGTGCGGAGGCAGAAGATGTTGGTATGGTTCTTAACGAATACTTTGCATCTGTTTTCACTAAGGAAAGGGGCAATGCAGATATTGCTATCGAGGAGGAGTGTGATATTCTGGATGAAATAAATATAGGGAAAGAGGAAGTATTAAGGGGTTTAGTAGCTTTGAAAGGAGATAAGTTCCCAGGCCCGGATGAAATGCATCCCAGGCTGTTGAGCGAAGTAAAAGAGGAAGTAGCAGAGGCTGTGACCATCATTTTCCAGTCCTCTTTGGATCTGGGCATGGTGTCGGAGGATTGGAGGACTACTAATGTAGTACTCTTAGTTAAGAAGGGAGAAAGGGATAGGCCGAGTAAATACAGCTTTGTCAGCCTAACCTCAGTGATGGGAAAATTATTGGAAAAAATCCTGAAAGACAGGATAAATCTGCATTTGGAAAGGAAAGGATTAATTAGGGACAGTCAGCACGGATTTGTTAAGGGAAGATTGTGTTTGACTAACCTGATTTCCCTACCCCCTCTCTGCCAATCGCACCTCCCCAGAGAGCTGTGTCTTTGCCGACCCTGGCATTGAAGTCACTGAGGAGGATCAGTGTCGTCTGCGGGGACACGGGACAGGGATGTTTTGAGATTGGAATAGAAACCCTCTTTGGTCTCATCCGTTGCATTGAGTGTTGGGGCGTACACACTGATGACTGTGGTGCATTGGTTCCGGGATAGGGTGAGTCAATGAGTCATGAGGCGTTCGTTAACTCCTCGGGGAATCTTTGAGGCGGTTGTCCAGCTCATTTTTTGATGGCGAAGCAAACTCCATGAAGGCGGCGCTCTTCCTCTGGTTTTCCTTTCCAGAAAAAGGTATTAACCTTCACCTTGTTCCTTGAACTGGCCTTCCCCTGCCCACTGGGTCTCGCTTAGGGCGGCGATGTCGATGTCAAAGCGTCTGAGTTCCAGGGCAACTATGGAGGTGCGGCGTTCCGGCCTGTCGCTGTTGGAGTTGTCCATGAGGGTCCCGACGTTCCAGATCCCGAACTACATGTTAACGGAGTGGAAGATGCCTGTGCGCGAGTTCTTTTAATGTGGGGTGACCGTTGCACACCGGCCACCACATGGGCTTAGCTGAGCAAGGTCTTTGTCCAGTGGCAAGGGGGTCCAAGACGACTGGAGACCAGGCACTGCTGTATGAGCCTAATTGCCTACGGCAAGATGTTGGCTGCAAGCTCGACGCCGACTAGTTTCGATCGCCTGGATGGGTCGGAGGGGAATTTTCCCAGATTTTTTTCTCCCTAAATTGGACTAGGTGTTTCTGGTTTTTGCCTCTCCCAGATCACATGGCTCCGGTTGGGGTGGAGTGTAGAATGTTTCAGTATAAGAGGTATCGCAGTTGTGAGGCGGACTGGTTAGGCTGGGTGCTCTTTGTCTTTCCGTCATTGTTCATAGGTTTATACGTAACCTTTAGGGCTGCTGACCAAGGGCCGTGCGGCTGTGTCGGCCGGTGTGGACACAATGGACCGAAATGGCTTCCTTCTGCGCTGTAAATTTCTATGTTTCTAAAGGGGATTGCCTCTACTCTCAACATTAAGAAAGGTCAAAAATTTAAGTTTAGAAAGTTATAAAGAGGTTCAATGGGTACATTTTACATAGAATTACACAGAATTTACAACACCAAAACAGGCCCATCAGCCCAACTGTTCCATGCTGGTGTTTATGCTCCACACAAGCCTCCTCTCACTACTTCATCTGACCCTATCAACATAATCTTCTATTCCTTTCTCCCTCATATGCTTATCTAGCTTCCCATTAAATGCATCTATGCTATTCACCTCAACCACTCCTGTGGTAGCAAATTTCACATTCTCACCAATCTGAGTAAAGAAGTTTCTCCTGAATCCTTTATTGGATTTATTAGTGACTATCTTATATTTTTGTCCCCTAGTTTTGGACTCCACTCACAAGTGGAAACATCTCTGTTTATCCCATCAAAACCGTTCATCAATTTAAAGACCTCTATCAGATCACCCATCAGCCTTCTCGTTTTCTAGAGAAAATAGCCTCAACCTGTTCAATCTTTCCTGATAGTTATGATCTCTTAGTTCTGGTGTCATTTTTGTAAATCTTTCTTTGCACCTTCTCCATTGCCTCTATATTCTTTTGTAAGGTTACTAATCTTCAGAAAAAACACAGACCATGAACAAAAAATACAAGCTTTGGAATTAGCCGTTGGTATATGACATAAGCGTTCCTTTTTTTCTTTATCTTCCCGTACAAGTCCCTAGACATCCAGAGAGCTCTAGAATTGTTATTCCCAACCTTTTTCTTTAAGGGCACATGTTTGGCCTGCGCCTTCCGGATCTCCTCCTTGAATGCCTCCAACTGTTCTGACACTGATTTACCCGCAGGTAGCTGTTTCCAGTCGACTAAGGCCAAATCACTCCTTAACTTAGCAAAATTAGCTTTTCCCCAATTCGGAACTTTTATTCCCGGCCTATCCTTGTCCTTATCCATAACCAACTTGAATCTGGCTGAATTATGGTCACTGGCACCCAAGTGCTCTCCCACTAATACCCCTTCAACCTGCCCAGCTTCATTCCCCAAAACTAAATCCAAGACTGCCCCCTCGCGTTGGGCTAGCTACATAACTGACTTAAAAAGTTCTCTTGAATGCATTTCAAGAATTCTGCACCCTCTATACCCTTCACACTATATTTGTCCCAATCACTATTTGGATAGTTAAAATCCCCCACTATTACTACCCTATGATTTTTGGACTTCACAGCAATTTGCCTACATATTTGCTCCTCTATCTTCCTCCCACTGTTTGGGGGTCTGTAATACTCGTAACATAGTATTCTCGCTAACATTATTAACTGCCCAAGGCATGGAACTGTGTATGTGAGCTGCTTGGTCAACAAGCTTGGTTTGAGGTGCAGTAGGCAGTACAATTCAATCTCCCAGCTGCATCATTACATCCAACAGATATCCAGTCCGACACCATCAGCTGGAGTATTTCTGCAGCATTAGACAAAGCCTCCTAAAACTCTCCATGAGGACTGTAGTGTGATAACTTGAATACAGAGTTTAGACCAATGCAAGGGATGATAGCATTTTAATGCCAACCAAACAGATTTTTTTTGTAAAAAGAATAAAGGACACTGAATAAAATTAGTACTATGAGGTAAGAAATGGGATGCATGCACTGTTAATAATCATAGATATGGACAAATTTTATGATTGAAATGCCAACCATTTGACCCATTCACCTTAGTGTGTTATTCAATAAAATGGAATGAATTGCTGATCTGATTTTACAGTATGAACTATTAAATGCGATAGGAATACAGTAGTGGTGACAAAGTGGCTCAAGTGAAGCATTAGTGTATTTGAAAATATTATCCTTCACCCGGTGCTTTTGTCAATCTGTAATCCAGCATGTTGGGGTTACGTTGTGACACAAAAAACATTCCTACAGAGGGATGTGCATTCAGAACGCTGAATCGAGGAATGGAATTAGTGGAATAAAGCAGTTCGATTTTTCACACCTTGCTGGAGAAATAAACCTCCAAAATATCACTTGTAACTCACCGTTAGGTGACCCTTGTCAATAATGAAGTAGTCAGTTACTTCTCTTGGGTTAATTATTATACAAAGCGAGGTACATAGAAATGTTTCTTTGGGGTTTCTGTTGTGGATTCAGAAGGAATCTCTAGGGGTGAGGAAAGTGGAATGACTTTTTATAATGGTCTGCATTTTTAAGACTGGGATTGATAGAGATCCCACCTGGGTTTATTTTCTCCCCCACTTTCCTCAAAGCGTTGACTCAGTGTTGGGATGCAGTTGGCTCAGCAGGCAACTCAATTGCAGTGGCATCACACCCAAGTATGTCCTTGTCCTCAGCTGATGTCCACACACACACGTCCCAGGAGGAATCACTGAATAATGAGTTGGAGCAAGAATCCTAGGTATTTCTTGGTCTTGGTTAGCCCATGGGCTGTTAAGGGAAAATGTTGGAGTCCATTATAAAAGAAGCAGTAGCAGGACATTTGGAATAGCAAAAGTCGGTCAGGCAGAGTCAACATGGATTTATGAAGAGGAAGTCATGTGAGACAAATTTGCTGGAGTTCTTTGAGGATATAACGAACAGGGTGGATAAAAGGGAACCAGTGGATGTGGTGTATTTGGACTTCAAGACATTTGACAAGGTGCCACATAAAAGGTTACTGCACAAGATAAAAGTTCACAGGGTTGGGATAATATATTTGCATGGATAGAGGATTGGCTAACAGAGAGTCAGGATAAATGGTTCATTCTCTGGTTGACAACCAGTAACTAGTGGGATGCCACAGGGATCAGTGCTGGGGCACCAACTATTTACAATCTACATTAATGACTTGGAAGGGACTGACTAACGTAGCCAAGTTTGATACATTGCTTTTCCTCCCATCTTTGTGTGAGGAGGACACAACAAATCTGCAAAAGGACAGAGATAGGCTAAGTGAGTGGGCAAAAATTTGGCAGATGGAGTATAGTTGGAAAGTGTGAGGTCATGCACTTTGGCAGAAAAAAGTCAAAGAGCAAGTTATTATTTAAATGGAGAAAGATTGCAAAGTGCCGCAGTACAGCTGGACCTGGGGATACTTGTGCATGAAACACAAAAGGATAGTATGCAAGTACAGCAAGTGATCAGGAAGGCCAATGGTATCTTGGCCTTTATTGCAAAGGGAATAGAGTATAAAAGCAGGGAAGTCTTGTTACAGCTATATAAGCCACAGCTGGAATACTGCGTGCAGTTTTGGTTTCCATATTTATGAAAGGATATACTTTCTTTGGAGGCAGTTCAGAGAAGGTTCACTAGGTTGATTCCAGGGATGAGGGGGTTGACTTATGATGAAAGATTGAGTAGGTAGGGCCTCTACTCATTGGAATTCAGAAGAATGAGAGGTGATCTTATTGAAACGTATAAGATTATGAGGGGGCTTGACAAGGTGGATGCGGAGAGAATGTTTCCACTGATGGGGGAGACTAAAACTAGAGGGCATGATCTTAGAATAAGGGACTGCCCATTTAAAACATTGAATAAATTTAAGACCGAAAGAAAGAGACAGTTTCTTAAACAATAAGGGGTTAAGGGATTGTGGGGAGCGGGCGGGGAAGTGGAACTGAGTCCATGATCAGATCAGCCATGATCTTATTGAATGGCGGAGCAGGCTTGAGGGGCCGTATGGCCTACTCCTGTTCCTATTTCTTATGTTCTTATGTAATGTTCCTTCCGGCACCCTCGCTCTTCCAGGTTTGTCACGAGTTATGAAACTGAGCTGCAATACGAAGGATGCCAAGCAGACCCAGAGGCTTGCCGTAGGAACATAGGATCAGGAGTAGGTTATTCAGCCCCTCGAGCATGTTAAGTCAGTTAGATCATGGCTAATGTATCTCAACTCCATCTACCTGCTTTGTTTCCACGGACTAGATTTTTCACTTTTTTTTTTTGCATGCACAACACCCACTTAACATCTATTTTACCGCTGAAATGATGTATAACGCCCAGATATCGCCCATTTAGCCACAAAATGGAAACTGATGCCCATTTTTGGACACTTATCGCCGAGCGTTACTTTTCCCCATGTGCGTAACGCCGGGAAAAAATACCACCCGCCCACTTTTTTTGGGCGGAATCAGAATGGGTGAAATCAACACCCAGCATTAGTTTCCGCACGTAATTAACGCAGAGATTCAATAATACAGACAGCCCACTTTTTTTTGCCGTAAAGATCACATTTGCCGAAACTAACACCAAGGAGATCACCCAGCGTCACTTTCACCACCTCACACATCTCGCCCACAATACCGCTTAGAAAAAGTGGAATTGTTCTGAACGAATCACAGCGGTGTGGGCACCATTTTTAAAATCGCAGGTTGCTTCATTCAAAAGGCTGCTTCAACTTCGGGGGGAGTTTGGATTGACTCTGGAGTTCTTCTCAGGTGAAATGACCATCGCAACAGACATATTTTCAGACTCTGGACTATTCGGGGTTTACTGTAGGTATATTTTAGTGAGGAAATTATTGCTTCTGATCAATCGCTATTATACTTTCACTGCAATGGCTTGCATCGATTAATACGCAGATGCTGCAGAGTACAAATGGCTCAATGTCTAATGCACATCATTATGTGCCCAATTTAAGACGTGCCAGAATGAGGAGATCATCCAGACCATACACATCCCGCACTTAGAGAGAAGAGGTCTAACCTCGATGTGTCCGAGCTCACCTGCCTTCGGAGACTGCTCTTCCACAAAGATGGTGATCAATGAAATATGCGAGCTCATCAGACCAGATATGCAGCCGGTCATCAGGACATCAGTGTCGGTCAAGATCACCGCGGCACTGTCTTTCTACACATCCGGTTCCTTTCGGGCCTCTGCGGTCGAGATTTCCCCTCTGTCTCACCATGCCACCCATTGCTGCATTAGACAGGTCACGGAGGCCCTATACGTGTGAAGGATGGACTTTATCAGCTTCCTCATGACCACAGAGGCTCAGACGGACAGGGCTGGAGCATTCTACTGCATTGCTAAGTTCCCCAGGGTGCAGGGAGCAATACAGTGCACTCACATCACCATGTGGGCACCTTCTCAGGAGCCAGAGCTTTTCGTAACAGAAAAGGATTTCACTCCCTGAAGGTTCAACTAGTTATTGACCACAACCAGATCACAATGGCAAAATGCCAAATGTCCAGGCAGCTTCGATGAGGGCGTGCTCTCTCTGACATGTTTAAGAGTCAGCCACAAGTACAATGCTGGATACTTGGTGACAACTGATATGGCCTAGCCACCTGGCTGATAACCCCCCCGCGTGACAGAGGTCAAGAAGCGATATAACCAGAGCCACAGAGACACACGCATTGTGGTCCAGAAAACAAAAACTGTGCTTAAGCAGCGCTTCAGATGCCTGGACCACAGGAGGGGAGCAACAATACAACCCTGAGCAAGTAGCTAAATTCGTGGTCGTGTGCTCCATGCTGCACAACCTGGCTATCAGGAGGGGACAGGAATTGCCAGAAGGGACTGATGCTCCACCTTAGCAGAGAGAGGAAGAAGGAGGATGATGAGGTGCTGGACGCTGACCGAGGGCCAGACAATCAGGCTGACTATGCCAGCATGCCCACGCCCCCCTCCAGACCGCAGGAAAGGGCCCGTGGTGGCTACATAGCTGCAAGACTCTTGCGTCAGGAGTGGATATCTGAACGATTTGCCTGAAAGAACGTTGCTGTAAGTGACAACACTGACACACTGCTGTGTGTGCAGCTCAGACATCAATGGTGGGCATCACCTTGGTGCCAGTTAAAGTTTACGTTGATTTGAAGTTAAGTTTTATTTAACCCTTTCATGTTAAGGAATCACCAGTGTGTAACGGTCCAGCTATCTGAGACAATGCACAAGGTTATGTTCAATAATTTTTTTTATACCAACATTGGTCTGAAATCATAAGTATCAAGGCTAAAAACACCCCACCCCTGCCCACACCCCACTTTTTCGACCACTGACATCAATCAAATGGTCAACATGTCCAGCAACACAGAATACAAAGGCAAAGCAGGAGGGTAGCACCCTCCCCCCATACATTACAACAAATTACATACACCCAGATGGAGATATAACACAGCCATCACCTGCGAACATGCACCTCACTTTCCTTCCCCGACCCCTTCCACTCCTCGCCACCTGGCCGAAGAGCTCCTCAGGTGGTGCCTCATTTGGGGGGGGGGGGGGGATGAAGGCAGAGGCGGTGGTTGGACGGTTACGGGAGCGGGGGGTGCCGAGGAGGAAACATTCTCTGATCCAGAAGCAGGATCTTGGTATTGCCTCTCATCTGTCGTTTGCAGCGGTGGTGCGGAACCTAGGGGTGGAGTGCCGTGCTCCAGGATCACTGGGAGGCCTGTGCCAGCAGTGTTCTTGGCTATTGCCTCCAGGGCCTCCGCTTTCCACAGAACGTACTCAGTCATGGTGGCCAGCTGTCGGGATATGCCCCCCCAACGCAGTGAGGATCTGGTCACCAATGTCTACAGTCCTCCTGAACAACTGTACCATCTCTCCGCTCTCATGTGGCGCATGTGGACCAGACCTGCTGCGTCCGTGGGATCAGCGCCGTCCTGGGGACAAATGGGGTGCCCTGTGGCGATGTGCTTGGTGCTGGTACCTCCAGAGCGGAGGCGGGAATGACTGGAAGAGCACTAGATGGCCTTGGGGTGGAATGGCTTCAGGAGCGTGGCAATGCAGATTGCTCGAAGTCCACGCTCTCATCCATAGAGGACAGACCCAGCGGATTGCCGGGCGAGAATCGGACCTCCTCAGCACCAGATGTAGGATCATCCGGCGAGTCCAGCCCCGTGCCCCCACTTTCTGGCCTCTGGTCTTGCCTCGGGCCGCGCTGCTGGCTGAGTTGCAAAACACAAATGAGGTTATTAGAGGAGAAGTGGGTGCTAGGGTCACAAGGTGAGACCAGGGCTACACACAGCATATGCACGACAAAAGCACCACCGCTATCAAGATTATCACAGACATCACATTTCATGACCATCAACACATTGTGCATTGCAATGATTTTCATTAGACCAGCATTAATTCTAGGACAATTTTAGAAATCATCATATATGATTCAGTGGATGTGGCATCTATTGACTTTACATCACGCAACGGTGTAAACTTTACCCACGTCGCTTCACTTCAGGGTCTGCAGATGCTTGCGTGGCCGTCTGAGGGCGCTTCCTCATCAGTGCGAGCACCTGCTTCTCCAGGTCAATGATGTCGCTGATGACTGGTGGGCGCCCCTCCACTCGTTCGCCTCTGCACGGATCTCATCATCGATAGCTTCTTCTGTAAAAGGTGATAGGACGACATGGCATGAGATCATTGCGTGATATCATTGCTAGGTACTGTCACAGAGACTGATACAATACATAACCGACAGATATAATGATGGATGATGATAATTATCATTCTTTACCTAAAGATGTGCACTGTGACCGCAGGCTTTGACTACAACATTCTCGGTAAAAATGAAAGACCTCTGCTGATAGTCACTCATGACTCTTACAAATCAAACTATATAAATACGTATGTACATGTAAATAAATGTAATACTTACACTTGCGGATCTCACAAGGTCGTTCCATCATTTGCGGCATTGGTTGCCCTCACACACCTCATTGGTCGCTGACGAGACCACCTCTGCTTTCTTGGCCCATATCTTCTGGGCCCTCCCTGGGTCAAATCACCCCAGCGTAATTTGACCTTCTGCAGGAGGGAGGCATTTGCCTCGTCCGAGAACCACCTCGCACTTTTTCACTCTCCAATGTGCTCCTCACCCACCTCACTGCTCTCTCCAGTGTTAGTTTCTACAGCGTGCTGTGACGCCTCCTCCTCTCCCTCCATTATAGGCCAAATATCTGGCTGATAACAGCTAATTTTTGTTTCCCCATTTGCTCGAAAGCTCTAAACTGACCCTCCTTCCTCCCAAAGCAGCCACACCACACCCACACACGCCTTCAGTCCCTCTCAGCTCCCTCTCTCCTCTTCTGCGCATGTCATGATGACCCTTGACCTCCTGAATCGCAAGAATCGAGCGTTGCCACACCGTTGCTAAGAACGACGACACTTTACAGAAGAAGGTCAGAGAGATGTAACGCTACTACCCATCTCATATTGCTCGTGGTAACGCCCAATTTCAAAAATGACTAGGGGCTTTGAGAATGGGTAACAAGCCGGCGATCTGAAAACCCATTTTTACCAGTCACACTGGAAATACCACCCATTTTTGGACGATATGCACAAGTGTAAAATCTAGCCCCAAATCCCTTAATAACCTTACCTAACAAAATCAAGCAGTCTATTTTTAAACTGACCCCAAGCCTCAACAACATTGAGGGAGAGTATTCCAGATCTCCACTACCCTTCGTGTGAAGAAGTGCTTCCTGATTTCACCCCTGAACGGCCTAGCTCTAATTTTAAGTTGAAGCCCCCTTGTTCTGAACTCCCCCCTTCAGAGGAAATAGTTTCTCTCCATCTACCCTATCAACTCCTTTGATTATCTTAAACACTTTACTTAGATAACCCTTAATCTTCTATACTCAAGGGAATAGAAGCCTAGTCTATGGAACATGTCCTCATAATTTCATCCTTTTAGTCCCAGTATCATTCTGGTGAAATTTTAAAATTATGATCCTGGTTTTCAAATCCCTCCATAGCTTCACCCCTTCCTACACTCCAACCTTCAAGATCTTTGCACTACCCCAATTTTGGCCTCTTGCGCATCCCTGATTTCTATCACTCCACTATTGGCGGCCATGCCTTCAACTGCCGAGGCCCTAGGTTCTAGAATTCTCTCCCTAAACCTCTCCGTCCATCTTTCCTCCTTGAAGACTCACGTGAAACCTACCTCTTTGTCCAACCTTTTGGTCATTTGCCCTAATATCTCCTTATGTGGCTTGGTGTAAAATTTTATTTGATAATGCTCCTATGAAGCACCTTGAGACATTTTACTACATTGAAGGCACTATATAAATACAAGCTGTCGTTTAATCTGCAATGAACCCCCTCCAAGGCCAATATATCCTGCCTGAAGGGAAGGAAAATGCGAGGATGACTAACATCCTGGTTGATCTTGTCCAAAAGGCGTTTGATAAAGTGCCACAAAGTTGAAGCCCATGGAATAAAAGGGATAGTGGCAGCATTGATACAAAATTGCCCAAGTAACAGGAAACAGAGTAGTGGTGAACGTTTTTAATGGACTGGAGGAAGGTATACAGTGGTGTTCCCCAAGGGTCTGTACTAGGACCACTGTTTTTCTTGATATATATTAATGACTTAGACTTGGGTGTACAGGGCACAATTTCAAAATTTGCAGATGACACAAAACTTGGAAGTATAGTGAACAGTGAGGAGGATAGTGATAGACTTCATGAAGATATAGACAGGCTGATGGAATAGGTGGACATGTGGCAGATGAAATTTAATGCAGAAAAATGCGAAGTGATACATTTTGGCATGTAGAACAATTCTAAAGGGGTGCATGAACAGGGAGACCTAGGGATATATGCGCACAAATCGTTGAGGGTAGCACGGCAAGTTGAGAAAGCAGTTAAAAAAGCATACACGATACTGGGCTTTATAAAGAGAGACATAGCGTACAAAAGCAAGGAAGTTATGATGAACCTTTATAAAACACTGGTCCGACCTCAACTGGAGTATTGTGTCCAATTCTGGGCACCACACTTTAGGAAGAGTGTGAAGGCATAAAAGAGGGTGGAGAAAAGATTTACAAGAATGGTTCCAGGGAAGAGGGACTTCAGTTACATGGATAGACTGGAGAAGTTGAGGTTGTTCTCCTTACAGCAGAGAAGGTCGAGAGGAAATTCAGAAACATATAAAATAGGTGCAGGAGTAGGCCATTCGGTCCTTCGAGCCTGTACCACCATTCAATAAGATCATGGCTGATCATTCACCTCAGTACCCCTTTCCTGCTTTCTCTCCATACTCCTTGATCCCTTTAGCTGTAAGGGCCATATCTAACTCCCTCTTGAATATATCCAATGAACTGGCATCAACAACTCTCTGCGGCAGGGAATTCCACAGGTTAACAACTCTGAGTGAAGAAGTTTCTCCTCATCTCAGTCCTAAATGGCTTACCCCTTATCCTAAGACTGTGTCCCTTGGTTCTGGACTTCCAACATCAGGAACATCCTTCCTGCATCTAACTTGTCTACTCCAGTTAGAATTTTATATGTTGCTATGAGATCCCCTCTTATTCTTCTAAATTTCAGTGAATACAGGCCCAGTCGATCCAGTCTCTCCTCATATGTTAGTCCTGCCATCCCGGGAATCAGTCTGGTGAACCTTCGCTGCACTCCCTCAATAGCAAGAACATCCTTCCTCAGATTAGGAGACCAAATCTGAACACAATATTCCAGGTGAGGCCTCACCAAGGCCCTGTACAACTGCAGTAGGACCTCCCTGCTCCTATACTCAAATCACCTAGCTATGAAGGCCAACATACCATTTGCCTTCTTCACCACCTGCTGTACCTGAATGCCAACTTTCAATGACTGATGTACCACGACACCCAGGTCTCGTTGCACCTCTCCTTTTCCTAATCTGCCGCCATTCAGATAATATTCTGCCTGCGTGTTTCTGCCCCCAAAGTGAATACCCTCACATTTATCCACATTATACTGCATTTGCCATACATTTGCCCACTCACCTAACCTGTCCAAGTCACCCTGCAGCCTCTTTGCGTCCTCCTCACAGCTCACACCACCACCTAGTTTAGTGTCATCTGCAAACTTAGAGCTGTTCAAAATCAGGAGGGGTCTGGACAGAGTAGATAGAGAGAAACTGTTCCCATTGGCAGAGGGTTGCGAACCAGGACACAGATTTAAGGTGATTGGCAGAAGAACCAAAGGCGACATGAGGAAAACCTTTTTTATGTAGCGAATGGTTAGGATCTGAAATGCCTGAAAGGGTGCTGGAGGCAGATTCAATCGTGGCTTTCAAAAGGGAATTGGACAAGTTGCCGAAGGAAAAAAAGTTGCAGTGCTACGGGGAAAGGGTGGGGGAGTGGGACTAGTTGAAGTGCTCTTTCAGAGAGCCAACACAAGCTTGACGAGCCAAATGGCCTCCTGTGTTGTAACCATTCTATGATTCTATGTCCGATGGTACAGCCTCTTCTCCGGCGAGGATTGCGCACGACCCGGAGAGACTCCAAAAATAAGAGCAATGAGAGAGAATTTTTGAAAATAACTTACTGATCAGCCTTGGTTCGATGGGTAGCACTCTCGCCGCTGAGTCAGAAGGTTGTGGGTTCAAGGCCCACTCGAAGTTAAAAACATTCAGATTTTCAAATTGCCAATTAAATATCAATGTTGACTTTATGTTTCAAAAGAAGTGAAACATGGACGGCTTTTTGCATTTAAGTCCCTGGAAATCATAGAGTGATGTTAGAATACAAAAATTATCCTGCCTCAGCTCATCTGCTGCTGAAACCCTCATCCATGCCTGTGTTACCTTACGACTGGACTATTCTAACACTCTCCTGGTCATTCTCCCATCCTTTACCTTCAGTAAACATTAGCTCTGCTGTCTTTATCCTATCCCTTGTCTTTGCTGGTCTACATTGACTTCAGTTCCCCAAACACCTCTAATTTAAAACTCACATCATCTTGTTTAAATTCCTTCATGGCCTCACTCTCAGTAACCTGCTCCAGCCCTACAAGATCCACACTTCGAATTCTTCATTGCTCTGACTCTGGCCTCCTGTGCATGCCTACTCCCTTTGGCCCAACACTGATGGAAGTGCCTTCAGCCACCTAGACCCCAGCGCTCTAGAATTCCCTCCCTAAGCTAATCCATGTCTTCAACACCCTCCTTAAAATTCATCTCTGGTCAAGCTTTTGGACACCTTTCTTTGGCTTGGTATCCATTTCTGTGAAGCACCTTGGGACATTTGTCTAAGTTAGAGGCACTTTGAGTGATCATTGTTAATGGTATACACAACAAGCAAGCCCCAGGTGGGCAGAGGAAATGTTTCAAGGACACCCTCAAAGCCTCCTTGATAAAGTGCAACATCCCCACCGACACCTGGGAGTCCCTGGCCTAAGACCGCCCTTAGTGGAGGAAGAGCTTCCGGGAGGGCGTTGAGCACCTCGGGTCTCGTTGCCGAGAGCATGCAGAAATCAAGCGCAGACAGCGGAAGGAGCGTGCGGCAAACCAGACTCCCTACCCACCCTTTCCTTCAATCACCGTCTGTCCTGCCTGTGACAGAGACTGTAATTCCCGTATTGGACTGTACAGCCACCTGAGAACTCATTTTTAGAGTGGAAGCAAGTCTTCCTCGATTTCGAGGTACTGCCGATGACTATGATGATGCGATTCATTCCATCTGATGGTAGAGTGCTGGCATGTCTCATATTGCAAAGAAACATGGAAAACCAGCTATCAAGATTATGTGTACCATCACAAACCCATTAATCTTACATTTTTAAAGATGAATCCAAAATTAAACTAAATTCCAAACACTCAGATTGGGGAAGAATTTTGCTGGTTGCTATATATGTCACCACAGTGTGAACATGTTCTTTATGTATTATTTCTGATGTTGCTACACAAAATAAGCCAGAACAATTTTTTTTCCATATAGTGGGATCCACTCTTGTAAGGGTGAGGGAAAAAGTGGGAGGTGGCCTCTCCCAGGAGATTACATGGTTTTTGGGTGGGGTGGATGGGGACTGTATACATTGTGATACACAAGGCATCGCAATTGTGGGGGACAGGCTGGATAGACCAGGGGTTCTTTACCTGTCGTCATTGTTCGTATGTTCATAAGAGTGGGAGGTAGTACAGTGAGTCTCTTAACACACGTGAAAAGCCAGAGAGGAGCACGTTGGGTGGAACATTTGTCACTTAAGATTTTATAATCGTGAATGATGTTTCAGTCTTTTAATAAACTGAAGGTGCAATCTGAACACTAGATTTCTGTAGTATATACACATTTCAGGTCATTTTCACTCAGTATCTCAAAACAGTCAGCCTGGTTCAGGCAGAATCTTCCTTGGATATAATTACCTAAACGCCGTGTTCTTTTTGTTGCTCACAGCGTGTACATACCGGACCCAGGAGTGCCGTCTGACGATTCATTATGAAAATGGCTTTTCTATCTTGAAAGAAGCACAAGAAGGAAGCTTGCCAAGGCTGATTTGGCAATATCCCTTTGAGAAATTAAAAAACTCCTCAGATGACGGGGTGAGAATGCTCCATCTAGACTTTGGCGGAAGGGATGGGGAAATTGTAAGTATCCTTTTTTTTCCCCCAGTTGATATTTAAGGATACACTAAGATTGAAGCACTGTGGCAATGAGCACCAACATACATCCAAGCTCTCTCACATTGCACACACTACAGCTAACGTAATTAACAACAGGATTGGATAGCAGTGGTGAACATCAGTGTTCAGTTACCAAAAACTCTAGGCATATCCTAAGGTGCTTTAATATAGATGCCATAAATACCCATGGATTTCAACTGAATTTACAGGATCATCCCTGTGTTTTTCCTAATTTACTTGTATTCCAAAGTGATCTAGTTTTAACTCAAGCTCAAGCTGACCAAATTCACCCGACTGCTGCATGAAAAATAATCCACCACAAATGAAACCAGCGTGGCATGACCGAGACACTTCACACCACTTGCACAAGAGCACGAAGAGGCATTGGACTGAAACACTACATAGAGATGAGATAGATGAGATAGAAAAAAGACTCCTGGTCTTTTTTCAATATTCTTTTCCTTGAGCTCTGGAAATTAATCTAAATAAAACTTCAAAGTATCCTCTGCTACAAGATTTTGAAACTTTGAATCCTGAGTTAGATTTTGTTGTTTTATTTTGATTTTATTTTAATAGATTTTTTGATTTCCACAGCAGTTTTCAAAAAGGAATTGGATAAATACCTGATGGAGAAAAAATTGCAGGAATTTGGGGAAAGAGGGGAGTGGGGCATAGAAACATAGAAAATAGGTGCAGGAGTAGGCCATTCAGCCCTTCGAGCCTGCACCACCATTCAATAAGATCATGGCTGATCATTCCCTCAGTAGCCCTTTTCCTGCTCTCCATACCCCTTGATCCCCTTAGCCATAAGGGCCATATCTAACTCCCTCTTGAATATATCCAATGAACTGACATCAACAACTCTGCGGCAGGGAATTCCCACAGGTTAACAGGTGAAGAAGTTTCTCCTCATCTCAGTCCTAAATGGCCTACCCCTATCCTAAGACTGTGTCCCCTGGTTCTGGACTTACCCAACATCGGGAACAATCTACCCGCATCTAACCTGTCCCGTCCCGTCAGAATCTTGTATGTTTCTATGAGATCCACTCATCCTTCTAAACTCCAATGTTTTAAGGCCCAGTTGATCCAGTCTCTTCTCATGTGTCAGTCCAGCCATCCCGGGAATCAGTCTGGTGAACCTTCGCTGCACTCCCTCACTAGCAAGAACGTCCTTCCTCAGATTAGGAGACCAAAACTGAACACAATATTCTAGGTGAGGCCTCATCAAGGCCCCGTACAACTGCATTAAGACCTCCCAGCTTCTATACTCAAATCCCCTAGCTATGAAGGCCAACATACCATTTGCCTTCTTCACCACCTGCTGTACCTGTATGCCAACTTTCAATGACCAATGACGAACTGAATTGCTCTTCGAAAGAGCCAGTGCAGACCCGATGGGCGGAATGACCTCCGTCTGTGTTGTACTTATGATAACTACAATCAGGAGCTTCATATTGACGTCTGCAGCCGAATAAACATGTTGGTCGAGAGATTAATCCACAGTTCCGGCTATGGCTGCCCCTAAGCTAAGGTGTAAGTAGAGCCATGGGGGAGGTAATGGTGTAGTGCTTTAGAGTCAGAATAAATTCAGTGTACTGCAAGGATACAAAGTTCTGATATGCACTGTTTGTTTCCAGAATCAGGTCAGCTTACAGAGGCCTTCTTAATATTATGACTATGTTGTCTTTCTTTTTATTTATTCCTTAATTTTCTCCTCTTTTCCAATTCTCTCCTAGCCAGTCTCCCATCTTCCACCCTCTGTAAGCTTAAGTTCATCCAAACCTCTGCTGTCCGTGTTCTAACTCGCACCAAGTCCCGTTCATCTATTGCCCGTGCTCGCATTGGCTCCCTATCTGGCAATGCCTCAAATTTCAAATTCTCATCCTCATTTAAATTCCTTCATGGCCTCGCACCTCCCCATCTCCATGATCTCTTCAAGCCCTATAAGCCTCCAAGACCTCTGCCTTTCTCCCAATTCTGGCCTCTTGCGCATCCCCGATTTTCTTTGCCTCACCATTGGCGGCCGTGCCTTCAGCCGATTAGGCCTCAAGCTCTGGAATTCCCTCCCTAAACCTCTCTACCTGTCCTCCTTTATGAAGCTGCTTAAAACCTCTCTTTGACCAAGCTTTTTGTCACTTGTCCCAATATCTCCTATGTAGCTCAGTGTCAAATTTTGTCTGATAATGCTCGTGTGAAGCCCCTTGGGACATTTTGCTACATTAAAGGCGCTATATAAATGCACCATGTTAACAGCACCAACACATGAGGTATTCCCCCACTGATACCAACAGCATAAATATGAAGAGAACAGCTCTCATTGTATTAAAGAGGTGTATTGTGGGTCAGCACAAGAGATTTTCCAAAGATGCAACAACTCAGCTGATTTTTGCCAGGTTGAGAGTCTTCTGCACCAATACTGCTTTGGTCAATGTTTCCTGTAAGCTGTGATTTGTTCAGCGGCCGGTTTATTTTAATGCACAGTTCCTTTAAATTTCTGCGCGGTATTCACAATGTAAAAGCTAGTGAACAGCCTGCATGGGGCCTTTCCCATTACTGTGTGGCTTAGAGGGAACATTGGTCAGGGGCACAATTTAATATCAACACCTCAATTGAAGCTGGGATTCCAGTGGGCTAGCACATGTCTTGCGGAGAGTGACTATTGATACAAACAGTTGAAAAGATTTCATTTCAAAAGAGAATAATTTTCCTTTGATGTCAAAGAAATATATAATCTTTTTATATCTACTTGTACTGAAGATAAAAAGTTCTCTTAAAACTCACATCTATTCTTTTCTCATTCTCCCCATCTAGCAACTCGATCTCCACTCGTGTCCGAAGCCGATTGTTTTCATTATTCATTCCTTCCTTTCAGCAAAGATTGCACGACTTGGCTTGCTCGCCTGAGATGGGAACACTTGCACAATGAAGGAACGCTTCTCGGAAAGGGATTATTGTACAGAACTGGTGCACAATCAGCCAGGGGAGGGGAGGGCGGTGGGAGTGTCGCTGTATGGAGGGGGATATTTAATCTTCAATAGAATCAAACAATTTATTTAATAGAACAGAGAAAAACATTTGTAACATTCAGAAATTAATTTTAAAGGCACCTTGCTGCTTTTATAACAAGAAACTTTGCTTTCTTTTCTACGACGGCTGAGAGAAGTCTAATAACTTACAATCATCGTCAGTACAAAAAAAATCATAATATCTTCTCCATCAGATTCAAAAAATAAAAGAAAAATCACAGCAATACTGTTTGTGTAATGTTATGCCCGATTCCTATTTGCCCCACTGAAAACCTCCATTATTTCTGGCAGGAATTTTCCATATAATTTTACAAGGCCTCTCGCAAGGCTGTTGTTAATTAGTTTTTATAAATATGTACAATGAGAGTTCAGTTTAAATCACATTATATCCATGTAAAAAAAACTTTGAAGCTTCCTTTCTTCATTGTTTTAAAGTTGATCAAAAGGGGAACAGGAGTTAATAATGCTACAACTCCACTGCTTCTTCCCAATTGCAAATTTCTAACAGTCTTGTATTGGCTGAATCTTGGCTTGTGGTAATATGTTAGTTTCACACATGACTAATTTATTTAGAACTGTTCAAACCTTTCACTAATAACAGCTCAATATTTATCCCTCAACCAACATTGCAAAAAAAAGGTTTGGTCATTTTCACATTGCTGTTTGTGGGAGCTTGATGTGTGCAAATTGGCGGCCACGTTTCCTACATTACAACACTTCAAAGTATTTCATTGGCTGTAAAGCACTTTGGGCTGTCTGGAGGTTGTGAAATGGGCTATATAAATGCAAGTCCTTTCTTTTAAGAATTTGAAACATTGTCATAAGCCCTTGGTCAGCTGATGCTCCAGTCAGTCGATGCTCCAGTCAGTCATGTTCGTTGAGTTCTACCGAACAAAAGGGCTGGTTAATGAACAAAATTGTTTAACTTAAAAGCTGTGGCGGCCTGCAAAGAATACTTGTGGGGATGGGGACAGGGGGTGGGTCAATTCTAACTGTTCTTGCTGGGTGGGAAACCAGTCGCTCGCCCGTTTTACGCCCCTGCTTGATTTTTCTTCCAATTAAATCCAGCCAATCTGCTGCCACCTGGACAGGAACAGTTAAAAATCAACCGCGCATTTAGCTAGACATCCATTTAACATTGCAGGTTTTTGTACGCTTGTTGTTCCAAAAGCAATCTGATGATCGAGTTTTTTTCCCAGTTGTAAAGGATAGGTTCTGATGGTTTGGCACATTCAGGTGCTATGTTTGTGATAGGAAAAAAAATGGGCAAGTGTGTTTGCGCAGGAGGGAAGGAAATAAGATCACAACTGGGTAAAAGATGGTGGGAGGGTGGAACTTTGCCTCTTTTTTAAATAGCAACTACACCCACTTTACAGCAGTGATGCATAGACTTCTCTTTTCTCACTTGATGTAGTTTTATTTATGAGGCGGCTCTATAGCTCTCCAAACAAATCAGATGGTTTTAGCCAAATCCTGCTGTCATCTATTTACTTAGCAATGCATTATACAAAGCATTAATTTGTCTAATGAGACAATTCCTTATGCTTTAAGAACCCAGCGTTTGGCTACTTTTCCCTCAGGAGTGGAGGAGGATCCTGGGAGTGTGTGAAACCAAGCAGTGGGGTCGTCATTCTGTGTAGTTAGCAGAATTGTAGCTTTTCGAGAGGTCATATCAGTAATGCTACCTTTATTTCTTTTAAGTTTTTATATTTAAAATTGAACAACAGAACTATTGCATGTAGAAAATAGCTAAAAGTTTAAACAAGTGGGGCCCTCATTGTCTTTAGCAGATCAACTAATCATTTAGTGCTATTGTAAGAGTAAGAGGATTTTTTTTTACCCCCCCTCCCCCAAAATGTTACTAGACTAAATTAGAGTCAGATAGCTTCCTAACAATCATAAGTTCTAAATATAGGTCTGAACTTGACAGCACGTGTATTTGATAGCACATGGACTTACAATTGGGAATTAGTCAGATTTATGAATTATCTTGGCTAACATTGTTTAGACTCGGGTTAGTTTCAGTTATCATAGGCAGAATGAACTTTTAATATTTTAACAAAGGTCAGTCGCCTCTTGATAAAAATGTGTAACTTTGTATGGTGCACACAGGCTTGTGTCCTTGCAAAATGACCGTACCAGGTTAAACCTTCTACCATTATGAATACAAAGGAGAAGGGCAGGTGGGTGGGAAAGAAGGAAAACATAGTTGAGGTATGTGCTGAATAGTAGCATCACCATGGTTTGCAGCTCTACTTGGATCTAACTTCCTCCAAAATGTAAGAACTACAGAACTAAAAGTACCAGCTAAACCATAGTTTAGGTGTGTTTACGGGACATGATTGGAAAATGTTTAATAAAAATAATGTATTAAATATAATTGAACATGTTTCAAATAATTATAATTGCCCATTACTGTATACAGTATATTACTGCTTGAAATTCAGACAAGATTAAAGCTGGATGATCTAAAGCACTATGTTATTGAGACATCTTAATGTTCGTTGAAAAATTTATTGCAGTTATACTCTTGCACCATAGTTTAGTAATGCATTTACCTCCTTACATATATATATCTATTCACAGTGATCCTGAGATAGTAAGTTTCCTTAAATATCTCAAGATCACAAGATAAGTAAAGAGCAAGGCCATTCAGCCTGCCTTCTTTCACCCATGCAACAAATGGTAAAAAGCAGCTTTAAGCATTACAGACACAACATTTTAAATTGTAACCCTCATTTGAAACAGTGCAAGATACGTATACAAGAGAAATGAAATGTCACAAAGGAAGGCTGTTCCCTTTCCCTCTGAACTAAATTATATTTAAAAATGGCCAATGAAACAATAATTCAATGCTTAAATGTGCGGTGAACGCTCAGTACATTGGACCACAGAGCTGTATAATTCTGTAACTTAAAATTAACATGGTCTTGATAACAAAAAGGTTTTACTGGATTTTCAAGTATTTAGGGAGCTGGAAACTAAATCTGCAACCAATTTATATACTGCTTGACAAGGACTTGTGATCTTAAGAAATTCAGGATTAGATTCTATTAGATTTCAAGAATTTACAAGTAAATTTATTAAACAAATTAGCTTGGTAGGAACTTTGACCATATGCAATTACTAAGTCAAGCTCTTGAACACAGGGCTCCATCTGTAGCACATCAGAAACTAGTACAGGCGACCACTGAAACAGCACAAATTTATTTTACAACGACTATATAACACTAAACTAATGCACTAGTGCTACATTTAAAAAAAACACACAATAAATATGCCATTTTAATTCTGAACATTCATATAACGGTACCGCGAATTGTTTCCATAACATTCTTTCAACTTTTAACAAAGCTCTTGCAAGCTTAGGTCATGTTTATTAGTTTACAGTTATGCTGTAGGTTCTATGTTTTTTTTAATAAAAAGCTTACAATAAAACACCCACAGCAACTATTTCCAGTTATCTGCACCAATGAAACTGAAGGTATAAATATTAGGCTGCAGTGCTCGTAACACTTATGCCCCAGTGTGTACAGATAGTTGCTAAAGATTAACATTGCTGACAAGGTGACTGAGAAAAGGATATAATGATCATTTCTTTTAAAAGCAATACTTTAAAAAAAATACCAAGGCAAGCACAAACAGGATTTTCGTTTAGCTTTTAATCTGATGATTCAAAGTGATACTGCAAGTTTTACAGTCAATACAACTTGTTCAAGGTTAGTAGCACTTAATGATTTAATAAAACTTAAAAGAATGTGTTTAAGATTGGAGTAGGGAGGTGGTCATCCTTTTGAGGAAAACAACATTCTATTGAATGCCATTGTAACCCAATTAAATTAGCATTCTTCCTGAATCTGTAATTAGCGTTAGATCGAAATTGAAAAAAAAATTGCTTTTGCTAGCATAAGAGGCTACTCTTTCCTGAAATGCTGGTCTGTTACTTATTGGCAACCTCCTGGGGTGAAAGTTTGCAGTGATACATTGATAAAAGGCTATCCAAGAAAGAAATGCTGGTTCTGCAACGATAAAAAGAAACGATTGTCATCTTTGTTCCATTGCAAAGATTGAGAAGAGCAAACAGTGTTCTGATACTTGCTAGACAGCACTGGCAATACAGTAGGAGATGGAATACAAGACAGAGGGCAGGGAAATGAGCATTAATGGAAAACAGGAATATGGCAAACAGGATATATCAGTAGGGAAAAGTGTACATAAAGCACTCAAGAAACAGATGAGATGGTGATGTCAGCTCGCTTTCTGAGCAGGTATCAGTGATTCAGCTCACGTGGTGCTTCTCACATTCACAAATTCTTGGGACTTTACAAAACCTGCCCACAACCCTATACAACTTAGTTAAAGTTACACTGAATTATTTCATTCACTAGAAGTAGCACGCATCATAGTGGGTCTGTATCAGCTTGGGTGAGCCACAATAACAAGACAATCAATCAAATCATGCATCTCGTGGTCATAAGTGCCTCGACAGCGAGGTGAAATTTGTACAACACATTCGGCCCAACTTGTCCATACCGGTATTTGTGCTCCACATATGCCGCCTCCCATCATACTTCATCTCACTCCATCTCCCATTTTGTAGTCCCCAGCACAGTATATGTGGAAACATACTCTCTGCACCTATCCTATCAAACCCCATCAGCATAGCCCTTTCCCCTCATGTACTTATCCAGCTTCCTCTTAAATGCATCTGTGCTATTCGCCTCAACCACTCCTTGTGATAGCGAGTTCTACATTTCCAGCACTCGCTGGGTAAAGAAGTTTCTCCTGAATTCGCTATTGGATCTATTAGTGACCATCTTATATTCATGGCCCCTGGTTTAGTACGCTCTCAGTACAGTACAGTACAGTACATGTGGAAACATACTTTCTACGCCTATCCTATCAACATTTAGGAAGGATAGACAAAGGAAAAGGAGGTGGGGTGGCGTTGCTGGTTAAAGAGGAAATTAATGCAATAGTAAGGAAGGACATTAGCTTGGATAATGTGGAATCTGTATGGGTGGAGCTACGGAATACAAAAGGGCAGAAAACGCTAGTGGCAGTTGTGTACAGACGACCAAACAGTAGTAATGAGGATGGAGGCAGCATCAAACAAGAAATTAGGGATGTGTGCAATAAAGGTACAGCAGTTATCATGGGAGATTTTAATCTACATATTGACTGGGCTAACCAAACTGGTTGCAATGCGGTGGAGGAGGATTTCTTGGAGTGTATTAGGGATGGTTTTTTAGATCAATATGTCAAGGAACCATAGAGTCCATCCTAGACTGGGTGATGTGTAATGTGAAAGGACTAATTAACAATCTTGTTATACGAGGCCCCTTGGGGAAGAGTGTGACCGTAATATGGTAGAATTCTTTATTAAGATGGAGAGTGACGCAGTTAATTCAGAGATTAGGATCCTGAACTTGGGGAAAGGTAACTTCGATGGTATGAGACCTTAATTTGCTGGAATAGACTGGCGAGTGATACTTAAAGGGTTGACGGTGGATAGGCAATGGCAAACATTTAAAGATCACATGGATGAACGTCAACAATTGTGCATCCGTCTGGAGTAAAAATAAAATGGGGAACGTGGCTCAACCGTGGCTAACAAGGGAAATTAAAAATAGCGTTAAATCCAAGGAAGAGGCTTATAAATTGGCCAGCAAAAGCAGCAAACCTGAGGACTGGGAGAATTTTGGAATACAGCAGAGGAGGACAAAGGATTTAATTAGGAGGGAGAAAATAGAGTATGAGATGAAGCTTGCTGGAAACATAAAAACTGATTGCAAAAGCTTCTATAGATATGTGAAGAGAAAAAGATTAGTGAAAACAAACGTAGGTCCCTTGCAGTCAGATTCAGGTGAATTTATAATGGGGAACAAAGAAATGGCAGACCAGTTAAACAAATACTTTGGTTCTGTTTTCACAAAGGAAGACACAAGTAACCTTCCGGAAATACTAGGGGACCGAGGTTCTAGTGAGAAGGATGAATTGAAGGATATCCTTATAAAGCGAAATTGTATTCGGGAAATTGATGTGATTGAAGGCTGATAAATCCCCAGGGCCCTGATAGTTTGCATCCCAGAGTACTTAAGGAAGTGGCCATAGAAATAGTGGATGCATTGGTGAGCATTTTCCAACAGTCTATCGACTCTGGATCAGTTCCTATGGACTGGAGGGTAGCTAATGTAACACCACTGTTTAAAAATGGAGGGAGAGAGAAAATGGGTAATTATAGAACAGTTAGCCTGACATCAGTAGTGGGAAAAATGTTGCAATCAATTATTAAAGATGAAATAGCAGCGCATTTGGAAAGCAGTAACACGATCAGTCCAAGTCAGCATAGATTTATGAAAGGGAAATCATGCTTGACAAATCTTCTGGAATTTTTTGAGGATGTAACTAGTAGAGTGGACAAGGGAGAACCAGTGGATGTGTATTTGGACTTTCAAAAGGCTTTTGACAAGGTTCCACACAAGAGATTGGTGTGCAAAATCAAAACACATGGTATTGGGGGTAATGTACTGACGTGGATAGAGAACTGGTTGGCAGACAGGAAGCAGAGAGTCGGGATAAACGGGCCCTTTTCAGTGACTAGTGGAGTACTGCAGGGCTCAGTGCTGGGACCCCAGCTCTTTACAATATAAATTAATGATCTAGATGAAGGAATTGAGTGTAATATCTCCAAGTTTGCAGATGACACTAAACTGGGTGGCGGTGTGAGCTATGAGGAGGACGATAAAAGGCTGCAGGGTGACTTGGACAGGCTAGGTGAGTGGGCACATGCAGTATAATGTAGATAAATGTGAGGTTATCCACTTTGGGGGCAGAAACACGAAGGCAGATTATCTGAATGGTGGCAGATTAGGAAAGGGGGAGGTGCAACGAGACCTGGGTATCATGGTACATCAGTCATTGAAAGTTGGCATGCAGGTACAATAGGCGGTGAAGAAAGCAAATGGTATGTTGGCCTTCATAACTAGGGGATGAGTATAGGAGCAGGGAGATCTTACTGCAGTTGTACAGGGCCTTGGTGAGGCCTCACCTGGAATATTGTGTTCAGTTTTGGTTTCCTAATCTGAGGAAGGACCTTCTTGCTATTGAGGGAGTGCAGCAAAGGTTCACCAGATTGATTCCCGGGATGGCAGGACTGACATACGAGGAGAGACTGGATTGACTGGGCCTGTAGTCACTGGAGTTTAGAAGGATAAGAGGGGATCTCATAGAAACACATAAAATTCTGACTGGACTGGACAGGTTAGATGCAGGAACAATGTTCCCGATGTTGGGGAAGTCCAGGACCAGGGGACATAGGATAAGGGGTAAGCCATTTAGGACTGAGATGAGGAGAAACTTCTTCACTCAGAGAGTTGTTAACCTGTGGAATTCCCTATCGCAGAGTTGTTGATGCCAGTTCATTGGATATATTCAAGAGGGAGTTAGATATGGCCCTTACGGCTAAAGGGATCAAGGGGTATGGAGAGAAAGCAGGAAAGGGGTACTGAGGGAATGATCAGCCATGATCTTATTGAAAGAAGGTGCAGGCTCAAAAAGGGCCGAATGGCCTACTCCTGCACCTACTTTATTCTTGCTCCTGTTTTTATTTTAAAATGGAACATTTTATCAGTACATTTTTGGATAGAATGCCCTCGTCTGAGGTTAAGAAAAAGCACACAGCCTGGGTTTTAGGTTCTGGGTTGGGGTTAAAGGAAAGGCTGATGCCGTTGCAGTGAACAGCGGGTTTAAAGATCATTGGGGAAACCCATCAGCATTAAATCAGGTATGGAAAGTAATTTAAAAAGCTAATGGAATGTTGGTCTTTATTTCAAGAGGGCTGGAATTCAAAGGGATGGAAGTTATATTACAACTGTAGCGAGCTGTAGATGGAGTTAAGCTACAAATCAGCCAGGATCTAAACTGAATGGCAGAACAGGCTCGAGGGGCTGAATGGCCTACTGCTGTTCCTAAATCTACAGAATTATTTTCACAAAAAAGCCAACAATAACAGAATATGACCCCAAAACACTAATAAAAATCATGAAATCTAATGTAACAGAAAAGAAGTTAACTTACTCAGTTGCTTTGAAGTAATGGCCTTTGTCATTGGCCTTTATTCAGGGCTGTTTTCAGCTGTACAATATTTCCAGTTGTCAGCTTTTATGAGGCCCGTAACAACTTTTTTGGAAGCTCTTCAGCTTCTGAGCTTTGCTAAGTTGACATATCTCAAACTGTGGAATTAAAAACCTGAATTAAAGTTGGCGAGTAGCAGAGGCAGACAAAAAAAAAAAATTCTGTTCAATGAAAAAAAAATCTTAAAATAAATTCACCCTGTGTCCTTACTTTAATTCTGATCTGAAAATATAAACACATTTTTAGTTTGTGGGGAAGATTTCTTTTCATGCAGTTTAATTGAAGCTACAACCAAGAGAGTGAGATTGGGAGCACCAGTATATTAAGTGTCCTTCTTTCTCGAGACCTGTGTTTGAGCCCAACCTACAATGATGGGATGAAAGTCTTCTGTCGGCACAATCTAAGGATTCTAAATGAAGGCAGACTCAGCAGTCTCAACTGAGATCATCAAGGAGCATGCCTACTAATCTTGCACCAAACCAGCAGTCTCACTTAACACAACCCATAGTGATGTCCAGTGCAGGAAATACAAAATATTGACAGTGGTGCAATTAGGACTCATGAGCTGGTGGATTAAGGCACATTGTTGGGGCAGAGTAAAGTAGGGGATAATAATGACTTGAGTAGTTAATTCCAATTGTGTTATTTAAAAAAAAACCCACTAAGCTTTAACCTTGCTGGGAATGCTCCCATTAAAAAACAGAATAGCGAGAACACAAAAAACAAATCTGAAGACACAAATATGTGATTGCAAACCTTTGTTGCTCCCAAGGCTTGATTTTTCCAACAATTTCTTCAACTATTTTAGTTGTGCACTTTAAACAAACGTCCCCTGCAAAGGGGGGGGGGGTCACACTCAAATAATTTTTTTTCCAGTGCCCTTTTTTGGGGGAGCGGGGGGTTTAAAGGCACTAAAAACAGAAATTATACAAGTGCCACCTGGCTCAACAATTTCTTAATGGGCCTGCACCATACACCATCTGTAACTCAAGAACTTCAACAATGGCATCATATTCCTCGTTGGGGCTATTTACTCCCAATACACAGGTCATGCAGTCGATATCAATTCTGGGATAAACTTGCCAGATTCACAAAACCAGCAGTAGTTTTCGGATTTTCTAAATCTAGGAAAATCAAGTTTACTTGAAAGGTCGCCACTGGCTACTCAAAATCCATACATTAGCACTTAAAAAAAAAATTCATTCATGGGATGCCAGCATCGCTGGCAAGGCCAGAATTTATTAGCGATCCCCAATAGCCCTCGAAGTGGTGGTAGTGAGCCACCTTCTTGAACCGCTGCAGTCCATGTGGTGAAGGTACTCCCAAAGTGCTGTTAGGGAGGGAATTCCAGGAATTTGACCCAGTGACAATGAAGGAATGGCAATATATTTCCAAGTCAGGATGGTGTGTAACTTGTAGGGGAACTTGCAGGTGATGGTGCTCCCATGCGCCTGCTGCCCTTGTCCTTCGCGATGGTAGAGGTTATGGGTTTCAGAGTTGCTGTCGAAGAAGCCCTGGTGAGTTGCTGCAGTCCATATTGTAGATGGTACACACTACAGCCACAGTATGTCGTTGATGGAGGGAGTGAACGTTTAAGGTGGTGGATGGGGTACCAATCAAGCAGGCTACTTTGTCCTGGCTGGTGTTCAGCTTCTTGAGTGTTGTTGGAGCTGCACCCATCCAGGCAAGTGGAGGGTATTCTCCTGACTTGTGCCTTGTGGATGGTGAAAAGGCTTTAGGGAATCAGGAGGTGAGACACTCGCCGCAGAATACCCAGCGCTTTGGACCTGCTCTTGTTGCCATAGTACGTATGTGGCTGGTCCAGTTAGGTTTCTGGTCATGGTAATGCTGTTGAATGTCAAGGGTCGGCGGTTAGACTCTTGCTTGTTGGATAGTCATTGCCTGGCACTTGTGTGGTGCAAATGTTACTTGCCACTTATTAGCCCAAGCCTGAATGTCGTCCAGTCTTACTGCATGTGGGAATGGACTGCTTCATTATCTGAAGAGTTGCAAATGGCACTAAACACTGCAGTCATCAGCGAACATCCCCACTTCTGACCTTATGATAGAGGGAAGGTCATTGATGAAGCAGCTGAAGATGGTTGGACCTAGGACACTCCCTTGAGGAACTCCTGTAGCAATGTCCTGGGGCTGTGATGATTGACCTCCAACAACCACTTACTTTTATGCCAAGTATGACTCCAGCCAGTGGTGAGTTCTCCCCCCTCCCCATTGCCTTCAATTTTACTAGGACTCCTTGATGCCACACTTGGTCAAATGCTGCCTTGATGTCGAAAAGTCATTCACTTCACCCACTTAGCATCCCACGAAGGCCAATATAAAAGCAGCTTAAGTGTAAACTGGTGTGTTATTACAAGGTTAAGGTGGAATGAAGTTTAGCATATTCTCTATAATCAAAATCCAAATTTTGAATTAAATTTAGGATTATAAAGGAGGTTAATACCAAAGATTGCAGGATGTAGCTAAGAGTACTGAAAATAGAGATTTATAATTAACTTATGGATCATTTATGAGACAGTTTCTTTGTAGCACATTGACTATGCATTAAAATATGAAAGATCCCAAGAATCGAATTAAAAATGTCTTTTTTTCCTGAAGTTAATACGCCACTAAATTACACATTACTAATTTCTCAACAGTGCTACAAGTCTGAGCTTCCACTTGCCACTAACAATGTTGAAATATTTGCTATTTTTACTGATGCAATGAATTAACACGCTAAAATGTACTTATTTATAAAAGTTTGAGTATATAATCCACAGGTGATACTTTAATGTGCCTTCAGCTTTCATTCACATATTGTATGATAAAAGATGAAAGGACTACAGTAAATTTTGATTATAAATATTACATTATTTAACAAGGTATTAATATTCTTTTTCACAAATACTCACCATAAGCTATCACCAGCAGAAATGTGTCTCAAACTGAATAAAAACCCACAAATTAAACTTTATAATTCTAATAGATAGGGTGCAAGCTCACAGCTACAATTTAATTGGTGGGGTTCAGCAAACAATTAAAACATCATGATTTTTCTGAAGATACAGCCATGCAAACTCATTCTCGTATATCCATTGTTCTCAGTGAAACAATCAAAAGGCAGATGAGGTACTAAATGCAATTTGGATATTGTGCACTTCAGTGGATTATAGTGCAGCAGAAAACCTGTCCTGTCCTGTCCATTTTCTTTTACATTTTTACTTCATTAATAAAATCACAAATGTGACTTTTCCCCTTGGGTTTAAGAATATGCTCTTTCTTTGATTGTATATAAATGAATACTGAATAAAAGATGATCATAAACTTTATTTCTGTTGTGTTCATTTGCAGTATTACAGGAGTGTAACCCACAAAGGAAACTAACTTATGTACAAGTTCACGAAGTAATTACATTTTAAACTTAGTTTGCAGGAAACGTACACAACTTTACAGCACATCCAATTAAACAAAAAACATCACTTGTCAAATATCAGATGGTCTTTTCAACTAGTTATTAATAGTTCACGATTCATTACCCTCCAGATCAAAAGCTGAGCAAATCAATGAGCTGGAAAAATTAGAGGGACACCAGAACCTTTTTAAAAAAAAAATTAGTTGGGGTCCACACAATTTGGCACATCAAGTCACCTGCAGGATAACTGCCAGGAGTAATCTGCACAATTAGACTAAGCTCGAAGACTCCGATCAGACTGATTATATTTTGGCAGATTTGGACTAAGTTCCATGATGGATCATGAAAAAATCGTATGGCAGACTGTTTCTAAAGATTTATTTACTGTCCATTTTCTTTACATTATTACTGCATAAAAATAAAAAATCACAAATATGACTGTACCCCAGGTTTGAGAAGGGGGGGGGGGGGGGAGAAAAAGAGGGGGAGGTGGAATTTAATGGACAATACAGCAATTTTGTAAATATAAATTTCTACATTAAGCTGCAGCCTTTACTTTGCTATGCTATATGGGAAGGTTTTCCATCCCTCCCAGCTATAATAAGGAGCACTGGATTAGTCTCTTCATTGATTCTTTTGCTGTGATAATATCTTCAGGACATTTTACAAAGGGAGGGTCACATTATCAGTTTAAAAAAAAATCAAAAGAATGGATCCACTGTATGACATACCATACCACTGGTATAAGTTGTATACTTTCATCCTTTAATATGCAGGATGAATCCTATCTCTAAAAGGTGAGAGGTCAGCCTATATTTTAATTTAATTTGGTATTTGACAATTGGGTGCTTGCTGTTGTGAAACAAATGGATTTCATTGTTTTTGAAATCGTTTAACAACCAGTTTCAGTGCAGTTTTATACAATCAACATTAACCAATCAGATGTTTATGCAGCTGCCAATCACGCACACGCACAGCTACAGAAACTGGAAGGCAACGTTCCTGTTGGGAGGTCTGCGGAGGCCGCTCACCGGCTTTTCAATGGAAGAAACCGTGCACGCGCGAAAATTTGAATGGGCTGCGCAGCCAGATAAAGGCACTGCGCACCAAAAAGGAGCAATATTGCTGAAAGGATGGATTTAGTTTTGTTTGCTACAGAACAGATCTCTAAAATGGATCTAGAAAAAGGCTACATACTCTAACTTTTAAATGCCAAACTCTGTAAAAACTTAAGATTCAAAGCTGGATTATAAAGGTCTTGAGAACAAAAAAAGCACATAGCTTCAATACAAAAATAAATGTTTTATTCTCCATTACATTGGCATCTAAATAAGTATCTTTAGTTTTCAGAATAAACTTAGAACAACATTGTTAAGGAGGTGGTATGCAACACAATTCTGCATATTTTTTTTTAAATACTTGTTTACTTCATGCTGCTTCCAAGTGCAGAACTGTCCAGAGAAATCCCATCAGATTTGGAGTCTTCAGTGGGGTTTCCAGTTCCTGAACGAACCCTAGATTTCACTTCTTATCGGCTTTTTCCAACACCCAGTCAATCACCTGAACAAGAAACAGTAGACACACTTATTGCAATTAATTTGTTGATTTTGCTTGCCACTGTACAGCCCATCAGTGCAGTCCACTGCTTTACGCAAGGTAACAAACTGTATATAGCACTTTCAGCATAGAAAATATCCCTATGTGCTTTACGAAGAATTTAAGGGATAAATGAAGGGACGCTGAGCCAGTGTGAGGGAGTTGGGAAAAGGGACTGAAAGTTGGTTGAAAAGATGGTTTTTGAGACGGTTTTTAAAGTTAAAGTTAAAGCTAGAGATACAAGTGGAAAGATTGATGGGGTTTAGGGAGGGAGTGGGCAGCTATAGGCTCTCCCACCAATGGTGGAGAAATAGGGGGAAGGAATGCACCAAAGGCTAGAATTGAAGGACCAAAGGGTAGAGAGTTGCAAAGATTGGGGATGGGGGGGTGCAGAGTTAGGGTGGGGATTTGAGAGATTGAGTAGATCAAGGCCATGAAACCATTTGGGGGAGAACAAAAAGCCAATGTAGACCAGCAAGGCAAAAGCAATGAACAGGTAGAACTTATTGCTGGACAGGATCTAGGCAATTGGAGCTTGTGAAGGGTGGAAGAAAAAAGCCCCAAATACGGTTGGTGAATATCTGGCAGAGAAGTGGATAGGGTTTCAGTGGCAGTGTGGGCAAGGTAGGGGCAGAGGTGGATGATATTGCAGAGTTACTAAGCAGTCTTCATGGCACAGACGATGTGCAGATTGGAGGTCAGTTCCTGGTTGAACAGGATATGAAGGATTTGCACTGTTTGGTTCAGAGCAGGTGGTGGGGGAGTGGGGGTGGTGTAAGTAGCAAAGGGACAGATGGCTTATAATAGCTCCAGCCTTCCCAATTTTCAGTTAGAGGAAATCTTAACTCATCCATAATTGGATGTCAGACAGGCAGTCTGACAGAATAAAAATGGTCATCATAGGGTTGAGGAAAGTGGTGGAGAGGTAGAACTAGGCATCATCAGCATTCATACAATAACTCACACCATGGCAATGATATCAGAAAAGGGAAGCATATAGATGTGCATGAGGAGGCAGCCAAGGATTCTTAGGAGCTCCAGAGGCAAAAAAGTTTTTGGGGAAAGGGCAAGAGAAGTCGTCATAAATAAACAACCGTCTATGTATTCCATGTTGAACTAAGAATTAAAATAAATAAAAAAGCCTTTGAACAGTAATTAAAACCCGACATTCTAAAAGGGCTTCGAATTATATGCCTTATATTGCATGTTATTTGGCTCTTATTATAGGAGCTCACTTTTTCTCACTGCCCGATATTGGGACACAGCTGCCTTCTGTTAATGCCAGCTAACCTTTTAATAGGCAATGCTTGCATAATTTTCAGGAGTGATTTGAGCAACGGCTGTGTTAATTCAGATTAAATTATGAACTTGAAAAATCTTGCCATACCATTGCTCCACAAAGCCGTAAAATCCTAAAATCAGCTTTTATGTTGTATTGAATTAATGCCTTCAGAAGTAATTAGAATCTTATTAATTAGAACAGTGGCAATCCGCAGAGGTTATTTTGGGATGTCCCAGTGGATCTAGACAAGTTGATTTAGAGTGACCCAATAGTTAATGGTGTCATGAAGGGTGAGCAAGCTTAAAAGCCAATATAATTGCTACCATGAGGTTGACAGGGAGAGTCATAGGGCCCAAGTTTCCACAAGAAAAAAAACGGGCACCCCTCCGAGCTGGGCGCCCGTTTTTCGCGCCTAAAAAAATCCTCGGTATTCCTGTAGGTCCTCTGGCCTTCGGTGCAGCCAGCACGAGCTGTGGGGGGGCGGAGCCAGGTCACTGCGCTGAAAACAGTGCCGGGACCTCTGCACATGCGCGCTACAGTGGGCACGCAAGTGCAGTAGCTCCAGGCGCCGGACTGTGTGGGAGGCCCCCGAAGCACGCAGCCCCTAGCCCTGGCTGAATGGCCTCACTGGGGCTGCGTGAATATGGCTCCTCCCACGGCCAGCTCCTGCTCCCGACCAGACCCGACACTCGCTTCCCCCCTGCCTCCGGACCAGACCCGACACTCGCTTCCCCCCTGCCTCCGGACCAGACCCGACACCCGCTCCCCCCCCCCCCCCCCCCCCCCCCCCGCCGCCGACCAGACCCGACACCCGCTTCCCCCCTGCCTCCGGACCAGATCCGGCACCCGCTCCCCCCCTGCCTCCGGACCAGACCCGACACCCGCTCCCCCCCCCCCCGCCGCCGACCAGACCCGAGACCCGCTCTCCCCCCCCCCCCCCCCCCCCCCCCCCCCCCACCACCAACTGACCCGACCCACGCTCCTGTTCCCGCTCCCCGACTGGATCCGATCTCTTCTCTCTTCTCTCTTCGGCACGAACGGCTTTCTTCCCCGCCCGCCCCCCCTCCTCCTCCTCCTCCTCCCGCTCAGCGACACGAACGGCTGCAGAATTCTCCCTGGCTGAAGCACTTTCACACAGGTTTATTTAATCTTTTCTTGGCTTATAAATGTTTATTCAGGTTGGATTTATTTGTATAATATTTGTAGAAGTATTAATAAGGATTTATTGTAGAATTTAAATGAGTTCCCTTCCCCCCCCCCACCTCGTTCTGGACACCTAATTTGTAACCTGCACCTGATTTTTTAATGTGTAGAACAGGTTTTTTCAGTTCTACAAAAATCTTCACTGGCTCCATTCTACTTTAGTTTGGAGTACGTTTTCACTGTGGAAACTTTCAAATCAGGCGTCAGTGGCCGGACACGCCCCTTTTTGAAGAAAAAATTCTGTTCCAAAGTAGAACTGTTCTACCTGACTAGAACTGCAGAAAAAAAAGTGGAGAATTGCGATTTCTAAGATAGTCCGTTCTCCACCAGTTGCTCCTAAAAATCAGGCGCAAATCATGTGGAAACTTGGGCCCATAGAATCATACAGCACAGAAGGAGGCCATTCGGTCCATCATGCCTGTGCCGGCTCTTTGGTAGAGCTATCCAATTAAACCCATTGCCCTCTTTCACCGTAGTCCTGCAAATGTTTTCCCTTCAAGAATTTATCCTATTCTCTTCTGAAAGTTGTTATTAAATCTACTTCCACCATCATTTCAGGTAATGCATTCCAGATCACAATTCGCTGTGTAAATATAAAGTTTCCTCATATCTACCTACCCCATTGATGTGCTGATGACTCTGGTGCATTTTCTAGTCAAATCTCCATCATAAATGTTCAAATTAATCTGGGACAGGGGCCTGCCACACGAGAGGAGTGGAAAAATCACTGCTGCTCCAGAACATTGGCAGTCGAGTAGCTTAAAGAAGGAAGTGTCCAGCATCTGAGCTCCAGCGCCAGTAAGGGAGTGTGAAATAGTTTGCCCCATGATTGATTGTAGCCTGATTTAATGTTCAAACGATGTTTGCCAGGCCTAGAAACTTTGGATACCTGCTACATAGAGGCATTCTTAGCATCCAGCGTGGTAATGATGGAAAATGTAACGTAGTAAAAGCAATCAATAGACTACGCCTGCAAGTAAGAGAAGGATTCTGATGGAAAATTTGGGCCGGGATCCAGCATTAACAGGTCATATTTATCCAACGTTGCCAATATCACCAGCTCTGAATGTGATTTGTTTTCTTCCCTTCAACAAGTTAGTTTTAAACTTAGGCTATATTGTATTACAGGGTACTCCACATACAACATAGGCTTGCGATAACAAAGTCATTGAATTATTTTGCGTTTTATTGTGCAAAGTTCATCCAACTGAATTACTGTGCTTGCCATTCTGTGGCTGAAACTTGCTTCATGTTTTGCCACAGCATCACAGTACTGACCTAATGATATGAACAATCTCTGATAATCGCTAAAATTTGGATACAGAATGAGCTAGTTCAGAAATAACATCTAAAAATCATTGTTTTCCAAGAACTAGGTGATATCTACTAAATAGGACACTGAATAAAATAAAACCAGAATGGAGAATTTGCACTAACTACTGCTACAATTGTCCATCATTTCATCATCCCCTATAATTTCCCTGATTGAATTTGCAGTAACAAGTGCATGCGTTTAGTGAAAATGACAAGTAATTATTATAAATATACAGCCATACTTGGAGCACTGCAACTAACTCTCAATTAACCACAAACAGTTCCCAATAACTTCAGGGGATGAGATTTAAAGGTTGTTACTGTTGTTTGCATACTATGATATACATTATAGTGAAGTCACAGTATATTAAGTGGAACCAATACTCATTCCCAAAGATGGGAAATTCTCTGCTTCTGTCCATTTTCTCCACAAATGTCATGTGATTATCATTTTTCCTCAGAAATCACAAGCTCCGGCTATATGTTACAACTGTAATCACTAATTAGTCATTTGATTCACCTAATCTGCTTGATTTATTGGTTTTCAACTTCTGTTAGTTTTCTTTTAAAAAAAAATACACCTTGGGCCAGAATTCTCAACAATGCCATTGGAAATGAGGCAGGGAGCGACTTCTACCCATCTTCACGTCATACTGCCATAATCTGTGGGGTCAGCTAATTTAAATATCTGAAGGCATGAAGGCTGCCCAATACAGCTCAGATTGGGGGGCGGGGGAGAAAGAGAAGGGGTGGATGATCGTCACATTCACGTGAAGGCGCCGAAACAGATGGCGGAGGGGGGGGGGGGGGGGTCACAATCTCATGTCATGTCCAATGTCATCCTTAAGTGGCAAAATCAGTGAAAGATTTTGACACATTGCAGTGTTACCTGGAACTGGTGTTGGCACCATCAATATCTGCAACCACACCTCCCCTAGACAGTGAGGTTTCCAAACCAAAGTACACTCAAAGTGGATGCTTTAACCAATGGCCTTCAAGCACTCAGGATCAGCAGGTCAGATCTTCCCTCCTGCTAATCAGCAGGTATTCAGACCCAGGACCCAGCACACGTAGCACAGCTGACTGAACAGCCCTCCCGGATGTCCCAAGACAAGAACCACCTTGGTCTGGGACTCATGATATCACATGGAAACAAACACCTAGCATTCAGGTATCATCAGGAAAGGTTTAAGAATAGCACAGAGAAGTATCAAGAGGCGGCTTTAAGGTAAAAAGTACTTGCTGTTTGGAGGTCTGTTTGCAATGGGACACAGTTCCTTCTACACCTCCTAACTTAATTCTTTGAAGTCATCATCAAGGAAGCAATGTAGACTGATGGAAGGATAACCCAAAGTTGGATTTCTTTTCCTTTGGTGCATAGTAAGCCTACGTTTCTCTGTCATTTCTTCTTCCTGTTCTGGCTCCATTATAAGAACAGAGGACTGCCCATAATGAATCCCATTGTTACGGCTCTATGACAAATGGGTGGGAATAAATGAATACCTTACCTGAAATCCTGAAAAGCAGCTTCCAGAATACTTTTGTAGTAGCAGCACAGATGAGAACAGATTTTTAAAACATCTGTTCGATCAAAGCTGTGTTTCAGACAAAGTTTGTCGAGATTCAAAGTCTGTTGAACTCGACCACTTCCTGGTTTGACGCTCATGCTGGTAACTTACCCCTCCTCGCTACAAGTTTAACTTATGTCAGGTGCAGTGTTTGGGGGGAGGGGGGTTAATAAATGAGCTATTGCCCTCATCATTCTATTTGAAAACATGCACCACTTTGGTGGGCAGGTGCATGTTCTGCCTATCATCACTTCTACTGGAGTTTAGTGTGTATTTAAGAACAAGTACAATCTGGCATATCTGATTTACACTGTTGTACCAAAAATAAATATTGGAATTTTTGGCCCTTATTTATCTCTAACATTGCTCAGACTGACAGTGGAATCAGAACCCCAAGCATTGAGGCTATTTCATCATGTATTAGGGGAATATCAGTTAGCTGGGTACTTTATTAACAATGTTCACAAATTGAAACTAACAGAACTAATTTGGAAACAAATGCAAGAAATGTTGCGATTCCTTTTGTCACAAATATGGTTATGTTGAGCCCAAGTTTCCCCAGGAGTTGCCCTGTTTTTTTTGGAGCAATTAGATTTTTTTTGAGCAACTTAAAAATCGCAATTTCCCCCCATTTAAGCTGCTCCAGTGTAAGTGAGTTAGTTTTTTTTAGTTCAATTTGTTTTCAAAAAGGGGGCGTTACCAGCCACTTCCGCCTGTTTTGGCTATTTAAGCAAGTTTAGCCAGCTAAAACTTACTCTGGCCTAAGTTAGTCTGGAGTAAGTGGCCACTTTTGTACGTTCTGAAAAACCCTGCGGTGAATTAAGAGATCACGCAGGTAGCCAGAGATTTTTTTTTGGTGGGGGGGGGGGGGGGGGGGAAGGGAAGTTAGAGGATTCTCCAAAACATTGAACACTTCACTTTTAACAATAAAGCAGCATAGAAACCATCATAATTAATAAAGAATAATAAATGAAAAATAAATCAATAAAAAGTCCTGCCTTGCCGACTGGAACATGCCCTTCAGCCAGGGCTAGGGGCGGGAGGCTCGCAGCCAGCAGCAGGAGATCTGTGCGTCTCACATAGCGTAAGGCAGTCACCTGTGTGTCTGGAAACAGTCCAAAACCTTGCCGATAATGAAAGCCGTCTTGCAGCTTAGTGAGGTGGAGCACAAAGTCAGCTTCTGGGTGAAACACCAAGAATGGTTTGTGAGAAAGGGTCGGCCCTCACTCAAAAGCTGCCATATATAGACTTTGATTGACAGCAATTATCCCTTCCACAGAATTGCATTTCAGTGCTTGACCTGCAAAGTTAACCTTCCTCTAGAAGCTAAGCGAGGGTACAGCTGAGCAATGAAATGGGAGCAAATCCAGTCAGCGGACAGCTATGACTGTCCCCTGCAGAGTCACACTGACTGATTTGTAGCTATCATTTTAAATAGCTCTGTTGTAAGCCAGGTCTGTATAGATCAGTGGTGGTGGTGGTGGGGGGTTGGAGAGAGGGGGGGGGGGGAGAAAGAGATGGGGGAGCATTTTATTTTTTTTATATCCAATAAACCAATGAAGAAACTTCTTAGGCTAGAAGTGCTGAAAGCTGTGAAGGATTCATACTTCCAGTTGGGTGGAAGTACCCTCTTGGACTTGTAATAACAAGCCAGCCTGTGGATTCTACTCAATAAGAATCAAACGGAACTTGGTATCTTCATCCTTCCTGTTCCTCTCCAAATGCTTGCGGACAGCCACAGCAGTCTTGATCAAATTGCAGGGGGCCCATTCGGCTAGGGTTAGGGGCAGCGTGCTTCGGGCCTCTCCCACACAGCCTGCAGAGATTCAGGGACAAGGAGGTACTGCACATGCGCGCACACTCTAGCTCTAGTTTTCAGTGCTGGGACCGAGATCCGCCCCATTCCTTCTGCCGCGCTACACTAAGGGCCTGCATCATTCCAGCTGTGGGGAGAATACCACGGTAACTTTTAGGCGCGGTTTTGGTTCTAAAAAGTCGGCGCCTAAGCGTGGGGGCAAACTTAGGCCCATAATTCCTGTATTAAAAAGGACAAATGAGATTACAATAGATTATTTAAAATAAGCACTTTTAGCAAACAAGTGTGGGCATTGCAGTTTTACAATGGGGAAGAAGAACCTAAACCCCCCCACCCCCCAACACAGGACAATATGAAAAGCGATAGTAGAAAGGATATTTTGCTTTACAAAATAATTCTGCTCACCTGCCGAACATTATTGTGTGCTGCCTTTTTCATTTCTTCATTTAGACCCCGTGATGTTTTTAAATCCTATGTAAAGGGCAATTAGGAAGAACACAGGTCATGTGAAGTCTTGTAAAATGACATATCAGCTGGTTCAATATTTTCAGATGACGACCAACATTCCACAATCTTTATACATAGTTTCTCAACCAGGTTTTAGCATTTGTAGTCATAATGAATGATGAAAAATAGATTATTCATACTTCACAACCAGATAATTTATAGCATAGCGAAGTACAATGTAGTTCTCCTTCCTAGACACACACCTTGATTGTGCTCCCCCAAAACTAAATTGTAGGATCTTTTAATTTTTCAAATTGTATATCTTTACTTCTCACTCAATTATAAAATGCATCAAAATAGGCCATGGCCAAATGGTTGTGTTCTGAAATAGAAACTGTATTACAATTAGTTACCAGGCAGAGAGATAAGAAAAGCTTTAGAAACAAATAAAATGTTAAAAAAAATCTTTAGTGTTTTGAATAACCTTCACTCACTTTCAACAGAGGTTTAAGCTTAAACCAAATGATTTAGCATCGAGGTCAATTCCTGAACACTCAATTCTTTACCAGTAATTGGCTGAAACCCCATCCGAGACGTTGACTAAAATTACCTATTGCCTCCCCAACCTCCCGGATGCAAACAGAATTTTATTTTATAGACCAGCATACCAACTTGTCTATCCAACATCTTGATCCCTCTATTGGCTTCTTGACTAGTCACTTGCTTTCCTCAAGGATAGCCTTTCTCCCTAGGGTGACGAATGTACAGTTTTCTGCATGTATAATGAATGGTGGAACTCTTCTATGATCAGTAGGATCCAGCTGGCCATGCTGAGAAGTGAGCAAGAATTTCTATTCACATTGAAGTTACAAGTTGAGAATTTATTTAGTAAAGAATTAAAAGGAAAGTTTGAAAGTATTTCTTTACAGGTAGGTTGGTTGGAGTGTGTAATCTAATCTTCAGCTTCAAACAATTGAGGCAGACGCTATAAATTCTTTGATGTAGAAAGAGGAATATTATAGGGTAACTATAGAGAGTATAGAAGCCCTGGAAAAGATAGATTGATACCTAATGCAAAGGCCCTCTGTATTCAAGACGGGATGACAGAGCTGGAAAATTTGTACTTTGGAAAAGTGTAGATTTTGAGGACATATGATTGAGGTCTTTAAAATAATGAAAGGATTAGACTCGGTCCAAGTGGATAAGCTATTTGAGCTAGATAGGTTAGAGAGGACCATGGAACACAAGTATGTTATAGAAACAGAGAACTGTTAGACAGTAAGAAATATTTTGCAGAGTTGTCGACCTTTGGAATAAGTTGTTGGCACGTGCATCGAGTGTCGATTTGGTGCATGCATTCAGAAAGCCGCTGAATAAGTTCCTGAGAATGGCAAATAATCTACAAATAGAAAGTAGCTGGCTCATTAGGAGTTGTGCAATCCAGTCACCGTGGTCTCCTCGAACTTGCTTGATTGCCTTCAGGGGTCGGAGAGGAATTTCCCCAGAGCATAAGGCTTTTACTCTCTCCCAGGAGATTGCACGGCTGCATGGGATGAGAAAAATAGGGCGATGATGTGCGGAAGTTACTCCACGTCATGGTGAACAGGCTTGATGGACCAGCGGGCTTTTTCCTGTCCTTTTGCATAAGTTTGTTTGAGGAGAGAGGAAAAAAAGGGCAGCAATAGACCAAGTGGCTCGTGGAATGAAACACGAGCACAGAATGGCTGGATGGTATGTTTCTGTGCTGTAAAATTCTATGATAGGGATGGTAAGTGACAAGTTTTGAAGAATAATTATATGGTGTAAATACAAAGATTTAACTCACAACTATCTCATTATTCAAGGGGCAACTCTGCACTTCCATGGGAGAGATGCACGTGCAGGAACACTGGACCTATGAATCAGAGCTACAATGTTGTAAGCCTAATCTCTGGCCCGTAATTCCCTGTGAGCCTTACTATCAACTGGGAGCTCAGGATCATGGAATTACCCTTGGATTCAGCTAATACTGCACATTCTGGATTTGTCCTTTTTGCAGCATTAAAAAAAAAAGTATCTTTCAGCAGTGTAAAAGGAGATGGTGGTGATAATTTAATACTCTTAGTATTGTGGCCCATCACAGATCAATGTCATCAAGAGTTCCATAAAATAGATGGGGAACACAGCAGCAGGGAAAAGAAAACTCAGATACAGAAATGTAGCATCAAGGTGAAGGGGCAGGAAGGCTGAGCAATACAAATTCAGAAGTAGAAGGTGTTTTTTTAAAGTTCCATTTAAAAACCAATAGGATAGTGGAGTGTCAAGAGTTTTTTTTTAAAAGACTATATTACATTAGACAGCTGGATATTTTCCAATCCTTAAAGTGTTCCACAATTCATTATACATACAAAGAACTGAACTTTTCTCACCCAAGGGAAAAAAGGCTACTTTTAAGGAAAGCAAGTAACTTGTCAAAAAGCTGACTGTAGGACTGACAGGCTGGACAGACAACTTGGTATGCTGAACAATAAAAGTTAAATCATGTTTGCATCAAGATTATACATTTAAGTTGCATGCCCAGAACACTCTGTACAACGGCACTGAAATGGATAAGATCTTGAACAATTAAATTCTACATCTGTATGTCATTATCTGAACAAAAAAGAAAATAGGAAGGATACATAGAATCTACCTATGTGGATAAAATATAATTGTGGAGACCAGTCATTTCAAGTCTCTCCTCCCACTCAGCTGACATCAGCTTTGGAGCATTAGAAGCAGCGGGTGCGAGCACCCTGCACCTCATCAAAATGAGAATTACAATTAAGCAAGTTGTAAATAAATGTCTGACAGTAAATGTGGATGATTAAACAGTTTCTACTTGTGGGGAAGAGCATAACTAGGGGCCATCAATATAAGATAGTCACCAAGAAACCCAATAGGGAATTCAGAAGAAACTTCTTTACCCAAAAGTGGTGAGAATGTGGAACTCGCTACCACAAGGAGTGATTGAAGTGAAATGAATAGAATAGTATAGATGCATTTAAGGGGAGACTAGACAAGCATACAAGGGAGATGGGAATAGAGGATTTTGCTGATAGATTGATATGAGGAAAAGGTGAGAGGAGGCTCGAGTGGAGCATAAACACCAGCATGAACTGGTTGGGCCGAATGGCCTGTTTGTGCCGTGTATCCCATGTAATCCTTTCTGGGCCTGAGCACTGATAAAATATTAAAACCAAGAAAATCCAGTTCCAGTGAGTACAAACCACGTACTTAGTTTTTCTGACTTGGATACTTTCTCCCCCCCCTCCCAACAGTTATTTGGAAGTCGATCATTGGATGTCCAATACAAACATTTGCTATTATACTAAAGGTGTCATACAGAGAAAGCCATACGTACTGCAATTTCCTGTTATATCTTTTAAAAAATCCATTACCGCCTACAGTTTTGAGAGAGAAAATATTACACTTCTCTTTCAATTACATACATATTAGCAATACTGATATGTTTCTACATTATTGGTACGGAAAAACACTGGCATCAGCAGTTAGATGCTTATCATCAGTGCCAGTCACTGAAGGGAAGTTTTGAATACACACTACTTACACCTTGCATGAAATAGTAATTTCTCTTTTCACACTAAATGATTGGATTTGTGAAGACTTGAATCATTACACTACTCAAACTGTAAAAAATTATTCTGTTATTAGTATGACTAGCAGCAGTAATCCCAATCATAACTAAAGCAAAACAATCAAGTATTAATTTTAACATTTTAAAAGGAAAGCTTCGGGCACGAGGAATAGATGATTTATGAAAGTTTTGAGATTTTCATCTGAAAAAAAAATCTCTCGTTGAAGCTGGGTATAGTGTTGATAGATTGGTCAGTCATTATAATCAGGCTATCTTAGAGGCCATCAGACCTTTCCATCCCATTCTATTCTAAGGGCACCAATATTTAGCCAGAAGGCTCATATGCTCCATCATGTATAATTATAAAAGTTACCAAGAATCTACATATGACCAACTCGCATCACAATTGGCAACTTGAAACCTGCAGCACATTACTTTAAAAGACCACAATTACCCAATTTCCAGCCAAGGATCAATGCAATTAAAAAAAAATCCTTATATTGTACTTAGTGTATAATTTTGGGATCATTCACTTGCATTTTGGTTTCAGCATCTGTTCCTATGATTATTCCTCTTTCAGCATTAAACGTTCCCTTGGCATTCCTAGTTGCAAGACTCTCATCAAATTGCTGCGTGATCGAAGAGACTCCACAGAACACACTGTGTTCAATGTTTATGTAAGCATTGACATTGACAGTAAGACCACCAGTACAGCTGGTACACATGCAATAAATTGAAACAAAGTGCACCAGTCCTTAGTGAGCATTCTGATCAGTAGCACTAAGTGAATTTACTGGTAACGGTGGGACCAAGTTTCCACAGGAGTTGCTCCTATTTTTATGGAGCATCTTAAAAATTGCAATTCTCCACATTTAGTTTGCTCCAGTTTCAATGAGTTAGTTCAGTTTCTTTTTAGTTCAGTTTTCCTTTTCAAAAGGGGCCATTACCAGCCACTTACACCTGTTTTGGACATTTAAGCAAGTTTAGACAGCCAATAGTTAAGCCAAACTAACTTAGGCCAGCATATGTGTTCACTTCTGTATGCTCAGAAAAACCTTGCGGTCACTTCACTTTAGAAATCAGGCGCAGGTAGCCAGAGATTTTTTTTTGGGGGGGGGGGGGGGGGCGAAAGTTAGAGGATTTTACAATGCGCTAAACACTTTCGCAACAACATTAAAAGAAGCACTAAGCAAAGCAGTACATTTAAAGCACAAAGACTTACAAAGCACTAAACAAAGCACAAAAAGTAATAAGCAATTAAATAAAAATTGGAAGGAACCCTGCACCTAAAGCACCAAGACCAAAGTAATAAGCAATAAATCAATTAATAATAAAAAAGTAGAAGTCCTACCTTTATGTGAAGGGAAGACAGCAGGCAGCCAATGCGGGAGGGGCAAGACGAGAGGAGGAGGAGGAGGGGGGGGGGAGGGAGGAAGACAAGAGGAGGAGGATAAAGACAAGAGGAGTGGGGGGGGGGGAGGAGGAGGAAGAAGACAAGAGGAGTGGGGGGGGGGGGGAGGAGGAAGACAAGAGGAGTGGGGGGGGGGGAGAGGAAGACAAGAGGAGTGGGGGGGGGGGGAGAGGAAGACAAGAGGAGTGGGGGGGGGGAGAGGAAGACAAGAGGAGTGGGGGGGGGGGAAGAGGAAGACAAGAGGAGTGGGGGGGGGGGAGAGGAAGACAAGAGGAGTGGGGGGGGGGGAGAGGAAGACAAGAGGAGTGGGGGGGGGGGGAGAAGAAGACAAGAGGAGTGGGGGGGGGGGGGAGAGGAAGACAAGAGGAGTGGGGGGGGGGGGGAGAGGAAGACAAGAGGAGTGGGGGGGGGGGGAGAGGAAGACAAGAGGAGTGGGGGGGGGGGGAGAGGAAGACAAGAGGAGTGGGGGGGGGGGGGAGAGGAAGACAAGAGGAGTGGGGGGGGGGGGGAGAGGAAGACAAGAGGAGTGGGGGGGGGGGGGAGAGGAAGACAAGAGGAGTGGGGGGGGGGGGGAGAGGAAGACAAGAGGAGTGGGGGGGGGGGGGAGAGGAAGACAAGAGGAGTGGGGGGGGGGGGGAGAGGAAGACAAGAGGAGTGGGGGGGGGGGGGAGAGGAAGACAAGAGGAGTGGGGGGGGGGGGGAGAGGAAGACAAGAGGAGTGGGGGGGGGGGGAGAGGAAGACAAGAGGAGTGGGGGGGGGGGGAGAGGAAGACAAGAGGAGTGGGGGGGGGGGGGAGAGGAAGACAAGAGGAGTGGGGGGGGGGGGGAGAGGAAGACAAGAGGAGTGGGGGGGGGGGGGGAGAGGAAGACAAGAGGAGGAGGGGGGGGGAGGCAAGAGGAGGAGGGGGGGGGAGGCAAGAGGAGGAGGGGGGGGAGGCAAGAGGAGGAGGGGGGGAGGCAAGAGGAGGAGGGGGGGAGGCAAGAGGAGGAGGGGGGGAGGCAAGAGGAGGAGGGGGGGGAGGCAAGAGGAGGAGGGGGGGAGGCAAGAGGAGGAGGGGGGGGGAGGCAAGAGGAGGAGGGGGGGAGGCAAGAGGAGGAGGGGGGGAGGCAAGAGGAGGAGGGGGGAGGCAAGAGGAGGAGGGGGGGGGAGGCAAGAGGAGGGGGGGGAGGCAAGAGGAGGAGGGGGGGGAGGCAAGAGGAGGAGGGGGGGGAGGCAAGAGGAGGAGGGGGGGAGGCAAGAGGAGGAGGGGGGAGGCAAGAGGAGGAGGGGGGAGGCAAGAGGAGGAGGGGGGAGGCAAGAGGAGGAGGGGGGAGGCAAGAGGAGGAGGGGGGAGGCAAGAGGAGGAGGGGGGAGGCAAGAGGAGGAGGGGGGAGGCAAGAGGAGGAGGGGGGAGGCAAGAGGAGGAGGGGGGAGGCAAGAGGAGGAGGGGGGAGGCAAGAGGAGGAGGGGGGAGGCAAGAGGAGGAGGGGGGAGGCAAGAGGAGGAGGGGGGAGGCAAGAGGAGGAGGGGGGAGGCAAGAGGAGGAGGGGGGGAGGCAAGAGGAGGAGGGGGGAGGCAAGAGGAGGAGGGGGGGAGGCAAGAGGAGGAGGGGGGGGAGGCAAGAGGAGGAGGGGGGGAGGCAAGAGGAGGAGGGGGGGGAGGCAAGAGGAGGAGGGGGGGAGGCAAGAGGAGGAGGGGGGGAGGCAAGAGGAGGAGGGGGGGAGGCAAGAGGAGGAGGGGGGGGAGGCAAGAGGAGGAGGGCGGGGAGGCAAGAGGAGGAGGGCGGGGAGGCAAGAGGAGGAGGGCGGGGAGGCAAGAGGAGGAGGGGGGAGGCAAGAGGAGGAGGGGGGGAGGCAAGAGGAGGAGGGGGGGAGGCAAGAGGAGGAGGGGGGGAGGCAAGAGGAGGAGGGGGGGAGGCAAGAGGAGGAGGGGGGGAGGCAAGAGGAGGAGGGGGGGAGGCAAGAGGAGGAGGGGGGGAGGCAAGAGGAGGAGGGGGGGGAGGCAAGAGGAGGAGGGGGGGAGGCAAGAGGAGGAGGGGGGGGAGGCAAGAGGAGGAGGGGGGGGAGGCAAGAGGAGGAGGGGGGAGGCAAGAGGAGGAGGGGGGGAGGCAAGAGGAGGAGGGGGGGAGGCAAGAGGAGGAGGGGGGGAGGCAAGAGGAGGAGGGGGGGGAGGCAAGAGGAGGAGGGGGGGGAGGCAAGAGGAGGAGGGGGGGGAGGCAAGAGGAGGAGGGGGGGGAGGCAAGAGGAGGAGGGGGGGGAGGCAAGAGGAGGAGGGGGGGGAGGCAAGAGGAGGAGGGGGGGGAGGCAAGAGGAGGAGGGGGGGAGGCAAGAGGAGGAGGGGGGGGGAGGCAAGAGGAGGAGGGGGGGGAGGCAAGAGGAGGAGGGGGGGGAGGCAAGAGGAGGAGGGGGGGGAGGCAAGAGGAGGAGGGGGGGGAGGCAAGAGGAGGAGGGGGGGGAGGCAAGAGGAGGAGGGGGGGGAGGCAAGAGGAGGAGGGGGGGGAGGCAAGAGGAGGAGGGGGGGGAGGCAAGAGGAGGAGGGGGGGAGGCAAGAGGAGGAGGGGGGGGAGGCAAGAGGAGGAGGGGGGGGAGGCAAGAGGAGGAGGGGGGGGAGGCAAGAGGAGGAGGGGGGGGAGGCAAGAGGAGGAGGGGGGGGAGGCAAGAGGAGGAGGGGGGGGAGGCAAGAGGAGGAGGGGGGGGAGGCAAGAGGAGGAGGGGGGGGAGGCAAGAGGAGGAGGGGGGGGAGGCAAGAGGAGGAGGGGGGGGAGGCAAGAGGAGGAGGGGGGGAGGCAAGAGGAGGAGGGGGGGGAGGCAAGAGGAGGAGGGGGGGGAGGCAAGAGGAGGAGGGGGGGGAGGCAAGAGGAGGAGGGGGGGGAGGCAAGAGGAGGAGGGGGGGGAGGCAAGAGGAGGAGGGGGGGAGGCAAGAGGAGGAGGGGGGGGAGGCAAGAGGAGGAGGGGGGGGAGGCAAGAGGAGGAGGGGGGGGAGGCAAGAGGAGGAGGGGGGGGAGGCAAGAGGAGGAGGGGGGGAGGCAAGAGGAGGAGGGGGGGGAGGCAAGAGGAGGAGGGGGGGGAGGCAAGAGGAGGAGGGGGGGAGGCAAGGAGGAGGAGGGGGGGAGGCAAGGAGGAGGAGGGGGGAGGCAAGAGGAGGAAGGGGGGGAGGCAAGAGGAGGAGGGGGGGAGGCAAGAGGAGGAGGGGGGGAGGCAAGAGGAGGAGGGGGGGGTGGGGAGGCAAGAGAGGGGGTGGCGGGGGGGGAAAGAGGCAAGGGGGGGGGGGGGGGGGGTCGTCAACGTTAAACAGACAAGCCTGCCCTGTGATCCTGAACTTCGATTAGTCCAAAACTCTTGCAAGAATCCAACTCCACTTACTCACTTCACACAAGTATTAATTATTGAAAAATAATAGTCCTGTCCCACTATACCGAGGTGCTGAACTCACTATCAGGCTGAACTCATACTGAGGCTAAATTCCATAGTCGTCTGTGCTTTCAGTCCACTGTTCCCTCGCAGATCGTGGCAGGGAGCCCACTCGGCCAGGGCTCGGGGCAGCATGCTTCGGGCCCCTCCCACACAGCCTGCAGCACACGCACACAGAATCTGGGGGCGAGGAGCTATTGCATGTGCGTGCACGGTTTTCAGTGCCGGGACCTGGCTACGCCCACATCACATTCTGCTGCGCTTCGCCGCGCCAAGCGCCTGGATCGATCAGACTGCGTGGAGAATACGAAGGTAAATAATAGGCGCCGTTTCTGTTCTAAAAGGTCGGCGGACCTCACGGAGGTGCGCCGTTCTAAGGGTCGGTGGAAACTTGGGCCCGCTATCTCTAATAAGTGGAGCATGAAGTAGTAACGAAGGGGTATTAAGTCATTGCAGAGTGGAGACTCAATCACTTTGTAAGGGAGGTGAAAGTTACGTTACTCTACAAATAGCGAGGAAAACCATCTTCGACCAGAAAATGTTTGCAATAAAAGCTCGTGTTCCTTGAAATAAAGGCAGATAGTTTTAAAAATATTGCAACAATACAGATTACTTGGATGAAGGCCTGAAATGTGGGGCTAAAGTCAACCTACCTTGAGGTAAAACATGGATACTTCAAATAGACGTTGACTGCAAGAAGCAAAAGATTTATGGTTCTCTGAAATTCCATTATCCTGGAGTACTTTTGCCACAACTTCTTTCAGCATCTAAGGAGAAACACCGAAGTGCAAACTGAAATTAAGGAATATTTCTATGCTCAAGTCCTGTTCCTAAATAGTTCAGAAAATATGATGCCATATCCTTACAAATTAATTTCAAAGTATGATTCTGAAAACTGATCCATTAATTGACAGTTATACTACATTGGCACAGTAGCACTATTTAGAATAGCCATCCAATATTTAATAAAGTAAAGGAATTATGAGCAATAACATTGAATTTTCTTCCACAGATGTGAATCAGTTGTAAATGTAATCCTACCTAAAAAGGTTAAGAGCAAATAGCGCTCAATTCTCCGTGCAAATTCATTTTCATAATCATTCACAGCACTGCGTGGTGGGAGAGGGAAATTGTGTTCGTTAGTTTTAAAGGGTTGGGGCCAATTAAATGGAAGCATCACAGCAGAGAAACAAAAATTCTGTTAGCCATTTGGAGCCTCAAAAGACATCTCAAGCTAGAGCATGTTTTGCCAAGTAGATTAAGAACTGGCAGTTATAAATGAAGGGAAAGGAAACCCTGGATGCCGGCATGAGTCGACAGACAAGTGAGGGTGCTAAATCCCAGATGGCGCTACATGCAATGCTTATTGAGGAGGGATGTCCTCAGTACCATTCAGCACTCCCATGTCGTGGGTCAGCATTAGAGCATGGTTGCAAGGAGGTACAACCAAGTTTCAGGCCACAGCTGATCATTACTATCTCTGCATATGCCAGTCCCACTCTGCATATGCCAGTCCCATGCTTCAAGGCAGCTCCAATATCCTTACAGCAGATGGCACAGCTATGCATCTCTGCTGACCAAGACCCTAAACAGACTAACCCTCACCATTAATGCCATAACGTGCAAAAATAGTTGGGGCCATCTTGGTGGGTGCAGCCAATCAGGCAATGCTGCCTCTTGATCACCCTGGCATGTATTATTTGATGCAGTACCACCTAAAGTAGAAAAGCTGAGAGCTGTGATTGAAGAACCATCCAGCATAACAGTTAGTCAGGCATTCACACATCTTAGTGAAGACTATCATTGGTCTGATGTCCAAACTTCCTTTGGGAAGAGGCGCTTCCACCAGAAAATCTGCCAAAATTTCAATATTTGTCTGCACATGTCATTATGCAGGTGCTACCAGGAGTGCAAGGAGCAGCTTGGCATCTCTCCATAAGACAACGTCTCATTTTTAAAACTGTCATCCTTGTTTTCAAATCCCTCCATGGCCTCACCCCTCCCTATATCTGTAACCTCCTCCAGCCCTACAAGCCTTTGAGATCTCTGCACTCCTCCAATTCTGGCCTATTGCACGTCCCCGATTTTAATCACTCCACTATTTGCAGCCGTGTTTTCAGCTGCCTTGGCCCCAAGCTCTGGAATTCCCTCCCAAAACCTCTCCGACTCTCTACCAATGTTCCTTCTCAGACGTGCAGCTGTCTGCCAGTCCCACGCAGGCCGGGACCGGCTTCTTCAATGTGAAATTTCACTCATGCGCAAAACTTTGAATGGGCCGCCCAGCCAATTAAAGGGGCTGCCCTCCCCACAAAAATTGCTCTATCTATTTCACCTATTTTAAGATGCTTCTTAAAACCTATCTCCCTGATCTAGCTTTTGGTCAACAGTTCAGATAACGCTTTCTGTGGCTGTGTCAAAAATGCTTTTATTGATTTTGCTCATTAAGCGCCTTGGGATGTTTTACGACGTTAAATGCACCATGTAAATGTAAGTTGCTGTTGTGGTTTGTTTATTTCTTCGTCTGAGCACATCAGCTTAGAGAATTCCCACTGATGCCAATAATGGTGCTGGGGAAAAAACATAGTAAGAGCAAATGGTACAAAGGCTCATGCAATCTCAAATGCCAGCAGAAAAATATTCAACAAAACCAGAAACTTAGCTTTCCATTCAGTAGCCTTTACAATTAATTGCCTGACCCATCAGTCCCATAGCACTCCTGGCAGGGTACTCCTGCATTCCCATGTGTTGGAAAATAGGTGCACAAAAAAATCTCATCCCCTCTTGACTACAGTCATGAAGCTCCAGTTTTGGACTGAAATCAAAAAGGAATGAAAAGAGGCAGGAGGTTCAGGTCGACCTAACCTCCACCCCATTTATATAGCAACATACCCTCGTCTTTAGGTTGTAACGGAGATGAAAATTAGCCACACTATATTTAGTACATTCTAATACATATCAAGTAAAGAACCAAATAAATATCTTTATTTTCCCATGTATTAGAAGGATGTGATAAAATTACTTGACACACTCTTTACCCTTTTATGTTTCTGAGATCGTGATTCCTTTTGTTTCACATTTTCATGGCCAGGTTTTGTTACCATTCTCGGAATCTGGCTGTTGGACTGCTTGCTGGAAGTAGAACAAACAACTGCAAGCCTTTGAGAGTGTTCCCGTAAAGCAGCTACTAAATGATGTCCATTATTTCCACCTCCTCGTGATGTGCGTAGTGAATATTGGGAACGAAGTGATTCCGTGCTTTTGGACTTGGCGAGTCTGGAAGAGATGGGTTAATAATTATTAGTTTTAAAATGGGCATATCTGAATCACTTGTACAGTTCTGAGAAAACAAATCTCATATTTTATATCCCACTGTCTCTATTGTTTCTGCTCATTTTTCATTGTGTGCATCTTTCAGCTATTATATCACAACGAGCAAATTCTGGTTCGATGTTTCCAAACAATTATTTTAATCTAAATAAAAAGCAAGTGCTGGCTATCAAAAGAAAACTTCTGGAAATGCACAGCAGGTTAGTTACCACCTGTATCCAAAAGATCAGATTGTTTCAGATGTAACCGTTGTCAGAATCTCATTCCTTTTACGCTTGTGCTTTTTGAATTTGTAAGCTGGACACTGCTTCTCACAACTGTTACAGGCTATTTAACAGACTGCTGAAGAATTTCCATTTGGGGTTGCTTTAAAGTCACAAAGGTAACCAAGTTGGTGGATAATTGAGCTTTTTTGCATTGCTTGCATGTTCTTCATCGGACTTCCATTTAAATTTTCTATGATTTCGACTTTGCCACTTCTGATAGGAAGATCTCAGTTTACTGCGAAAAGACTGAATTATCACCATTCCCCTCACCAAACCAAGAGCTGTATCAGCATTCGTCAAACACTTAGTAGGTTACAAATAAAATGCAGCAGTTAAATCTGAAAAATTTTAAACCATACATAAGCAATGGGAATCAAACCCAGAGAGAGTAGAACTAAGCCATTAAATGAAGCAGTCGGATACAGGATGAAACTGAATTGGTTATATTGAGCAATACAGCACAATAATTGGCAGGATTTGTGCAAAATAGTGCAACATGGTCCTGCTTCTGATACAAAAAAGGTTGAGTATATGACTTAAAAGGGAGGGGCATAATGGTGAAGGACAGAAACAAAACAGTTATAAATTAGTAGCAGTTACAAGGTCTCATTATGGTCTGGTGCACAAACACAGGCTGTTGAATGTTACAAAATACTGCAGATCCTGCAAATCTGAAACATTCAGCAAGTCAGGCAGAATCTGTTAAGAAGAGCGTTAACATTTCAGGCATCACCATACATTAAATGAAGAAAGGCTATGTCTCAATTGTTAAAATTCTTCCTTTCTTTACAGGTGCAGTCTGACTTGCTGAGTGTTTGCAGCTCGCTTTGTTTCTGTTTGAAAGTTACCTTTTGCTTGGATGAAAACTCTCCACCTTCCTTGACCTACGCTTCTGTCCAGTCCCGTCAGTACTTTTCTGATCACTTTGTAAAGCTTCACCATCTGGCACACTTCCAGGCTCTGAAAGAACTGCAGGAGACGGCAGCGGGCTTAATCCATAAACAACTGGACAGTGTTCCCTTGAACATGTTGTGTTAGTTTCATAGCGGATAAGGCGAGACTGAAGCTTCCCAAATCCAACATCTTTTTCCAGTGCTTTTCTGTTGTCGAGACAGTACCTGCAATTTTCATGCAGTATCCATTATAGACTCAATCAACAATTTGTCAGGTAAGCCATTTATTGTGTACACATGCAAAATAGTTAATCACATAAATGGTTTCACACAGAAACTGAGCAGGTAAGCCTTGGAGTATCATCTTCCATGGAAACATTTAAATCTAAAAACACTGGAGATTAGGCACCATGGCTATGAACCGGCACCAAGGAAATTAGGAACGTTTACCTCATCATATTTTTCAGGGTTCCAAGAGGTCCAGATAAATGTTGGATATCACTACAATTCTATAACCAGTAATCAGAGGAAGGAACGTGGAGATAATGTCAATTAAGCTACTTCACACAAAAGGTGGTGTGTGAGAAGAAGTCTGCCAAGGGAAGCAGTGGAGAAGTTTCAGCAAATGAGAGGGGTAGTTGGATAGCCTTTTGGCAAAAGAAGTGATTTAAGGATGTAGATGAAGTGTAATAAAGTTTAAAACATTTTTTTTTTGGGGGGGGGGGGGGGGGGTGTGAGGGTGCCAACCAGATAGACCACATTAATTTTTTTCTGGTCTCACATTCTTTTGTTCACATCAGGATCAGGTATCAAGCTTCATTAGCCACTGCCAAACTACAAAACAGTTTTACACATCCAAAGTGGGGATGGGAAAGGCGCTGTATAAATGCAAGTTGTTCAATGAGTGGTGAAAGAAACCAGTACAGTAATGCGGTCATACAGTTTCTTAAACATCCTTCCAGCAAATGCATAGAACACATTAACATGATACCCCCTGCTGAGAGTTGGAATGTGTGGGTGACATGCCATCTGTTGGTGAGGCGGGAGTCCAGGAGGCCGATAAAAAGGCCCAGCAGGAGTTCGTGAGGCAGTCAGTGAGGCGGGAGGCCGGGGAGCAGCGTCGAGGAGGCTAGTTGGTGCAGCTGCAGCAGGGGCAGAAGGTAAACAAAGAAGTAGAAAGAAACCGAAAGGTGATGTCACACCCAAGCGGGTAAGTGACTGGCTGGTGACAGGCGAGTAGTTTTTCTTTTCCTTATCAGTAGGTAACCTTTATCATTGTTGTTGCCAAATTAAGTTAATCTAGGGGTTAAATCATGGCAGGAGAGCTCGGACACGTGTTATGCTCCTCCTGTATTTTGTGGGAACTCGGACGTTTCCAGTCCCTGATGACTACATGTGCAGGAAGTGTGTCCTGCTGCAGCTCCTGACAGACCGCATTGCGGCACTGGAGCTGCGGGTGGATTCACTCTGGAGCATTCGTGATGCTGAGGATATCGAGAATAGCACGTTTAGTGAGTTGGTCAGACTGCAGGTAAGGGTTAAACAGACAGAAAGGGAATGGATGACCAACAGGAAGAGCAGTGGAAGGAAGGTAGTGCCGAGGTTCCCTGCGGTCAGCCCCCTCCAAAACAGATACACCGTTTTGGGTATTGTTGGGGGGTGCGGGGGGCGGGAATACTCATCAGGAGAAGGCAGCAGCAGCCAAGTCCATGGCACTGTGGGTGGCTCTGCTGCACAGGAGGGCAGGAAAAAGAGTGGGAGAGCTATAGTGGTAGGGGATTCTATTGTAAGGGGAATAGATAGATAGATGTTTCTGCGGCCACAAACAAGACTCCAGGATGGTATGTTGCCTCCCTGGTGCAAGGGTCAAGGATGTTGCAGGACATTTTGGAGCGGGAGGGTGTTCAGCCAGTTGTCGTGGTGCATATAGGTACCAAAGATATAGGTAAAAAAACAGGATGAGGTCCTACAAGATGAATTTAGGGAGCTTGGAGTTAAATTAAAAAGTAGGACCTCAAAAAGGTAGTAATCTCAGGATTTCTCCCAGTGCCACAAGATTAGGAATCGCAGGATAGCTCAGATGATTACATGGCTTGAAGAGTGGTGCAAAAGGGAGGGATTCAAATTCCTGGGACATTGGAACCGGTTCTGGGTGGGACTAGTACAAACCGGACGGTCTGCACCTGGGCAGGACTGGAACCAATGTCCGAGGAGGAGTGTTTGCTAGTGCTGTTGGGGAGGGGTTAAACTAATATGGCAGGGGGATGGGAACCCATGCAGGGAGGCAGAGGGAAGTAGAATGGGGCAGAAGCAAAAGATAGAAAGTAGTAAAATTAAAAGTAGAGGGCAGAGAAACCCAAAGCAAAAATTAAAAAGGGCCATATTACAGCAAAATTCCAAAAAGGGCAAAGTGTGTTAAAAAAACAAGCTTGAAGGCTCTGTGCCTCAATGCAAGGAGTATTCGCAATAACGTGGACAAATTAACTGCACAGGCAGCAATGAATGAATATGATATAACTGGCATCACGGAGACATGGCTCCAGGGTGACCAAGGCTGGGAACTCAACATCCAGGGGTATTCAACATTCAGGAAGGATAGACAGAAAGGAAAAGGAGGTGGGATAGCGTTGCTGGTTAAAGAGGAAATTAACCCAACAGTAAGGAAGGGCATTAGCTTAGATGATGTGGAATCTGTATAATACCAAAGGGCAGAAAAGGCTAGTGGGAGTTGTGTACAGACCACCAAACAGTAGTAGAGAGGTTGGGGACAGCATCAAACAAGAAATTAGGGACGCGTGCAATAAAGGTACAGCAGTTATCATGGGCGACTTTAATTTACATATAGATTGGGATAACCAAACTGATAGCAATACGGTGCAGGAGGATTTCTGGGAGTGTATTAGGGATGGTTTTCTGGACCAATATGTCGAGGAACCAACGAGAGGGCTGGCCATCCTGGACTGGGTGATGTGTAATGAGAAAGGACTAATTAGCAATCTTGTTGTGCGAGGTCCCTTGGGGAAGAGTGACCATAATATGGTAGAATTCCTTATTAAAATGGAGAGTGACACAGTTAATTCAGAGACTAGGGTCCTGAACTTAAGGAAAGGTAACTTCGATGGTATGAGACGTGAATTGGCTAGAATAGCCTGGCAAATGATGCTTAAAGGGTTGACGGTGGATAGGCAATGGCAAACATTTAAAGATCACATCTTTAACAATTGTACATCCTTGTCTGGACTAAAAATAAAATGGGGAAGGTGGCTCAACCATGGCTAACAAGGGAAATTAAGAATAGTGTTAAATCCAAGGAAGAGGCATATAAATTGGCCAGAAAAAGCAGCAAACTTGAGGACTGGGAGACAATTAGAATTCAGCAGAGATAAAGGGTTTAATTAGGAGGGGAAAGAGAGAGTATTAGAGGAAGCTTGCCAGGAACGTAAAAGCTTGACTGCAAAAGCTTCTATACATAGGTGAAAAGGAAAAGATTAGTGAAGACAAATGTAGGTCTCTTGCAGTCAGATTCAGGTGAATTTATAATGGGGAACAAAGAAATGGCAGACTAGTTGAACAAATACTTTGGTTCTGTCTTCATGAAGGAAGACACAAATAACCTTCCGGAAGTACTAAGGGACCGAGGAGCTAGTGAGAAGGAGGAACTGAAGGATATCCTTATTAGGCGGGAAATTGTGTTAGGGAAATTGAGCGGATTGAAGGCCGATAAATCCCCAGGGCCTGATAGTCTGCATCCCAGAGCATTTAAGGAAGTGGCCCGAGAAATAGTGAATGCATTGGTGATCATTTTCTAACAGTCTATCGACTCTGGATCAGTTCCTATGGACTGGAAGGTAGCTAATGTAACACCACTTTTTTTTTTAAAAAAAGGGGGGGGGGGGGGGGAAAAAAAAAAAAAAGAGAAAACGGGTAATTATAGACCAGTTAGCCGGACATCAGTAGTGGGAAAAATGTTGGAATCAATTATTAAAGATGTAATAGCAGCGCATCTGGAAAGCAGTGACAGGATCGGTCCAAGTCAGCATGGATTTATGAAATGGAAATCATGCTTGACAAATCTTCTGGAATTGTTTGAGGATGTAACTAGTAGAGTGGACAAGGGAGAACCAGTGGATGTGGTGTATTTGGACTTTCAAAAGGCTTTTGACAAGGTCCCACACAAGAGATTGGTGTACAAAATCAAAGCACATAGTATTGGGGGTAATGTATTGGCGTGGATAGAGAACTGGTTGGCAGACAGGAAGCCGAGAGTTGGGATAAATGGGTCCTTTTCAGAATAGCATGCAGTGACTAGTGGGGTGCTGCTAGTTCTGGAACCCCAGCTCTTTACAATATACATTAGTGATTTAGATGAAGGAATTGGGTGTAATATCTCCAAGTTTGCAGATGACACTAAACTGGATGGTGGTGTGAGCTGTGAGGAGGACGCCAAGAGGCTGCATGTTGACTTGGACAGGTTAGGTGAGTGGGCAAACGCATGGTAGATGCAGTATAATGTGGATAAATGTGAGGTTATCTATTTTGGGGGCAAAAGCACGAAGGCAGAATATTATCTGAATGGCGACAGATTAGGAAAAGGGGAGGTGGAACGAGACCTGGGTGTCATGGTACATCAGTCATTGAAAGTTGGCATGCAGGTACAGCAGGCGGGGAAGGCGACAAATGGTATGTTGGCCTTCACAGCTAGGGGATTTGAGTATAGGAGCAGGGAGGTCTTACTGAAGTTATACAGGGCCTTGGTGAGGCCTCACCTGGAATATTGTGTTCCATTTTGGTCTTCTAATCTGAGTAAGGACATTCTTGCTATTGAGGGAGTACAGCGAAGGTTCACCAGACTGATTCCCAGGATGGCTGGACTGACATATATGAGGTGAGACTGGATCAACTGGGCCTATATACACTGGAGTTTAGAAGGATGAGAGGGGATCTCATAGAAACATATGATTCTGACGGGGCTGGACAGGTTAGGGGCCCAAGTTGCCACACGATTAAAAAACGGGCGCCCCTGAGCTGGGCGCCCGTTTTTTGTGCCAAAAAGGGCGCCAGAAAAAAAACGCACGATTCTGGAGCGCCCTGCAGCTTCATGTCTGCTTGGCGCGGCGCCCAGGGGGGGCGGACCCTATACTCGCGCCGATTTTGTAAGTGGGAGGGGGCGGGTATCATTTAAATTAGTTTTTTTCCTGCTGGCAACGCTGCACATGCGCGTTGGAGCATTCGCGCAGTCTGAAGGAAACATTGGCACTCAGCCATTTTTGTAGTTCTTTGTAGCTGTTTAATTTTTGAACATTTTTTAATAAAAGCACATTGCCATCAGCACATCAGCACTGAGGCTTCTTGCAGCAGTGAGAAGGCTGCAGGAAGCCTTCGAAAGTTGAGGCAGCCGTCCCTCCCCCCCCCCCCCGCAGGAACGAACGGCAGCGCCCCGCCCCGCAGGAACGAACGGCAGCGCCCCCCCCCCCCGCAGGAACGAACGCAGCGCCCCCCCCCCCCCCCCCCCCGCAGGAACGAACGGCAGCGCCCCCCCCCGCAGGAACGAACGGCAGCGCCCCCCCCCCCCCCCCCCCCCCCCCCCCCCCCCCCCCCCCCCCCGCAGGAACGAACGGCAGCGCCCCCCCCCCCCCCCCCCGCGGGAACGAACGGCAGCGCCCCCCCGCGGGAACGAACGGCAGCGCCCCCCCCCCCCCCCCCCCCGCGGGAACGAACGGCAGCGCCCCCCCCCCCCCCCCCCCCCCCGCAGGAACGAACCCCCCCCCCCCCCCGCAGGAACGAACGGCAGCGCCCCCCCCCCCCCCCGCAGGAACGAACGGCAGCGCCCCCCCCCCCCCCCCCCCCCCCCGCGGGAACGAACGGCTTGCTCCGCCCCCCCCCTCCCCCGCGGGAACGAACGGCAGCGCCCCCCCCCCCCCCCCCCCCCCCCCCCCGCGGGAACGAACGGCTTGCTCCGCCCCCCCCCCCCTCCCCGCGGGAACGAACGGCAGCGCCCCCCCCCCCCCGCAGGAACGAACGGCAGCGCGCGCCCCCCCCCCCCCCCCCCGCGGGAACGAACGGCTTGCTCCGCCCCCCCCCCCCCCCCCCCGCGGGAACGAACGGCTTGCTCCGCCCCCCCCCCCCCCCGCGGGAACGAACGGCAGCGCCCCCCCCCCCCCCCGCGGGAACGAACGGCAGCGCCCCCCCCCCCCCCCCGCGGGAACGAATGGCAGCGCGCGCCCCCCCCCCCGCGGGAACGAACGGCTTGCTCCGCCCCCCCCCCCCCGCGGGAACGAACGGCAGCGCCCCCCCCCCCCCCCCCCCCCGCAGGAACGAATGGCAGCGCCCCCCCCCCCCCCCGCGGGAACGAACGGCTTGCTCCGCCCCCCCCCCGCGGGAACGAACGGCTTGCTCCGCACCCCCCCCCCCCCCCCCCCGCGGGAACGAACGCCTGCAGCATTCTCCCTGGCTGAAGCACTTTCACACAGGTAGGAAGATGGTTTATTTAATCTTTTCTTGGCTTATAAATGTTTATTCAGGTTGGATTTATTTGTATAATATTTGTAGAAGTATAAATAAGGATTTATTATAGAATTTAATGACTTCCCTTCCCCCCCCCCCCCCCCACCTCGTTCTGGACGCCTAATTTGTAACCTGCGCCTGATTTTTTAATGTGTAGAACAGGTTTTTTTCAGTTCTACAAAAATCTTCACTTGCTCCATTCTAACTTAGTTTGGAGTACGTTTTCACTGTGGAAACTTTGAAATCAGGCGTCAGTGGCCGGACACGCCCCCTTTTGAAGAAAAAATTCTGTTCCAAAGTGGAACTGTTCTACTCGACTAGAACTGCAGAAAAAAATGTGGAGAATTGCAATTTCTAAGATAGTCCGTTCTCCACCAGTTGCTCCTAAAAATCAGGCACAAATCATGTGGAAACTTGGGCCCTAGATGTGGGAAGAATGTTCCCAATATTGGGGAAGTCCAGAACCAGAGGACACAGTCTTAGGGTAAGGGGTAGGCCATTTAGGACTGAGATGAGGAGAAACTTCTTCACTCAGAGTTGTTAATCTGTGGAATTCCCTGCCGCAGAGAGTTGTTGATGCCAGTTCATTGGATATATTCAAGAGGGAGTTAGATGTGGCCGTTACGGCTAAAGGTATCAAGGGGTATGGAGAGAAAGCAGGTAATGTGTACTAAGGGAATGATCAGCCATGATCTTATTGAATGGTGGTGCAGGCTTGAAGGGCCATTTGGCCCACTCCTGCACCTATTTTCTATGTTTCTATATTCAATGTGACAAAAGAGAACCAGGTTTTAATGCAAATAATCTTGTACAAAGGTTGATTATTAGCAAAAGGAAAAAACCAAAGAACTCAAAAGTACAAAACTAAAGTGTACGAGTACATGATTTCTCTGGCATGTCATTTTTTTCTTTTGTTAAGCAAGAAGTTTTTTCCATTTGCAGTTGTAGTAAGCTACTTTGGAATTCACACATACTCCACAGAAATTATTTGCCAACATTCTTTACGTATAATAAGAGAATGAAGCACCTTACATCTCACATGCTGAATTACTTGTGAACCTTTGGAACATCACACTTACTCAAGTCCATGGTACTGGCACTCTGCAGCCTTTTCAAATGACAAACCTTTCAGCTTCTGTACAGTCATCTCTGGGGTAAGTGGAAACTCATTTTCACTGAAATGGAAAAAGTTTATCTTTTTAAAAAGTACAATACTAAGATTTGTGCATTCACAATATTTCTTTGTGAACCATTTTAACTTTTAAAAAAATTCACATTAATTATATCTGGCACAATATCAATAAAGTATATCAAAATTCTGTGCAATCATTGTAAACAAAGGGCAATGCAGCAAAGCACATTGGGAGAGTGGAACATTTAAAAATAGCAGGTACCCAGTGGCAGCGGCAATGCAGCAAAGCACATCGCGGGTGCGGATTCAAAAATAACAAAAGAACAAGGAGTGACATCACAGGACAGCAGGCAGGTGAATGGTTGGTGAGTATTAACGTTTTCTTTTCTCTAAGCTAAGACAGTGGTTTAAACTAAGAGCAGGAAACTATAAAGTACTTTATTAATTTAAAAACTTAACTAGATAAACTAATTAAAATAACTATCAATAATTGCTAAATAAAGATTTTAACTAATTAAATAAATAAAACAAGGTTAGACGAAGATATAGCAGAGCAGGCGGTGTGTCTGGACTGCAGTATGTGGGAGTTTTTGGACAGCGAGACCATCCCGAGTGAACACATCTGGAGTAGATGTCTCCGCCTCAAATCTCTCCGGCTCAGAGTTATTGAACTAGACTGCAACTTGGAGACACTCAAACACATAACGGAGGGGGAAATAGTATCTGGACAGTTTGCTCCAGACTTCAGTCACACCTTGTAGAGATGTGCAGGTTCAGAATGGGGTTGGTGTGACCAATAGTGTGCTGAATAAAGGGAACCCAGATAAGAAAGGGAATGAGGATCCACAGGAACTAATCCAACAGGGTACTTGATACCTGTGAGGATAAGAATAAAGACTAGGAAGGACAGCCAGAATGCAGACCAAGGCACTTTGAGGCAGGCGGCTGTCCAAAGGGGGGGCAGGAAGCGGAAGAGGAGGAGAGGAAACATAATGTGGTAGTTGTAGGGGATTCTATAATTAGGGGGACAGATAGCATCCTTCGTAAACAAGATTCAGTGTCCCACATGGTGCCAGGCTGAGGGACATCTTGAATCAGCTTGAAAGGATATTGGAGAGGGAAGGGGAGGATCTAGTTGTTGTGGTCCACGTTGGGACCAACAACATAGGGAAAAATAGGCAAGAGGTCCTGTTTAGGGAGTACCAGGAACTAGGAATGAAATTAAAGAACAGGACCTCAAAGGTTTATAATTTCTGTAGGATTACCTGATCCACGTGCAAATTGGCATAGGGATAAGCAGATTTGGGACGTGAACATAGAAACATAGAAAATAGGTGCAGGAGTAGGCCATTCGACGCTTCACCACCATTCAATGAGTTCATGGCTGAACATGTAACTTCAGTACCCTATTCCTGCTTTCTTGCCATACCCCTTGATCCCCCTAGTAGTAAGGACTACATCTAACTCCTTTTTACATAAGAACATAAGAATTAGGAACAGGAGTAGGCCATCTAGCCCCTCGAGCCTGCTCTGCCATTCAATAAGACCATGGCTGATCTGGCCGTGGACTCAGCTCCACTTACCTGCCCGCTCCCCATAACCCTTAATTCCCTTATTGGTTAAAAATCTATCTATCTGTGACTTGAATACATTCAATGAGTTAGCCTCAACTGCTTCCTTGGGCAGAGAATTCCACAGATTCACAACCCTCTGGGAGAAGAAATTCCTTCTCAACTCGGTTTTAAATTAGCTCCCCCGTATTTTGAGGCTGTGCCCCCTAGTTCTCGTCTCCCCGACTAGTGGAAACAACCTCTCCGCCTCTATCTTGTCTATCCCTTTCATTATTTTAAATGTTTCTATAAGATCACCCCTCATCCTTCTGAACTCCAATGAATAAAGACCCAGTCTACTCAATCTATCATCATAAGGTAACCCCCTCATCTCCGGAATCAGCCTAGTGAATAGTCTCTGTACCCCCTCCAAAGCCAGTATATCCTTCCTCAAGTAAGGTGACCAAAACTGCACGCAGTACTCCAGGTGCGGCCTTACCAATACCCTATACAGTTGCAGCAGGACCTCCCTGCTTTTGTACTCCATCCCTCTCGCAATGAAGGCCAACATTCCATTCGCCTTCCTGATTACCTGCTGCACCTGCAAACTAACTTTTTGGGATTCATGCATAAGGACCCCCAGGTCCCTCTGCATCTCAGCATGTTGTAATTTCTCCCCATTCAAATAATATTCCCTTTTACTGTTTTTTTTCCGACATTGTATTCCACATTTTCTGACATTGTATTCCATCTGCCAAACCTTAGCCCATTCGCTTAACCTATCTAAATCTCTTTGCAGCCTCTCTGTGTCCTCTACACAACCCGCTTTCCCACTAATGGCTAAAGGAGTGGTGTGGGAAAAGGGGATTCCATCTCATGGGGCACTGGCATCAGTATTGGGAACAGGAAGGAACAGTGCCATTGGGACAAGCTCCACCTGAAATCACTCTGGGACCAGGGTCTCAGCGGAAAAGATAAATAGGGCAGTCACAAGGACTTTAAACTAGTAAATGATGGGGGTGAGAAAGAGGGCTCAGGTGGCAATAGTAAAAATAGTTCAAAAAACAAATTAAAGGGAAGAGAGTAGAGTAACAGAAATTGTGCTTTACGCGCTACATGTAAAGGGAAAACGAAAAGATGGAATGTGATTAAACCAGGAGAGAGAAATAAGAAACAGGTGAGTAAAAAGGAAAGGACAAACTAAACACTAATGGGACCCCATGGATGAATAAAGCTATAAGGGAACAATTGAGGATCAGGAAAGAGGCATACATCAAGTACACAGACAGCAGGGGAGAGCATGATAAGGGAGAATATGAAGAGATTAGGAGAGAAGTTTAAAAAAAAATTAGGAAGGCAAAGAAGAACTATGAAATTAAATGATTAAGGAACATAAAACAAAATAGTTAAATATTTTACAGGTGCATCAATTAAAAAAGGAAGGTTGGGATGGCGAGAGAGACATTAAGGTAACGATAGAGAGATGCAGAAATATTAAATAATTATTTTGCTGCAGTATTTACCAGGGAGATAGAACAGGTGGACATGACATTGGATGATGATGAGAATAATGAGACAAGTGCATTTAAAATTTAAAAAAAAAGGGGATATATTAAATAAACTAATCAAACTCAAGAGAATAAAACCCTTGGTCCAGATGGATTGCATCCACGCATTTTAAAAGAAAAGAATTGAGGAAAGAGTGTCTATGGACCCGGGAAGGCATTGGAAAAGCCGGCTTTCAGCGCGCAATGCGCACGTGCTGAAAACCGGCTTTTCCGATCTGTCAAGTTTCTACTTGATAGATTTCCCGCATATCGGGAGTGAAGACATTTGCATGGGCAAGATTGCGATATTTGCACATATCTTGCCCAGCAAATGTCCTCAAAACTCTTGCGCCTGATAAAAGCAGGCGCATAACCTACTTTTACAGGCGTAAGAGTTTAAAAACATACAAAAATATTAAAGTAAAAAAACACGTTTTTTTTTTTAAAAACCCTGCCCAATACGTTACATTTATTTTTAACCATTTTTATTTTTAAATCGGCAAATTTTTTTTCTTTAAAGAGGAGGCCTCAAGTCCGGGATCGCAGGCAGACATTCGACCAAAAGGTAAGTTCTCTTTCTTTTAGGGAATTATAGACTAGTCAGATAAACTTTGGTGGGAGAAAAAAAATAATAGAATTGCTACTAAAGGAGAAAATAAAAGAACTTCCAGAAACCAAAAATATAATAAATGAATAATCAGCATGGATTTCAAAAGGTAAAGTCTTGATTAACCAACCTCATTGAATTTTTTGAAGAGGTAACAGAGAAGACAATGGTAATGCAGAAGATGTCATTTATCTAAATTTTCAAAAGGCCTTTGATAAGTTACCCCATAGTAGACTGATGAACAAGGTCAGACAATGCAGAGTCAGGGGATAAGTAGCAGAATGGATAGCGAGCTGGCTTTAAGACAGGAAGCAGAGAGTAGGAGTAAAGGGTAGCTATTCACAATGGCAGAAGGTGGGTAGTGGTATCGCACAAGGATTCAGTGCTGGGACCACTGCTGTTCACAATTTACAGCAACTATTTAGACTTTGGAATCAAAATCATCATAATTTCTAAATTTGCAGATGATACCAAATTGTGGGAGTGGGGGGAGTCAATACCTAGGAGGATTGCAACAAATTACAGGACATTAATAAACTTGCAGAATGGGCATATAATTGGCAAATGAAGTTCAACACAGATAAATGTGAAGTATTACATTTTGGTAGCAGTACTTGGAGGGGTAGAAGAACAAAAAGGATCTCGGAGTAGAAATACACAAATCACTAAAAGCTGCGACACAGGTAAGCTAGGCCATTAAAAAAAGCAAACCAAGCACTAGGGTTTATTTCTACAGGTGTATCATTAAAAAGTAGGGAAGTTATGCTAAACCTGTATCGAACCTTGGTTAGGCCACACAGCGTATAGTTCTGGTCACCATGTTATAAAAAAGATGTAGAGGCACTGGAAAGGGTGCAGAGAAGATTTACAAGGATGATACCAGAAATGCAAGGGTATACATATCAGGAAAGGATGAACAGGCTGGGTTTCTCTTCTCGAAAAAAGGCTGAGAGTTGATCTAATAGAAGGCTGAAGGATAGGCCTAAATAAGCATTCTTTGTACAAATGCGCTGAGTATAAAGAATAAATTGAATGACCTGCAGGCGCAAATTCAACTTGGAGAGTATGACACGGTAGCCATTACTGAGACATGGCTGCAAGATGATCAGGACTGGGAACCAAATATACCAGATTATAAGATCTACTGGAAAGATAGGGAAAATGGCAGAGGGGGAGAGTAGCCTTAGTGATTAAGGATGAAATCGCTTCAATGATGAGAGGATATAACGAGGGGCAAGCAGGCAGTGGAGACTTTATGGATAGAATCAAGAAATAGAAAAGGATTTAAGACTGTAGTGGGAGCTGGTAGTATCTGTGAAGTGCTGCATTGTATAAATGCAGAGATTAGACAAGCGTGGAGCAAAGGCAGACTGATTTTAATGGGGGATTTTAACTTTCATAATCGATTGGGATAAGCAGACAAGCACCTGTCAGAAAGGTAGTGAATTTCGAGTGTGTCCGGGATAGTTTTCTACAATAATATGTCCTAGAAGCAACAAGGGGGCATGCCATATTAGATTTAGTCACGAGTAATGAGCCAGTTTAACTGTGCGTGAACATTTATCCAAGAGCGATAACAGGATCGAGTTCAACGTAGCGATTGAAAGGGAGAAACACGAAACAGTTACTAAGATTCTAGATTTAGGTAAGGCCAACTTAAATGGGATGAGACAGAGACTATTCACAATAAACTGGGCAAATCCCTTAATGGGTAAAATGATAGATGATCAGTGGGAGGTGTTCAAAAAGGAATTTAATGCGATACAGAACCAGTTTAAACCCCCAAACGCTCGACTTGCCAAAAAAAGCAGCCATGGATAACTAAAAAGATAAGAGACAGCATAAAACTGAAAAAAAGACAAAAAAATGCAAAAATGCAGAGATCTTAGCGAATGGGAAAGAAACAAAGAACAGCAAAGGGTGACAAAGCAGATAGTAAGAGCTAGAAAGAGAATATGGAAAGAAACTTGTAAGGCATATCAAAATCAACACACACATTTTTTACAATTATATTAGGAAAAAATGGGTGGTCAGGAGCAATGTCGGACCCTTAAAAACTGAATCCGATATAGTCAGATAATAAGGAAATGGCAGACATGTTGAATAATTACTTTGCGTCAGTATTTACAGTAGTGGAAGAGGATAGTATGCCAGAAATCCCAAGGAAACCAATATTAAATCCAGGACAGGGACTCAATAAAATTAATGCAAGTAAAATAACAGTAAAGAAGAAAATAATGGCATTAAACTGTGACAAATCCCCAGGGCCAGATGGTTTCCATCCCAGGGTTTTAAGGGAAGTAGGTGAGCACATTGCAGATGCCTTATCTATAATCTTCCAAAGTTCTCTCGATTCAGGAATTCTTCCTTTAGATTGGAAAATAGTGTATGTCACTCCTCTATTTAAGAATGGCGAGAGGGGGAAACTCGGGAATTATAGACCAGTTAGCCTAACCAGTTAACATCCTCTTGGGTGCCAGGCCGCTGGCCCGGCCGAAATCCTCCCTTGTGGCCCAGTGTTTACCACTAAAGTGGCTGCAGAGTTCGCAGCGTCCTTCCCCTTTAACTGAAGGGGAGGGACGTTGTGACGCGCCAGCGCAGCGCTGATAACTTGGAGCGTCGGCAACTCAGACCCGCCCCCACTTCCACCCAGCTAGTGGCAGCTACTCCGATCGACCGCACTTCTGCCCCTCTCCGCACGCCAACACCGCTCCAACCAGAAACATAAACCAAAGTGCTGAAAACCGCCAGAATGTCTGCCTCATGCATTGGGGCGGACGGAGCACCTAAAAAACGGTAGGTGCGTCCTGTTTTGGGCGCAGGGTTATTTCGGCCCCTACAGTCTATAATTAAGGATAGGGTGAGAGACACCTTGAAAATGTTCAGTTGATCAGACATAGCCAGCATGGATTTGTGACAGGTCATCATCATAGGCAGTCCCTCAGAATCGAGGAAGACTTGCTTCCACTCTTAACAGGAGTTCTTAGGTGGCTGTACAGTCCGATACAAGAACCACAGTCTCCGTCACAGGTGGGACACAGTCGTTGAGGGAAGGGGTGGGTGGGACTGGTTTGCCACATGCATGCCTGACAAACCTGACTTAGTCACCTCTTCAAAAAATTCAAAGTAGTGGACAGGGGAATGTCAATGGATGTTATTTATATGGACTTCCAGAAGGCATTTGGTAAAGTCCCAGAGAAAGACTTAACTAAGGTTGAAACCCATGGAATTGAGGGCAAATTATTGACCTGGTTGGGAAATTGGCTAAGCAGCAGGAGACAGAGAGTAGGGATAATGGGTAGGCACTCAAATTGGCAGGATGTGACTAGTGGTGCCCCGCAGAGAACTGTGTTGGGGCCTCAACGATTCACAGTATTTATTAACGACTTAGATGATGGCATAGAAAGTCATATCCAAATTTGCCAATGACAAAGATTGCCTACATTGTAGATGAAAGCATAAAACAACAAAGTGATATTGACAGATTAAGTGAATGGACAAAACTGTGGCAAATGGATTTCAATGTAGGCAAATGTGAGGTCATCCACTTTGGACCTAAAAAGGATAGAGCACGGTACTTTCTAAATGGTGAGAAGCTAAAAACAGTGGAGGTCCAAAGAGACAAGTACATCAATTATTAAAATGTCATGAACAGGTACAGAAAATAATTTAAAAGACTAATGAAATGCTGGCTTTTATATCTAGAGGACCAGAATCCAAAAGGTGTAGAAGTTGTGCTGCAGTTATATAAAACCCTGGTTAGACCACACTTGGGAATACTGTGAGCAGTTCTGGGCATCACACCTTTGGAAGGATATACTGGCCTTGGAAGGAGTGCATCGTAGGTTTACCAGAAGGATACCCGGACTTCAAGTTACGAGAAGAGATTACACACATCAGGTTTGTATTCCCAAGAATTTAGACGGATAAGGGGAGATTTGATCGAAGTTTTCAAGATATTAAGGGAAACAGAGGGCAGATAGAGAGAAACTATTTCTGCTGGTTGGGAATTCCAGGACTAGGGGGGGTATAGTCTAAAAATTAGAGCCAGACATTTGAAGAGTGAAATTAGGAATCACTTCTACACACAACGGGTGATCGAAATTTGGCACACTCCCCCGCAAATGGCAATTGATGCTAGATCAATTGTTAATTTTAAATCAGAGATGAATAGCTTTTTGTTTACTACAGGTATTATGGAATAGGGGCTAAAGGCAGGTATATGGAATTAGGTCGCAGATCAGCCATGATCTCATTGAATGGCGGAACAGGCTTGAGGGGCTCAATGGCCGACTTCTGTTCCTATGCAAGTGCTAGAAGATCAACTTAAAAATTGATTTTAATTTATATTCAGTTGAACAAAAATTGGTGTTTCTTTCCATTTAAAAAAAAGTTAGCTTGTAGGAGTACCAGAAATCATACACTAAACACTGCAAAAGCAGTATGTTAACATAAGAAATACAAGCAAGAGTAGGCCATTCAACCCTTTGAGATTTTTTTTCAGATTAAGTAAATTTTTTTTTTTAAATTCTAACCAGAATATAAGTAGTTGATGAAATAGTTTTCTTTGATGAAACTTGATCATAATGTTACAGTAAATGTCCTTTAGCTCTAATACACTTTCATGAAAGCCCAGTTTTTCAATATTAACAAACTAGTTTTGAGAAAATTGGGAACCAGATTATCAGTAAAATAGATGGAGGTAAAACTGAGCAGGAAATAAAGATTTAAACAATTCCCTACACAGTATTGCATTATCCTGGATTTTGATCGTAGACTCAAGCAGAAGCTAATTATTACACCAGTATTTCTTTTCCCCCTTCCAATCTCTGCTGATGCTGTTGACAGTTTGCACAGATATTGCTCCAAAGGCAACAGCTATCAATCCCCTGGCTCCTGGTCCACAATGATGTACTATTTTAGCACGAGGTATTTCAGCTCTTCTGGCCTGTGATGAATTTAGACCACCCTCGGTAGCTGATTTTACACAGGACTATTTTCTTTACTCACTAACTAATCCCAGAAGAAAAATGGAAAATAAACTCTGCTTACCCTCTCTGGATCAGTAAAGGCTGGAGCTCAGCAATTGGAAAACCTTCTGGAGTAAAATATTTCAGCAGCTCTTTGGCATCAAGCTGAACTTGAGGTACTCTTTGGCTATCCTTGAGTCCCAGAAGAGTCTCAGATGAGCTTGTCAATATGGAACCAGCCCTGGGTGCAAATAAACAGTTAGAAATGAAACATACTAGTAAAAAAGAAACTTGCATTTCTAGAGCACCTTTTACGGCCTCAGGATGTCCCAAAGCACTTTATAGCCAATGAAGTACTATTGAAGTGTAGTCACTGTTGTAATGTAGGAAATATATATTTATATATACATATACACACACACACAAACTTCAACTTCATAGTGACAGTAATAATTTGTTATTTGCTTACCTTCATCGACTTTTTATTGAACTAAACATCATAGCAATACCAATTCATAATAACGTAGTCAAAAGAATAAGGGAGAGTTGCAATTGTCTATTCTGCCTATACTGAATTTATTGGATTTTTGATGAAAAAATACAAATATAAAATCAAGCAACCAGTGAAACTGTATTAACTAAAGTAAACAGGAAATGCTGCAAATGCACAGCATGTTAATCAGTATCTGTAAGTAGAAAAGATAGATGAATATCTGTGCGTTAGACACCAATAGAACTGCTACGTATTTCTAGTAGGTCTGTTCATATTTATTTCCCACATTTGCAGTTTAAAAAAAAATTTATCCAACTGTATGGCAAGTTACTTTTACTTGACTATCTTTTAGGAAGATAAATAAAGTTGAGAGTGGATCTCACCCTTCAGCAGGCATTTATTATTGGTAACCTTTAAAATTGTCCACGTATGTAGAGAATTATTATATAGGGTTAAATATTAATATAGTTGCTAAAATAATGTAGTAGAAAGAAGCGAGTTAGGATCTGAAATAATTTTTTGCTTCACTTAACCTTAATGCAAATAAGTATACAGTTCTGCACTGTCCTGCTCTAGTTTAATTTTCATTTCTGTACTTTTCTAACTTGGCACCTTTATAAGGTCTAGCAAATGTTTCAAGTAATAAAATACTCATCAAAACCCAGCACATTTGATCTTTTATTAACAAAAGTAAATTAGTTAGAAAGTGCTAGACATTTGTAATTTTTCTCAATTTCAACTAAAGATTATGTTGCACGTGGTTTGGTTCAGATGGACACACTCTCCCCATACAACTCTAGGCTGAAGAGGACAAGAAACAGATGAAATTATTTAAATGTTCACATTCCATGTACAAAGTAACAATTTTGTACTATGGAAAACAAGGTCAATGTGGTAATTTGCATTTATTACCAACTATGTCCTTACACAAATTACTTGGTTACATTCAACTCTAAATGTCTCCTTGAGAAATGAAAGTTGTTTCAAAATAAAGGCTGTTTCCCTCAAACAGGATCCCAACTATTGTTTACAAAGTGACTGCCACATTTGCTGCCCCAAATACAACATAACATTTTCGGACCAAAAAAAAGCTATTTTTTTCCAAGAGTGTAGCTGTGTGGTGATTTATATCTCCATGCATCATATTGCTGGATTTAAAACCGAAACACACAGCTAATAAGCAAGTCCAATCAGTCATGTTTCCCCACTCTGCTCCATTTCCAAAAAAATGATTTTTCTTTATATGCGCAGGCTGAATGATGCAACGGGATAATGTCCCATCTAAAATTGCACTTGTTAAAATGATAATCCACCAGCCACAAGATTGAACTACATTCAAAGAATGTGAAGAACATGCCATAACACTCATACTGGTAAATTCCTGTCCATATCCTATTTGCATACAACAGAATCATTTGCCATTATGCATTTCTTTACAGTTAACTCCACATAACTGAATGCTTTATGCTCACATTACATGAGCAATTGACCCCGCAACAGGAAAAAAAACATTTTTTTTCATCAGGGAAGTGAACTTTAAGATAGTGTGCTCACAGTAGACAATATATTACAAATGACGAGAGGAAATAAACTGAGGTATGCTTTCAAAACTTTACCTCATTCTTTCAGATGACACTTGTATGTACAGGTAGTATTATCTATAGAGGCAATATTGTCTAACACAACAGTACACTTCAGATCGATGTAAAAGCTACCTCTGAAATGCCAGAGTTTGAAGAAACTCGTGGAGATTCACTTAAGCAAGATTGTGGGTAATGAGAGTGTCATGTTTTGGTATTTCAGACAATGTTGCCCTTGGGATAATTATATATTAAAATTGTTACTACTGCAAGTTCACAGGACAGTAGGACTGGCAGCTGTAGATTAGAATTTTATGGGGAAGTCGGAATCAGTGTGTTTGAGACAATGAAAGATAGTTTAACAATCGCGAGAGCGGGCGGTGCGGGAGGTTAAAGGTCGGCGGCAGATCGGAAGCCAGCTGGTGCAGAGGCTGAAGGTAAAACAAAGAAGTAGAAAGAAATCAAAGGGTGACGTCACAGCTGAGCAGGTAAGTGATTGACTGGTGGATTGGTGAGTATTTAATTTTTTTCTCTTTTATTTCCTTATCAGTTGGTAACCTTTGACATTGTTGCCAAATTAAGTTAATTTAAGGGTTTAGTCATGGCAGGAGAGCCCAGACCCATGTCATGTTGCTCCTGTGCTATGTGGGAAGTCAGGGATGCACTCAGTGCCCCTGACTACATGTGCAGGAAGTGCATCCAGCTGCAGCTCCTGACAGACCGCATTGCGGCACTGGAGCTGCACATGGATTCACTTTGGAGCATCCGCGATGCTGAGAATGTCGTGAATAGCACGTTTAATGGTCACACCGCAGGTAAAGGTTACTCAGGTAGATAGTGAATGGGTGACCATCAGGCAGAGTAGTGGAAGGAAGGTAGTGCAGGGATCCCCTGCGGTCATTCAACTCCAAAACAGATACACCACCTAGGTGCTGTTTGGGGGGGGGGGGGGGGGTGACTCATCAGGAGAGGGCAGCAGCAGCCACCAAGTTCATGGCACCATTGGTGGCTCTGCTGCACAGGAGGGCAGGAAAATGAGTGAGAGCGCTATACTGGTAGGGGATTCTATTCTAAGGGGAATAGATAGGCATTTCTGTGGCCGCAATTGAGACTCCAGGATGGTATGTTGCCTCCCTGGTGCAAGGGTCAAGGATGTCTCGGAGCGGCTGCAGGACATTTTGGAGTGGGAAGGTGAACAGCCAGTTGTCGTGGTGAATTTAGGTACCAACGATATAGGTTAAAAAAAAACAGGATGAGGTCCTACAAGCTGAATTTAGGGAGCTAGGAGTTAAGTTAAAAAGCAGGACCTCAAAGATAGTAATCTCAGGATTGCTATCAATGCCACATGCTAGTCAGAGTAGGAATTGCAAGATAGCCAAGGTGAATACGTGGCTTGAGGAGTGGTACAGAAGGGAGGGATTCAAATTCCTGGGACATTGGAACCGGTTCTGGGGGATGTGGGACCAGTACAAAATCGGACGGTCTGCACCTGGGCAGGACCGGAACCAATGTCCAAGGAGGAGCGTTTGCTAGTGCTGTTGGGGAGGGGTTAAACTAATATGGCAGGGGGGTGGGAACCTATGCAGGGAGATAGAGGGAATGAAGTAAAATGGGGGCAGAAGCAAAAGATAGAAAGAGGAAAAGTAAAGTGGAGGGCAGAGAAACCCAAGGCAAAAACCAAAAAGGGCCACATTACAGCAAAATTCGAAAGGAACAGTGTGTGAAAAAGACAAGGCTGAAGGCGCTGTGTCTCAATGCGAAGAGTATTCGTAATAAGGTGGACGAATTAACTGCGCAGGCAGCTATTAACGAGTATGATATAATTGGGATTACGGAGACATGGCTCCAGGGTGACCAAGGCTGGGAACTCAACATCCAGGGGTATTCAACATTCAGGAAGGACAGACAGAAAGGAAAAGGAGGTAGGGTAGCGTTGCTGGTTAAAGAGGAAATTAATGCAATAGTAAAGAAGGACATTAGCTTGGCTGATGTGGAATCTGTATGGTAGAGTTGCGGAATACCAAAGGACAGAAAACGCTACTGGGAGTTGTGTACAGACCAAACAGTAATAGTGAGGTTGGGGACAGCATCAACAAGAAATTAGGGATGCGTGCAATAAAGGTACAGCAGTTATCATGGGCGACTTTAATCTATATATAAATTGGGCTAACCAAACTGGTAGCAATACGGTGAGGGAGGATTTCCTGGAGTGTATTAGGGATGGTTTTCTAGACCAATATGTCGAGGAACCAACGAGACGGTTGGCCATCCTAGACTGGGTGATGTATAATGAGAAAGGACTAATTAGCAATCTTGTTGTGCGAGGCCTCTTGGGGAAGAGTGACCATAATATGGTAGAATTCCTTACTAAGATGGAGTGTGACACAGTTAATTCAGAGACTAGGGTCCTGAACGTAAGGAAAGGTATGAGACGTCAATTGGCTAGAATAGACTGGCGAATTATATTTAAAGGGTTGACGGTGAATAGGCAATGGCAAACATTTAAAGATCACATGGATGACCTTCAACAATTGTACATCCCTGTCTGGAGTAAAAATAAAACGGGGAAGGTGGCTCAACCACGGCTAACAAGGGAAATTAGGGAAAGTGTTAAATCCAAGGAAGAGGCATATAAAGTGACCAGAAAAAGCAGCAAACTTGAGGACTGGGAGAAATTTAGAATTCAGCAGAGGAGGACAAAGGGTTTAATTAGGAGGGGGAAAATAGAGTAGGAGAAGAAGCTTGCTGGGAACATAAAAACTGACTGCAAAAGCTTCGATAATCTTTTTCTCTTCACATATCTAGTGAAGACAAACGTAGGTCCCTTGCAGTCAGAATCATGTGAATTTAAAATGGGGAACAAAGAAATGGCAGAGCAATTGAACAAATACTTTGGTTCTGTCTTCACGAAGGAAGACACAAATAACCTTCTGGAAATACTAGGGGACCGAGGGTCTAGTGAGAAGGAGGAACTGAAGGAACTTATTAGTCAGGAAATTGTGTTAGGGAAATTGGTGGGATTGAAGGCTGATAAATTCCCAGGGCCTGATAGCCTGCATCCCAGAGTACTTAAGGAAGTGGCCTGAGAAATAGTGGATGCATTTTCCAACAGTCTATCGACTCTGGATCAGTTCTTATGGACTGGAAGGTAGCTAATGTAACACCACTTTTTTAAAAAAAAAGAGAAAATGGGGAATTATAGACCGGTTTGCCTGACATCAGTAGTGGGGAAAATGTTGGAATCTATTATTAAAGATGAAATAGCAGCGCATTTGGAAAGCAGTGACTGGATCAGTCCAAGTCAGCATGGATTTATGAAAGGGAAATCGTGCCTGACAAAATCTTCTGGAATTTTTTTTTGAGGATGTAACTAGTAGAGTGGACAAGGGAGAACCAGTGGATGTGGTGTATTTGGACTTTCAAAAGGCTTTTGACAAGGTCCCACACAAGAGATTGGTGTGCAAAATTAAAGCACATGGTATTGGGGGTAATGTATTGACATGGATAGAGAACTGGTTGGCAGACAGGAAGCAAAGAGCGGGAATAAACGGATCCTTTTCAGAGTGGCAGGCAGTGACTAATGGGGTACCGCAGGGCTCAGTGCTGGGACCCCAGCTATTTACATTAATGATTTAGATGAAGGAATTGAGTTTGCAGATGACACTACTTGGACAGGTTAGGTGAGTGGGCAAATGCATGGCAGATGCAGTATAATGTGGATAAATGCGAGGTTATCCACTTTGGTGGCAAAAACATGAAGGCAGATCATCATCTGAATTTCGTCAGATTACGAAAAGGGGAGGTGCAACAAGACCTGGGTGTCATGGTACATCAGTCATTGAAAGTTGACATATAGGTACAGCAGGCGGTAAAGGCGGCAAATGGCATGTTGGCCGCCTTAGCTAGGGGATTTGAGTATAGGAGCAGGGAGGTCTTACTGCAGTTGTATAGGCCTTGGTGAGGCCTCACCTGGAATATGGTGTACAATTTTGGTCTCAATCTGAGAAAGGACGTTCTTGCTATTGAGGGAGTGCAGCGAAGGTTCAGCAGACTGATTCCCGGGATGGGAGGACTGGCATATGAAGAGAAACTGGATCGACTGGGCTTGTATTCACTGGAGTTTAGAAGAATGAGAGGGGATCTCATAGAAACATCTAAAATTCTGATGGGATTGGACAGATTAGATGCAGGAAGAATGTTCCCTATGTTGAAGTCCGGAACCAGAGGTCACAATCTAAGGATAAGGGGTAAGCCATTTAGGACCGAGATGAGGAGAAACCTCTTCACTCAAAGTTGTTAGCCTGTGGAATTCTCTACCGCAGAGAGTTGTTGATGCCAGTTCGTTGGATATATTCAAGAAGGGGTTAGATATGGCCCTTATGGCTAAAGGGATCAAGGGGTATGGAGAGAAAGAAGGAAAGGGGTACGGAGGTGAATGATCTTATTGAATGGTGGTGCAGGTTCGAAGGGCCAAATGGCTTACTCCTGCATCAATTTTCTATGTAATCCAGTGATGATTCACACACATTTGCTGCTGTGCCAACTCTATTCATTTGACCTTAACAGAGGTCAATGCCAAGTTAGGCTGGTAGATTCTGATCTAGGGAGTGAGGCACGCAAGTCAGTTTGACTAAAAGTTGACACCGGAGTCAGGCTTTTACAAGAGCTGCAAAAGCTACAAGCAGGCAGGCAGGCAACAAAAATGGAATTCAGGAGAGGAGAAAATTAGCTTTAGGTCAAGCAAGAAAAAACACCAATGTCAGGTAGCGTAGCATATTGATTTTATATTATATGAAAGCAAACTGTAAAGAAGAAAATAGACAAATCCAATCGTAACTGTTCTGTATGTTCATCTGATGAGAAAGACAGCAGCAAACAATTCACATGAAGTCTTATCTCACCATGCATTTGCTGGGTTTGGTCTTTTGCAACATTGAAGAAATACTTGTGCAAAAGACACAAGAATCCACATCACAAGGGGATGCTATTGTTATATCCCTCAGTTATGCGACTGTACAAGTGGACACAGGGCAGCACGCATCAACTCACCTGGAGGGAGCGACCAATACCATTGATCCTGGTAAGGCATCTGTTGCAGACCCAAATTCATAACAGGATGTAGTGACTTAAGTTTTGCATATACAAGTGCTATGTGAACAATACCAATTTTTCTTCAACATTTGTTCATCTGTTGTATGATCTTCAAGTGTAATTTTCTATCAACGCTGAACATCATATACTGAATTCAGATTCAGGCATGGCCAGAAAGAAAGCATTAGTGTCAGCAACAGTGCTCAAAAACAGTTATGATCGGAAATACTGGAATTAGCCAAACATTGAATTATTAGTGGAAAACTAGATTGCTGTAATGCACATTGGATTTTGCAATGAAAACAAACACATTTTTGTGCCAGACTGGCCCCTCAGTTTTGGTGATAAATATATAACAAACATATTTCACCTGGTTTTCTGTCGGATTCTTTCAAGATTTTCATAGTTTTGAAGAACACTTCTCTCAGGCCACTGTGAAGGGCTTAGTGTTGAGACATCACTTTCTAGAGAGACAAAAGTTTAAAATGAAATATTCACAAAATGCCTAATTTCCTTAAAAAGTACCAGGTGTGCATTAGTATTTAAAAGAGGAAGGAAAGTCTATGGGTGAGGACTAATTTGTTCAACGTGTTCCCCCTTTTAATACACAAGAAAATAATTTTGGACAGGAATCAATGACTTAAGAACCCCCTGCATCCCACCCCACTACACCTCCCCCCCCCAACAATTTAGCATCTGATGAAAGATCATCATCTTAAAACATTAACACTGGTTTCTCACTCCACAGATGTTGCCGAACTGAATTAGTGTTTTCTAGCATTTTCTGTTTTATTTCAAATTTCCAGCATGCTCAGTATTTTACTTTTGTCAATTTAACATCGTCAGGGATACTATCAAGTTTGTCTCCCATAATGCTAGGTTGTTCCAATGGTGCCAATTACGGGAGTATTGCTGTTAATCCCAAAGTGGCTCCGTAGCAAACAGGAGAAACCACCTCAAAAAATACCAAACCTGTGCTACAGGTTAGCAATGCTTTTCCTTTAAAAACAAGGAAACATTAAAGATATTCCTGCTAACACTATTATTTCCATTATTTAAAAATCCTTACCTCAACTACAAATTTATTCACAGCCTCATCCCACCCGACCTCTGCAACTTTCTCTAGACATACATCCCAGTTTACACACTTGTGAATATCCATCACTGTGAATAGCCATTACTGTGCAACACCCTCCTGCCAGATGCCATTATTTGCATAGCCTTCAGCAATCAAGTTTCTGCTGACTGAAACTCACTTCCTAAAACCTTTCTGCCATGCTTCACCTCTCTCCCTTCTAAATGTGCTCAAAACTTATTACTTCAACCTTCCCAATGGTCATCCTCCCCAACTCTTCCCAATCCCTTGCTGATAATTTACTCCCCCAGAGATTTTCCTTCCCCTTAAGCAAGCCAAATCTTACTGCAGGCAATCTGCATCTACACCTGTGCACCAGGATGTTAATGGTTTATATTATCTTACTTACATAACTTAAATTTAATGAACTGTTGAAACATAGAAAGTCCAGTTTGAATTTCACACCAATATGACTCATCAAAATAAACCTACAAAATTTTAGTAAATTTTACAACTAGTATGTTCCAGTTTGGTTAAAAGTGGATAGTGTTTTGCCAGATACATTTGAATTAATCTATAATTTTTTTTTAGGCAATTATGGTACTTAGCGCCCTTTTAAAAAAAAATTGAACAGATTCATTATTTGGAATGGCGAAAGGGAGGAGGGAAAAGAATGAAGAGAAAAACTAAAAACTGTCAAAACTCCATTCAGTATCAATCCTAATGACCAGTTTCATTTAAGGTGCTTCTTCTACTTGTACATAAAAGTCACATTCCCACTATACTTGAGAATTTGGCAGCAGCTTAATGTTTAAATTGTGTCTAGCCAGTGTCATTTGATAATAAATGGTGTGCTAACTGACCTTATACTGACATGTAGCAAAGCCGTATGATCAGTAAATAGTTCCCAAAAGAGTGCTTTTTACTATTTAACAATCTTTCTCAGACATGTATATTTTACTGCACAAGTATTTATTAAAGGTGAGGTGCAAGAATATGGGATATATCAACATAGAGAATTCAGTGAGGGATACAGTACTGAATAATAACTGACAGTAACACACAAGTCAGGCACAGCATGGGTCAAATGTAAGACAGCATATTTCTACTTTAAAAAAAATGCTGTCATGGTCTCTTAGAATTAGACTGCCAAATCAGTGCTATTTACTGAACTTAAAGAATGTCTTATGTTGTGATTTCATAATTGATGTGAAATATATTAAAACTGACTAAACTCATGTGTCATATAATCTGTAATTTCCTGGTTCTCGGGTGACTAGTCTGCCTTCACTTAAAAGGATAACTTGGTTTTAATCATAATTGTTTCCCTTGATGTCTTCCACCCTTACAATTCTCTTTTTTCCTTTCCATCCCCAATTTATAGTTTTAGTGTTCCTCAATTGCTTTTCTAGTCATCTCTTCTAATTTCATACAGCTTTTAAAACTCCTTTGCTTTCTCTGTCTGCTTCACTGGCTTTGTCTAGTCAATCACTTTGGCTATGTTTGACCCTCTCATTTCTGATACTACACAAGTTTTCAACGTCCCCTTAAAAGTAACATTGCCCCAGTTTACTGAAACCCAGTGCTTATTTTTCTGTTTTTATTATATTTCATCATAACACAAGAACATAATAGGAACAGGAGAAGGCTATTCAATTATGACCATGGCTGATCTTCAACCTCAACTCCACTTTCCTGCACTATCCCCATATACCTCAATCTACCAATCTCAATCTTGAACGTTCTCACTGACTTGAGCATCCACAGCTGTCTGGGGTAGAGAATTCCAAAGATTCACAACTCTGAGTGAAGAAATTACTCCTCATCCCAGTCCTAAATGGCCAACCCCTTATTCTGTGACCCCTAGTTCTAGACTGCCCAGCCAAGGGAAAACATCCTCCCAGCATCTAGCCCGTCAAGCCCTCAGAATTGAACTATATAGGAATACCCAGAGGCTGAAAGCCGTCAATTGCTTCACATTTATTATCCCTGGTACATTGCTGAAGCCTAGGTCCAAGAGGTCTGGGTACTCTGTTTCACTTATTGTCACAAACAGACATCTCCAATTAACTTAATCCTTTCATTCTCTTCTTTGTTGAGGTAATCCTTATTCTATCCAATTAATTGCAGCAAAGTCCCAAAGATACAAATCATATGCACTCTTAAATGACATTTAAGCTACAAAAATCAATAACGATGTAATGGAGGCATCATAGGATGGAGCTGCGGAATACCAAAGGGCAGAAAACGCTACTGGGAGTTGTGTATAGACCACCAAACAGTAGTAGTGAGGTTGGGGACAGCATCAAACAAGAAATTAGGGATGCGTGCAATAAAGGTACAGCAGTTATCATGGGCAACTTTAATCTACTTATAGATTGGGCTAACCAAAATGGTAGCAATACGGTGGAGGGGGATTTCCTGGAGTGTATTAGGGATGGTTTTCTAGGCCAGTGTGTCAAGGAACCAATTAGAGGGCTGGTCATCCTAGACTGGGTTGTGTGTAATGAGAAAGGACTAATTAGCAATCTTGTTGCGCGAGGACCCTTGGGGAAGAGTGACCATAATATAGTAGAATTCTTTATGAAGATGGAGAGTGACAGTTAATTCAAAGCCTAGGATCCTGAACTTCAGGAAAAGTAACTTCGATGGTATGAGACATGAATTGGCTAGAATAGACTGGCCAATGATACTTAAAGGGTTGACGGTGAATAGGCAATGGCAAACATTTAAAGATCATATGCATGAAGTTCAACAATTGTACATCACTGTCTGGAGTAAAAATAAAACGGGGAAAGTGGCTCAACCGTGACTAACAAGGGAAATTAAGGATAGTGTTAAATCCAAGGAAGAGACACATAAATTGGCCAGAAAAAGCAGCAAACCTGAGGACTGGGAGAAATTTAGAATTCAGCAAAAGAGGACAAAAGGTTTAATTAGGAGGGAGATAATAGAGTATGAGAGGAAGCTTGCTGGGAACATAAAACCTGACTGCAAAAGCTTCTATACATGTGAAGAGTAAACGATTAATGAAGACAAACGTAGGTCCCTTGCAGTCAGATTCAGGTGAATTTATAATGGGGAACAAAGAAATGGCAGACCAGTTGAACAAATACTTTGGTTCTGTCTTCACGAAGGAAGACACAAATAACCGTCCGGAAATACTAAGGCACCGAGGGTCTAGTGAGAAGGAGGAACTGAAGGAAATCTGTATTAGTCAGGAAATTGTGTTAGGGAAATTGATGGGATTGAAGGCCAATAAATCCCCAGGGCCAGATAATCTGCATCCCAGAGTATGTAAGGAAGTGGCCCTAGAAATAGTGGATGCATTGGTGATCATTTTCCAACAGTCTATCGACTCTGGATCAGTTCCTATGGACTGGAGGGAAGCTAATGTAACACCACCTTTTTAAAAAAAAGAGGGAAAGAGAAAACAGGTAACTTTAGACTGGTTAGCCTGACATCAGTAGTGGGGAAAATGTTGGAATCAATTATTATGAAATAGCAGCGCATTTGGAAAGCAGTGACAGGATCAGTCCAAGTCAGCATGGATTTATGAAAGGGAAATCATGCTTGACAAATCTTCTGGAATTTTTTGAGGATGTAAGTAGAGTGGACAAGGGAGAACCAATGGATGTGGTGTATTTTGGACTTTCAAAAGGCTTTTGATTGGTGTGCAAAATTAAAGCACATGGTATTGGGGGTAATGTACTGACATGGAGAGAACTGGTTGGCAGACAGGAAGCAGAGAGTGGGGATAAACTGGTTCTTTTCAGAATGGCAGGCAGTGACTAGTGGGGTGCTGCAGGGCTCAGTGCTGGGACCCCAGCTATTTACAATATACATTAATGATTTAGATGAAGGAATTGAGTGCAATATCTCCAAGTTTGCAGATGACACTAAGCTGGGCAGCGGTGTGAGCTGTGAGGAGGACGCTAAAATGCTGCAGGGTGACTTGGACAGGTTAGGTGAGTGGGCAAATGCATGACAGATGCAGTATAATGTGGATAAATGTGAAGTTATCCACTTTGGTGGCAAAAACACGAAGGCAGATTATCTGAATGGCGGCAGATTAGGAAAAGGGGAGGTGCAACGAGACCTGGGTGTCATGGTACATCAGTCATTGAAAGTTAGCATGCAGGTACAGCAGATGGTGAAAAAGGCAAATGGCATGTTGGCCTTCATAGCTAGGGGATTTGAGTACAGGAGCAGGGAGGTCTTACTGCAGTTGTACAGGGCCTTGGTGAGGCCTCACCTGGAATATTGTGTTCAGTTTTGGTCTCCTAATCTGAGGAAGGACGTTCTTGCTATTGAGGGAGTGCAGCGAAGATTCACTAGACTGAGTCCCGGGATGGCAGGACTGACATATGAGGAGAGACTGGATCGACTGGGTCTGTATTCACTGGAGTTTAGAAGGATGAGAGGGGATCTCATAGAAACATATAACATTCTGACAGGACTGGACAGGTTAGATGCAGGAAGAATGTTCCCGATGTTGGGGAAGTCCAGAACCAGGGGACACAATCTAAGGATAAGGGGTAAGCCATTTAGAACTGAGATGAGGAGAAACTTCTTCACTCAGAGTTGTTAACCTGTGGAATTCCCTACTGCAGAGAGTTGTTGATGCCAGTTCATTGGATATATTCAAGAGCGAGTTAGATATGTATTTACCCCCTCCCTTTCCAAGATTCTCCAGCTGCCGTGCGATATCCCTTACCCTGGCACTGGGTAGGCCCCACATCCTTCGGGAGGAGGTTTTGCTACAGCTATACAAAACCCTGGTTAGATCACATTTGGATTACTGTGTACAGTCCTGGGTACCGCAGCTAAAGGGATCAAGGGGTATGGAGAGAAAGCAGGAAAGGGGTACTGAGGTCAATGATCAGCCATGATCTTATTGAATGGTGGTGGAGGCCCAAATGGCCTACTCCTGCACCTATTTTCTATGTTTCTATCATTGAATTACTCAAATAATTAAATGGCTAAGCTTTAGCGATGATTAAAGGATCATTATATATATGCACAATTTTACTTTTAAAAAAAAGTTGAATTTCTACAAAAAAATACAACTTACCAGTATGTTTAAAAGCTTCCTCTTGTTTTTGACGTATGTTGCCCAGAGTGGTGCTTGGCAGGTTACTGGCACACTGCCTAAAGTACTGTTCTCTTGCCAAGGTTAACAATGCCTTCAATTCATTGACGGGAATTAATGAATGCTTTTTATTCATCTGCTTTCTTTCTGTATAAATAAAATAAAGCAATGGGTAACTTTACTATAATATAGAAATGAAAAATATGTATTTTTATATAATATTCATCACATTTCAATGCACATTGACAATTTGCCGACAGAGAAAAGCTTTTCTTGTCTCAGTTTGGTGGGTTGGAGCTGCAAGTAAATATTTAATATAATACAATGTACCGAATTCTTTATTAAAAAAATCATAGTGTAGTTTAATCACAATATTCCATGGTTGATCAAGAATATTTAGAGACAACGGTAATATTATACATCCATATACCAGGAGTGTCATTTTATTGTGGTCTTGTAGTCTTTAATTCACACTCCATCAATAGTAGCAGCGTCGTGACCTTTAACTAAGCTACACTGAATTATGTAGAACATTTGAAACATGGCTTAGAGTCAAAATTATGACAGTCTGGTTAACATCAAAATATTACTCACAGCCCAATATCAGCTGAATGAAAGCATCCTAGTACACTGATGCATTTAAATTTTATTCAACCCCTCAAACATATAAAAATGTTACTCTATGTGCATTCTGACAATGATGGGATTTCTTTTATGAAATGCAATTTTTACAAATAATGTACATTTTCATATATTTCCAAAATGGTAAACTAACAAAAGCTGACCAACAGCTTCCAATTTAAAAAAAAAACTCAAACATCCCTGAATATGAGTATATCTGCAATTTAAGTACTGAAAAACCTATGTGGTGTGGTATGGACTGGACATAACTTAAGGTGCAGGTATTTATATTTTTATATTGCAAAAGATTAAGATAAAAATTGTAGATTTTCCCTCATTTCTTGAAAAAATGCAGCTTGTTCATATATATATTGCTGCTCTCATACTAAAAAATGCTGTTAAAAAAGCATATGGGATCTTAGAAATATAGTAGTAGGCCATTCAGCCCCTTGAGCCTGTTCTGTCATTCTATGAGATCATGGCTGATCTGTATCCAAACTCCACCCACCTACCTTGGCTCCATATGCCTGAATAATCTTGGATAGCAAACATCGATCGCTCAGATTTAAAATGATTAACTGAGCTAACATCTACTGCTTTTTGAGTGTTCCACACTTCTACTACCGTGTTTGAAGGAGTGTTTCCTAACTGTTCTCTTGAATGGTCTGACTCCGATTTTAAGGTTATGCACCCATGTCCTAGACCCATCAGCGGAAAAAGTTGCTTTCTATCTATCCTATCAGTTCCTTTCAAAATCCTAAAAACTTCAACCTAATCACCCCTTAACCATCCATGTTCCAGGGAATACAAGCCTTGTTTATGTTATGTCACTTCAGAATCTAACCCGTGAATCTGCGCTGCATTCCGGTCCAAGGACAATATATCCTTTCTAAGGTGCGGTACCCAGGACTGTACACAGTAATCCAAATGTGATCTAACCAGGGTTTTGTATAGCTGTAGCAAAACCTCCTCCCGAAGGGTGTGGGGCCTACCCAGTGCCAGGGTAAGGGATATCGCACGGCAGCTGGAGGATCTTGGAAAGGGAGAGGGTAAATCCAGTTGTTGCGGTTCATGTTGGAACAAACGACATGGGTAGGAACAGGGAGGAGGTCCTGCTGAAAGAGTATCAGGAATTAGGCTGTAAATTAAAAAGCAGGACATCGAGTGTAATAATCTCTGGATTATTGCCTGAGCCACATGCAAATTGGCATAGAAGCAGACAGATCAGGAGAATTAACACATGGCTAAAGGGCTGGTGTGGGAAAGAGGGGTTCCTTTTCATGGGACACTGGCACAAGTTCTGGGACAAGGAGCTGTACTGATGGGACGGGCTCCATCTGAACCAGGATGGGACCCATGTCCTAGCAGAAAGGGTAAATAGGGAGGTGGCAAAGGCTTTAAACTAGTAAGATGCCCGGGGGGGGGGGGGGGGGAAGAAAGAGATGGATCTACAAGAAACATTACCAGTCTAAATATAAATAAAATAAGAAAAGCATAGGAAAGAATAAAGTAAAGGAGGACATTGATTGCAAGGGAATAAAGAGAGTTATAGAACAGGAACTGTTTACAAAGATGGTTAACATAAAGTGAGAGGAAATCCTATTAAAAATGAGTTAAACTATCTGCACAGCAATGCACAGTGTGTCCATAATAAAACACGGGAGTTGGAGGCAATCATGCATTGCGAGGAAACAGACATAGGTAGGGATTACTGAGACATGGCTACAGAAAAATCAGGCCTGGGAATTAAACATTGCAGGGTATAATATGTTTAGAAGTGATAGAGGGAAACATAGAAACATAGAAAATAGGTGCAGGAGCAGGCCATTCGGCCCTTTGAGCCTACACCACCATTCAATATGATCATGACTGATCATGCAACTTCAGTACCCCACTCCTGCTTTCTCTCCATGCCCCGATCCCTTTAGCCGTAAGGGCCACATCGAACTCCCTTTTGAATATATCCAACGAACTGGACTCAACAACTTTGTGGTAGAGAATTACATAGGTTCACAATTCTCTGGGTGAAAAAGTTTCTCCTCATCAGTCCTAGATGGCTTACCCCTTTATCCTTAAGACTGTGACCCTTGGTCCTGGACTTCCCTAACATCGGGAACATTCTTCCTGCATCTAACCTGTCCAATCCCTTCAGAATTTTATATGCTTCTATGAGATCCCCTCTCATTCTTCCACATTCCCAGTCGATCCAGTCTTTCTTCATATGTCAGTCCTGCCATCCTGGGAATCAGTCTGGTGAACCTTCACTGCACTCCCTCAATAGCAAGAATGTCCTTCCTCAGATTAAGAGACCAAAACTGCACACAATATTCAAGGTGTGGTCTCACCAAGGCCCTGTACAACTGCAGCAAGACCTCCCTGCTCCTATACTTTCAAATGACTGATGTACCATGACACAGGTCTCGTTGCACCTCTCCTTTTACTAATCTGTCACCATTCAAAAGGAGAGATGGAGTAACTACTTATTAGGGATAACAATGGCAATAGAAGAAAGTGACGCAGCTATCAGCAAGACAAAAATAGAATCCATATGGATAGCGATAAAAGATAATAAAGGATTAATAACACTAATAGGTGCAGTCTACAGATCACCTAATAGTGGAAGGGAGGTGGAGGAAGAAATATGCAGACAAATTAGGGAAATGAGTAAAAAAACATATTATATTATTAAGGGGGGGATTTCAACTACCCCAATATTAATTGGGTAGGTAAAGGGGATAAGGGAATGGAATTCCTACAATTTGTACAGGACTCCTTTCGAACCCAATGTAAAAAGCCCAAGGAAGGATTCGCTATTAGATCTAGTAATTGGAAACGAACCAGAGCAGATGAGAAGTAAAAGTAGGGGAACATCTAGGCAAGTGTGATAAAATAATACGCTTTAAGATGATAATTGAGAAGGCCACAAGTGTGACAAAAACAACTTGTATTTATATAGCGCCTTTAATGTGGTAAAACGTCCCAAGGCGCTTCACAGGAGTGTTACAAGACAATACAAATAAATCTGACACCAAGCCACATAAGAAATTATGGCAGATGACCAAACTTGGTCAAAGAGGTGGGTTTTAAGGAGCATCTTAAAAAGGAGGAAAGAGAGGTAGAGTGGCAGAGAGGGAGCTCCAGAGCTTGGGGCCCAGGCAGCTGAAGGCACGGCCACCAATGGTTGAAGAGTTATAATTCGGGATGCTCAAGTAGGCAGAATATGAGCAGCTCAGACATCTCAAGGGGTTGTGAGGCTGAAGGAGATAAGAGATATGGAGGGGTAATAGATTGGAGAAAACCAGGGTAATAGATTGGAGAAAAGCTGATTTTGAGGGGCTGAGAATAAAACTTGAGAAAATAAAATGGGCAACAATATTGACAAAAAACAATGTAGAACAGCAATGGGAAATATTTAAAACAATGTTCAACACAGTGCAGGAATATAATCCGCTAAAAGGAAAAATCAAACTAAACACTAATGAGACTCTATGGATGAACAAAGCCATTAGGGAACAATTGAGGGTAAGGAAAGAGGCCTACATTAAGTACATAGACAGAAGAGTGCATGATAAGGGAGAATAGGAAAAGATTAGGAGAGAAGTAAAAAAAAACAATTAGGAAGGCAAAAGGAACTATTAAATTAAATTATCAAGGAATATAAAACAAAATAGTAAAATATTTTACAGGCACATCAATAGATAAAGGACAAAAGCAAAATACTGCAGATGCTGGAATCTGAAATAAAAACAGAAAATGCTGGAAATCTCAGCAGGTCAAGCAGCATCTATGGAGAGAAACAAGCGTTAATGTTTCAGGTCTGTGACGCTCCGTCAGAATGTTCTGATGAAGGGTCACAGACCTGAAATGTTAACTCTGTTTCTCTCCACAGACGCTGCTTGACCTGCTGAGACTTCCAATAAATAAAAGGACGGTTGGGATGGAAATAGGGCCATTAAGGGAGAGAGAGGATAATACCACAGTTAATGATAGAGAGATGGCAGAAATATTAATTATTTTGCTGCAGTATTTACGAGGGAGATAGAGTGGTGGACGTGACATTGGATGATGAGATTAGTAATGAGATAAGTGTATTTAAAATAGAGGAAATATATTAAATAAACCCATCAAACTCAAAGGAGGATAAAACCCTTGATTCGGATGGATTACATCCACGCATTTTAAAAGAATCTAGGGAAGAGATAGCAGAGGCATTACTATGCATAGTTAACAATTCGTTAGAAAAAGGTGTAGTGCCGCAGGACTGGCAGATAGTTAACGTAATACCTAAATTTTTAAGGGGGATAGAACATGTCCAATGAATTGTAGATCAGTCAGCTTATCATCGGTGATGGGAAAAATAATGGAATCCCTACTAAAGGAGAAAATAGAACATCTAGAAACCAAAAATGTAATGAATAGCCAGCATGGATTTCAAAAAGAGAAAGTCTTGCTTGACCAACCTCATTGATTTTTTTGAATAGGTAAGAGAGAGAGTAGACAATGGTAATGCAGTAGATTTAATTTATCTAGATTTTCAAAAAGTCCTCGATAAGGTACCCCATTATAGACGGATAAATAAGGTCAGAGAAAGCAGAGTCAAGGGACAAGTAACAGAATGGATAGCTAAAGTAGAGGTAAAGGGTAGCTATTCATAGTTGCAGAAAGTACGTAGTGATGTTCCACAAGGATCAGTGCTGGGACCACTATTGTTCCCAATTTATATTAACAATTTCTAAATTTGCGGAGGACACCAAATTTTGGGGGGGGAAAGAAAGAGGAGATGGTTAATACCAAGGAGGACTGCAACAAATTATAGGAGGACATTAACAAACTTGCAGAATGGGCATATAATTGCCCAATGAAGTTCAACGCAGATAAATGTGAGGTATTACATTTTGGTAGGAAGAATAGGGAGGTCACTTATTACTTGCAGGGTGCGAGGTTGGGTGGGGTAGAGGAACAAAGGGATCTCGGAGTACAAATACACAAATCACAAAGTTGCGACACAGGTTAGCAAGGCCATAAAAAAAAAGCAAACCAAGCACTAGGGTTCATTTCTAGAGGTATAGTTTTAAAGTAGGGAAGTTACTTTAATTTCAGCTAAATCTCTTATGTGGGGCACAGAGTACAAAAGCAAATAAGTTATGCCAAACCTTTATAAAATCATTGGTTAGCCCTCAGCTAGAGTATTGTGTCCAATTCTGGACATCACACTTTAGGAAAGATGTCAAGGCCTTTGAGAAGGTGCAGATAAGATTTACTAGAATGATATCAGGGATGAGGGACTTAGTTATCTGGAGAGACTAGAGAAGCTGGGATTGTTCAACTTAGAGCAGAGTTGGTTAAGGGGAGATTTAATAGAGGTGTTCAAAATAATGAAGGGTTTGGAGAGTAAAATAAGGAAAAACTGTTTTCACTGGCAGCAGGGTCAGTAACCAGAGGACACAGATTTAAAATAATTAGCAAAAGAACCAGAGGTGAGAGTTAACAGTGAGTTGTGATCTGGAATGCACAGCCTGAAAGGGTGGTGGAAGCAGACACAATAGTAACTTTCAAAAGGGAATTGAATAAATACATGAAAAGGAAAACATTGCAGAGCTACAGGGAAAGAGTAGGGGATGTGGGACTAATTTGATAGCTCTTTCAAAGAGCTGGCACAGGTACAATGGGCTGAATAGCCTCCTTCTGTGCTGTACAATTCCAAGACGAAGCCCAACCTTAACCCACATCTGATGAACAAGAATTCATACATTATATCTTGTAAGATTTAGTCAAAATGGTTTGCCGGATGTTCAGAGATCTATTGTACAATATACAAGACTTACTCAGAAACTCTTTTAGAGCAAGTGTTTGAACTTGTGCCAGTTTCTTCTCTCTGTTTACAAGCTGCTCACCAGTAAGATAAGGCATTGCCCTGAGAAGCTTTGCAACATCACACTCTACAAATAAAAACATGGTTTAGTATATACAGCGGCTGACAGAACCACATTCTATTTCAGAATGTTTCCCCTTTATCATATGGTCACTTAATGAATTTGCTCTATTAATTAACTCATAACAAACTGAGGACTGCATTAGCACTTATGCAGAGTACAATTTAAAAAGGACCCCCACACATTAACATTTAATTTAAGTTTATTCTTAATTCACTTTTTCTGAAGCATTTGATGACTCGACCATATATTTGTAATTTTGGCTAATAGGTGACAAACTTATTAAAAATTGCAAGAGGTTAGTGAGCATTCAAGTGTTGATGTTTTTTAAATATTTTTCCAGACATCACAACAAATCTATTATTTCTATTAAAATTAAAAATGAGGGTTATAAAAGAAATATGATTGTGATTGTTGACCTTCTAAAAGCAGAAGTTGGTGGCTGCAGTGTGTGCTATCTACAGAATGCACTTCAACAACTTGCCAAGGCTTCTTCAACAACACCTCCCAAAATCGTGACCTCTACCACCTAGAAGGACAAGGGTAGCAGATGCATGGGAACACCATCACCTGCAAGTTCCCCTCCAAGTTACACACCCTCCTGACTTCGACATATAACGCTGATCATTCATCGTCAAAATCCTGGGACTCCCTACCTAACAGCACTGTGGGAGCACCTTCACCACATGGACTGCTACGGCTCAAAGCGGCTCACCACCACCTTCTCAAGACCAATAATGAATGGGCAATAAATGCTGGTCTTGCCAATGACGCCCATATCCCCAAAATTAAAATTATACAAGGAATTAAAGCTCAGGTGTTGAGGTATTAAATTATGTAATAATTAACTTTTTTTGATTTTACAGATCCACGTTACTGCAAAACTGTCAAAACAGTCAAAGTCACGCAAACCACTGTACCAAATATGAATGATAAACTCCAGGCCAAGTGCACCCTTTCTAGGATAGAAGTGGTGTGTTTGGATTGTCAGTTTCCTACAACATTGCAACTGCAGTGATACGATAAGTGTATGATGGGAAGCTCCATGCTTCTGCCAGGAACACAAGAATTGCTACAGATGCAGCTGAACTATCTGCATCAAAGCAACATAGGAACATAGAAAATAGGTGCAGGAGTGGGTCATTTGGCCCCTGCTAGCTTGCACCACCATTCAATATCATGGCTGATCATGTACTTCAGTATCCCATTCCTGCTTTCTCTTCATACCCCTTGATCCCTTTAGACATAAGGGCCACATCTAACTCCCTCTTGAATATATCTAACGAGCTGGCTTCAACAACTTTCTGTGGTGGAGAATTCTACATGCTCACAACTCTGAGTGAAGAAGTTTCTCCTCATCTTGGTCCTAAATGGCTTACCCCTTATCCCTAGGCTATGACCTCTGGTTCTGGACTTCCCCAACATCGGGAACATTCTTCTTGCATCTAACCTGTCCAATCCCGTCAGAATTTTATATGTTTCTATGAGATCCCCTCTCATTCTTCTAAATTCCATTGAATACAAGCCTAGTAGATCCAGTCTTTCTTCATGGGTCAGTCCTGCCATCCCAGGCATCGGTCTGGTGAACCTTCACTGCACTCCTTCAATAGCAAGAATGTCCTTCCTCAGATTCAGAGACCAAAACTGTACACAATATTCAAGGTGTGGCCTCACCAAGGCCCTGTACAACTGCAGCAAGACCTCCCTGCTCCTATACTCAAATCCTCTCGCTATGGAGGCCAACATGCCATTTGCCTTCTTCACTGCCTGCTGTACCTGTATGCCAACTTTCAATGACTGATATATCATGACACCCAGGTCTCATTGCACCTCCCCTTTTACTAATCTGTCACCATTCAGATAATAATCTGCCTTCCTGTTTTTACCACCAAAGTGGATAACCTCACATGTCTACATTATACTGCATCTGCCATCTGTTTGTCCACGCACCTAACTTGTCCAAGTCACCCTGCAGCCTCTTAGCATCCTCCTCACAGCTCACACTGCCACCCAGCTTAGTGTCATCTGCAAACTTGGAGATGTGAATGAATGTGAATTGGCAGGGGTGTAGATTCACATACTGATTCTTCATTCCATTGATCACTTTTGTGTTACTGCCGGAAACTCCGTCACACCCAGAACTCATATGCCAAGCTAACCAGTTGCTGAACCAAAAATTTCTATACCACGTGTTCAGCTATGGGAAATTTGAGATTTGTCCACTGGCATAACAGCACAATTTTCTCAAGCCTTTCTGTGCTCCCCAGCAATCATGTAAATAATGTATTAAGCTGGTTAAAGATTGAGCATATTAAATTATCTTAATGAACCCATTAGCTCATAACTTTTGTGACTAAAGATGTACTTTGAAGCTAGGGGAAAGTTAATATGATCCTTTAAATGGGATTCAACTTCATAAAATATTGATCCCAGTTGGGGGCAGTAATAGGGTCACTAAAGCTGGCTCAGTGCCCCTGGACTAAGCAGAGGGAATTCACCTCCCTCTCCCTCCCATCCCCCCAAAGGGTTCATGCTCCAAGTTGCTATCGATAAGTGCAAATGACTGGATGCCAGGTGAGAAGGCGAGGATCAGGTTCAGCTGTAATGAACTCCATGATCAAATAGAACTCACTGCCCAAGCTCACACCAATGAATGGTGAGGTAAAGGAGAATTTCTGGTGCTTGTGGGACAAGATGTCAATAAGAGTCAGAGCCTTCAGAAGTAGACAACCACTCAAGAATGGATGCAGCATTTAAAAAAAAATGAATAGGTAGTTTTACAAATGAATGTTATCTGTAAACTATTAGAGTAAAAGCTGACAAGTTGTTATTTTGCCTCAAGTTTTGTAGAACAAGAGAAACTCCCTGTACAACTCTCATCTCACCGATCCAGCAAATATCTTTTGAAACATTGCCAGGTTATCCAATGATTCAGCACTATACAAATCCAATAATCACAATCTTTTCAGCAGCCAATACACATGCATCATTTGACATTTTGTTAGCAGGGCAGCATGCCAAATAACTATTATCTCACAAGTCTACAATAATCCAATCATGTTCACATTCAGCTGTATGTAAATACTTAATAATCTTGGATTGTATTCTATAAATGAAAATACAAAAGCATAAACTAATAGGCTTATTAAAATGCCAACTTGTGGGAAGCCAGTCAGTCAATGTTGTACACATGTACAAAATAAATTAGAATGATATATGAAGCAGACTAATGCTACACGGGAAGAGTTCTCTGTTGCTCTAACAACTTGATGACCACGAGTAAGAGCAAAATGGCAGTCTTTAGATCGAAGTTATTCCGGTCGAGATTAGTTAAATGCAGATATTATAATCTAGTATGTGTTTTAGAAAGCAATTTTATAGCTCAGTTAATCCAATGAAGTGTACACAGTGATGTGAACTTTGAACTATTTTCTAAATAATTACTATTAATCAACTGTGTTGCGTTAATATCATTCTTGTACAATGTTTATTCTGGAACAGAGAGTTTGAAACCTGTTGGGAATGAGCACACTACATAAGGTTGGACATGGATTCACCTGTGCAATTCTCGATCACAACTAGGCGCTTTCCTTGAAAATGTGTGTTAACTTTAAAACTACAACAGGTAAACCAGTTCAAGGCCATTGGTATAAGCCTTCAAATATAAAATCATATGATTTCCTGTTTGTTGTAAATGTGCATTGCTGGGTCGGGGAGTGAGAAGAACATACAATATGCTTATAATCCTTACTTTACATACAAAAAGATTTATTGACTATGTTAGAAGTTATTTGCCGTGGCAAAATGGAGCCAATGAACAAAAGTTGCAATACAAAAAGGCGGCTGGGCAAAACTATTATTTTATATATATATATATATATATACACACACACACACACCTTAAAAAGGGTACAAAGAAGGTTTACCAGGATGTTACCAGGGATGAGGGATTTCAGTTATGAGGAGAAGTTGCAAAAGTTAGGACTGTTCTCCTTGGAACAGAGAAGGCTAAGAGGTGACCTAATAAAGGTTTTTAAAGAAGAGAGGTTTTTATAGGGAATATTTTTTTCCTATTTGCCCTCTGGTGAGTGGGTCAATAATCAGAGGTTATAGATTTAAAAATCACTGGAAAAAGATCTGGAGGGGAGATGAGGAGAAATTGTTTCACTCAGAGCATTAAGATCTGGAACGTTCGACCTGAAAAGGTGGTGGAAGATGATTCCGTAAATAATTTTAAAACAGGGTTGGACAGATACTTGACGAGCAACTTACAGCATTACGGACAAAACGCAGGGATGTAGGGCTAAGCATGACTGTGCTTCAAAGAGCCGGCACAGGAATGACAAGCTGAATGGCCTCTTTTCACACTGTAAATTTCTATGAATTTTCAAAATGGAGCCATTTAATTCCATTTGCACTATATCGTGATCATAGAGCACAAGTGTTCCATCTAATGTAGATTCTAGTGGGCTCCACATTCAAAGTTGCAACTGTAAATTAAAAGGAATTGGCTGTCTAGATTACACTTCAAAACTATGTTGCAAAGTTCCTCAATGGTTGTGAAACGCTTATGCCCTGAGGATGTGAAGGGCTCAATATAAATGCAAATTGAAAGGCACTAGGTAAAATGCAAGCTCTTCCTTATTTTTCTTAACTGCAGTAAAAAAAACCTCTGGTTGAAGTGATGCAAAATTGAGGTGATCATGGCACAAAGTTATAGTGTCCTAACACAATTTCCCCCATATGGGGATTTATATTTTTTATTTGCAATTAAGATTGAACAATTTTTTTTTCTGAATCAGGAACGAATGGTGCATATATTGACATTTGCCCAGACTAATAGCCAGCTAAGTTTGGCTTTACTGCAGAAGACAGCAGCAGATTCACATTTATCTCCTACTTCGCCAACCAACATGTGAGGCCAGGAACTGGATGTTTTGTTATTAATTATGAAGGCAGCAAATAGTCTCATCAAAAGCTATCTTTTTGATAATGTTTCAGTCATCTCTCCGAACTATTTCATTCCTGTTCCAATATCCTTAAATTCCCACATTAAGTACCTTGGGGCATTTTCATTGTGTTTAAAAGCATGGTAGAAATGTCAAATATTGTTGCATCGTTCTCATTTAATTTGTTACAAAAACAAAAGATTTTGGCCACTTGTGTCATGTTCACCTTTTTTGTCTTCAGCTCTTTCTTCCAACATCCCATTCACTATGGCTACAGCTGCTGCTCCATTTATCTGATTGGCTGAATGAATCACAATTGCCTTGCAGCCACCTCGACAGTTGCTTTGAATCAACAGGTAATAACTGCAAATCTCTCCTTTCATCTCAATCTCTGGAACTGGAAACAAATAAGGATTTAAAGCATACTAAACGTGAAAGCTACGAAAAATACTGTCGTTAATAACGTTCTAAAAATCACGAGACAAAAGATGAAGCATAAAAGTGACATGAACCTTGATTTATGAGCATGATGAATAATTCAGAAGACTTTATGCTAGAAATAAACTGGTTGTTTTAGTTAGTGCAAGGTTCCCTATTTAGTATAAAATAAACTGGATTCCTAGCCACCACCGTTGGGATGAGGTAAAAGATGAGGCATTTTCCTATATTCAGTATATCGATTATATCCTCAAGAAATTATGACTATTTATACAGGGAAGTCAATTCTAAATTTGTTCAGCTTCCATATACAAAAGTGCGTGAAAACCGCAACGTATGATTCATAAAATAACGCAAGCAATTTGGGCTGTAAACAAAGCTAACAATACACAAGCCTGAATGTAAAATTCAAATGTGGTAAAAAAATGCAAAGTAAGGCCGTCAATTAATTGCAGTTGTCTTGCAATTATCTTGTTAATTCTTTTGGATTTTTTTTTTTAAACGAATGTTAATTGTGGAAGTTAATTTCTCCCTCACCCCAATTCACTAAAACAAAGTTCGCTGTTCCCACAGCCTGTGCGAGCCTTTTATTTTTCCAGTCTCTGCGCCTCACTCAAGTTGTTCGCTTAATGGCTTTATTTACAAGGTTTTTGCCCGCCCCCACCAAATTTGAGTGACTGCTGTTGCTGTAAAGATTGGAGGAGAATGGGGCGAATTAGGGACAGGGGAGGGGGTTTGAGGTTGAGTTGTTCCTCCTCCTCCCCACGGCAGGGCTCCATATTTGGCTAAGGCACTTGGGCACGGGTCCTGTAGGATTGTGTGTCAATACACTCCTGACTAATGTTACCCAGATGGACAGGCAGGATTTAAACTTTTTGCTGGCCTGCCCCGATGTCACAATGTTACAGAACCCAGTTCTTCTGTCGACATGCTGATCTTTAGTATAATCATGGCTACGTGATCAGTCGTCCCTGATGGGGCATTCAGCATGCAAGTACAATATACTTCACCACATTAGATGTACAGAATCCAAAAATAGGAAAACAGGGTTATTATGCTGGGTTGCTTTTGAATGATATCAGTAATAAAACAAACTTGAAAGCAGTAATTGTATCCATTAAATGTGATTACAATCAAGATTAACAGACTAAAAATTTTAAATTGCCAGATTAATTGCGATTATTTTTAAAAATTGCTTGACAGCTCTAAAACAAATTAACACAGGTTGTTATTCTGCAAATGGTAAATAATTAAGCAATTATATTAAGTTTAGCAAGTAGTCAACTGCACAATGATCTCTGCATCCCACCCACTGTCAAAATAGAGCTCCTAAATGTCTTAGTGGGCAAGTGCACTGTACAGCTTGCTCACATCCTGATCTGTGCTGAGATTGCTGATCTTGGTTGGTTCCGTAGTGGATACACTGCAATTGGCCTGAGTATTTATGGACTATTACTGCAGTATTGTTCAGGGATTTAAAAATTACAATCTTTCAGAAACTTTAAACAGCAGAACTCATCAAAATAATGGAATTATTTGATAAAATGACAAACAAAATGAGTTACTATCCTTAGATTAAACTTCGGATGGGCCCACATTCTTTTCAACATGCATATGGTTTGACTGTTCTACATTGATAATATTCAGCTACATAGTTACAGAAAAATTAAAGACTGAAAAAAAAACCAAGAAGTTTGGGCAGTCTTAGACGAGTTCCCATTAGGTACAAGCCCACATCATAAAACCCATAACCATTTTCACCAATTGCCAGTCCCATTCAGATTGCTACAGTCGGGACTTCAGTTGAGGCACAATGCTGAGGCATGGTGTGGAAATGTATTTTTATCTAAGCTGATACCACACGGTATTTTTGTGCCCTTTTTAATATATAACAAAATGGAGTCCTGGTCCTTCCAGAAATTTCTGCATAAAGCAGTCGACTTGCATAAACAGCTAAACCTGGCTTGAAAGGGCTGATAGCCACCAGACAGCTAGGAGGCAAGTCCTGCTGAGACAAGTACCCCCCCCCTATAGACTATTGTCTATACGACACCAGTTCCACGCCACCCCACCCTTTTCGAAGTACTCAAACCACCAGCTATTATCTCTTGTAGAGACCTCATCCATTTGATGCAAAAAGATAACTGACCAAGAAACTGGACAATCCTGACACAATGCAAGGCAGGTAATAGCTCATTACCACACACTCATCGAATAATGGCCGGCTGGCCAACTAACAACCCTGACAAAAGGAAATATCTGGAAACCATGTCAGGATAAGGATGTAGTAATTAACTCTATCTGTATTCACTGACTGCGAGATAGAGCCATACACAGGGAGAGGCCATAACTTGGGTTTTACTGTATAAATATCTTGTGAAACTGTACCATTTCGGAGGTGTTCACTTAGCCATTGACTGAGTGTGACCTTTCCCTTGCTAGCAAGTAAATTAAAGAAACTTCTGCCGGAGCTGAAGATGTCGGAGGTCGAGATTTTGACAATGGTAGAGCTTTTTGCTGTATTATATACTGTGGCATACATGATCAGAATGTAATTAATGCTGACACTCGGTGTTAAAAGCACTAGTGTTCCATTTCTCGATTACTAACATCCTTAATGGACCCTAAACCCTCACAAATTAGAATTTAATTTTAAAATCACTGGACAATTTTACAGTTTATTTCTGAACAGCTGATAGCATATCTGCAGAAAGCAAATATCTACAATTTAAACGTCAGATATAGTTAGATTTCCTGTTTTGGAATGAGACATTTATTTAAACAAGTATACATTGGCTCCCCCTCTCTCCAACCCAAATAGAAACTTCATTAAGAGCTCACCATAAGGGTGACTTATGCTGACTTAAAATGAAGTGCTAAAATATAATTAAGAATAACAAAAAGGTCAAGAGCTCTTCAGAATGTGATGAGTTTGCAAAGATACGAACAGCTAGCAAAGCTGATTTGTAATGGTTACATGAAAATTCACAGAATAAATATAAGGTGCTGTTATCTATCACGATGCTTTAAAATCAAATTGTACACCATTTAAAATGCAATTTAATTTCCATTAACACATCTGAAGCTTTCTGCCCTTCCATAACAACATTAAGATTTAAAAGAGGAAATCAATTTTGTGATTTAGCATTGTGACAAGTATTGCAGTGTTCAGTTTATAAGTGATAAAGGAATTGGCAAAATTAATCTCGAGACAAAATTTAAAATACAAAAGCAGAATTCTACACAAACAACATTCTGTGTACATTGTATTTGAAAAAGAATGTTCATGGGTTATTCCTTTTAAAATATAAATATTTTAAAAGACTTACATTTATATAGCGCCTTTCACGACCAGCAAACGTCTCAAAGCACTTTACAGCCAATGAAGTACTTTTGGAGTGCAGTCACTGTTGTAATGTGGGCAACATGGCAGCCAATTTGCACACAGCAAGCTCCCACACACAGCAATGTGATAATGATCAGATAATCGGTTTTATGTTGATTGGGGGAGAAATATTGGCCTTGACACCGGAGATAATTCCCCTTCTCGTCTTCGAAATAGTATAATGGGATCGTTTATGTCCGTCAGAGAGCAGACGGAGCCTCGGTTTTACATCTCATCCAAAGGCAGCACTGCCTCAGCACTGCACTGGAGGGTCAGCCTAGAGTGGGACTTGAACCCACAACCTTCTGACTGAGGTGAGGGTGCTACCCATTGAGCACAAAGTACAGGTACCTTGTTAGACCAATTAATTTCTGAAGATGTGCGAACAGTTACAATTGTTCTTTCTATACTATTTCCAAGTACCACAGTAAACCTGATGCCCCGCAGACCAGATAACATACAATGCAACATGTCTATTACAGTAGTCCATGAGACTGGTGTAATTGTTAGAATACATAAATGACTACTTTATGCAGGATCTTAATAGAACAGTTCAAACTTTGTGCTAAATGACGCTTCAATGCTTTGTGGGGGGACTCCATTAGGGAGAAAAAAAATCAATCACTGGATTACCTAGCTCCCATTGAGAATTTACCAGAGTTCTGCTCAGTCCCAATTTGGCTCCAGCGTTCATGCTTGACTACAATAATTCAATTAAAGAATTCCATTCTTTATGGACAAATTGAGTGGCTCCTATTTGTAACACGGGTGACTATTTACCATTGACATCTTTTGCAAGTTACTCCAGACTGGAATAATTGGCAAAGACATGTGATAATTCCAAACAGGTTCCAGTGCAATTACTGCCTAGCCTATTTTTCCACAAGTGATCCATGGCAGGCAATGGGCATTTAAATGAGTTTCATCGGGATTAACTAATCCTACACAAAAGACCCTCAGTTTAAAAAAACACTTGTTAGTTACAAAAAAATCCCTTAATAATCTCCTACCGATTTAAAACTTGTGGGAACCTAGCAGATTTGCACTACCTCCCCAGTTTACAATATGAAAAATTATAAAATGTTATATTTGTAAAAAGGTTTGTGTTGCACCCTTAATTTCAGTTTTTATTTGTGCTTGTACATTACACATAGCATAGGAAGTTGTCATCTCATGCAATTCTTTGCAGTAATTCAACTTGAGACCAAACTTAAATTGTGCACACTGAAGGAAATAACATAGGAACAGGCCATTCAGCCCCTCAAGTCTGTTCTGCCGTTCAATTACATCATGTCTGATCTATATCTTAACTCCATCTCCCTTACCATCCTTGCCCAACAACATATTAAATCTAAAATATTGAGTCCATGGCTACAATCTAACTCACTTATGAAAAATACAAAATAAGACTGCCAACTATTAATTTTTTTGAAATTTAAAAAAAGCTATGCTTTTCCAAGTAAAATGGGCAACATTGCTTTTCAGCACATGATCGAAGATAGTAATGGTGCAGACGCAGACAAAATATCTAAAATCAATCTAGGAGTGAAAATTTAATCCAGGTTTGTTCAAATTACTACAGGTACAAGGGTACTTTACTCTTGTAAAATTACAGCTTTACAAACCTACCATTAATGCATTTTGGCTTCTTTGCCATATATTCTTTCCATTTTCGTGTACTGTACTGGTTAGCTGGCAGAATCACAGCGGTGCTCACAGTACAAGATAGGTTAAAAAGAGCTCCCACCTGGAAGTATCAGGAAGAAAATTGGAATCAAACCACAAACTTAAATCAATCATTTACAATACAGATAGCTGAATGGGCATGAACAATAATTTAATACAGATGATGATGAAATATACTTGCTCTGATTTTTTGGGGCTGGGGAGGAAAGAACAACATTATACAGAGACACATGATGGGATTTGATAACATTTATTTTACAAGCAGTATCATGTGCAAACAGTTTTCACAATAAGAGTTATTATACTGTGATGTTGTCATATGGCAGTTGGTGAGTTCAGTGTGGAGGCAAGTATACCAAATATTTACCATGGAAAAGTGTTAATAGCAGTCAGTTTCTTAAAAAGATAGTGATATGGCTATATTTGGACACAGGTTAGACATAAGGGAAGGAAGAGGAACCAGTGGAAGCTCTACAACAAACATTTTGAAAGACAGCAGCATGCAGTGACTGGGTAAAAGTAAGGAGAGGTTATGCAAGAGGAAAAGAATTTGCAGAAAACTGGCAAGAATAACAGTGCTGAATAATGATATGGGTGCTTAAACATGGAAGCGTGCAAGGGTAAAAACTAACAGAAGTTAGTAAGAACTAAATAATGGTTGTAGGAGAATTTTTGAATAGCCAATTCTCCCATAACGATCAAGCTAACAGGATGGTGATCTGCTTACTGCAGCAAAGGATGCGGACATTTATGAGTCACACACAATCACGTGTACTGAATGACACAAAAGTACAAATAGATCAGTGGACTGCTTTTGTTATGCCAAAAGAATATGCAGCATGATTTATTTTTTTATTAGAATGGGTGGTTGAGACTAGAGGAAAACAATCCAGAAGTCAGGTTTATGTCCTGATCACAAGTGTGCCTGCATTTAAATATGTAAACATTGAAACCTCTCTTATCCATACAGGGACACATTGACCAATTGACCTGCCCCTGAATCTGGAAGGTTTGAATATTTTAATTTCAGTTTCATCACATATAAAGGAGGTTCTCCCATCAAAATAATTTTTCCAACGCGGACAGGACTCTAGTCTATAAATCACATATCTCAATAGACATTACAGCAGAAGCAAAAACAAGGACAGGCAGTGTGATGCCACCTGCTCCATTATTTAAGGCTAAAATGGTTGCCGAAACCTTTTGTTTGGAAGTTTAACCTCAGACAGCAAGAGCATACCTTCCCTTGCAGAGAAGAAAGTTGGTTCAGCAGAAGCTTTGATTTGCCTTGGACATCACTTCTTGATAAACTGCTGTACAATTTAATTAAGGTACTCAACACATTAAAGACAAGATAACATTCATCAATGAGGCCTCTTAATACAAGAGGAACATGGAAAATGTCTCCCCGACAATCATTATCTCCAGAAATACAAAAACAAATTAAAAAGTGGAAGTCCTAAGCACTCTGTCATTGCACAGACTATACAGATTGAAAATTTGCTTGTATCCTATTGCAATTTTTAAATGAATCATAGTGCTGCATTTCAATGGTTATTAAAACATTAAATTAGTCTGCGATAGTTTTCATTGTTTTATGATTTTACTTTCTACTCATGGGATTAGCTGGCCCTCTTACGGAATAAACAAACACTTGAGCCCTACAAGAAGTGTCTTCAATAAGTGTTGCAGTTATAAATTAAAGTTTGTTCTTTTATAGCCATGATGCTAAAGTGTGTGAGACAAGAGGTTTATTCAGTTTAAATTCTCATTTCTAAAAACAGAATAAACTTTAGATTTTCATTTACACTGAATATTTTGACAGGTATAATTCATAGATTTTAGTTTTTATAGACTGGTCATTACATCAGTCTAATTAAGCAACAACTCTATTTTTAAATTCTTATTTTTGTTTTCAAATCAATCCACGGTCTCACCCTTCCCCATCCCTCTAACCTTCTCCAACCCTAAAACCTTGCGAGATCTCTGTGCCCCTCCAATTCTTGCCGTTTACGCATCCCCGATTTTAATCATTCCACCATTGGCGGCCGTTCCTTCAGCTGCCAAGGCCCAAAGCTCTCTGCCTAAACCTTTCCACCTCTCTACATTTCTTTTCTCCTTTTAAGGTGTTCCTTAAAACCTGCCCTAATATTTCCTTATGTGGCTCAGTGTCAAATTTGGTTTGTTAATGCTCCTGTGAAGCGCGAGATATTTTACCACATTAAAAGCGCTGTATAAATACAAGTTGCGGTTGTTGAATTTCCACTCAAACGAATTTCCAAAAGTATAAGGGAGATGCAAAATAGTATCGTTCTGCTCCAAGGAGTAACATATGTAACTGCTAAATTCATCTGACTCACTGACAAAACCTGTGGTGTCCCTGCACCGTACTACAAACTCACACGAGGCATGTACTGCAGACACAGTCACTACATGACGTTAACCTTTATTCCCAGGACCAAGGAGTGCTGACCCTGGGTGGGACCTCCCCTTTTATACCTGGAAACCCAGGTGAGGAGTGTCTCCCACAAGTTCACCCCGTGATCAGGGTGTGCATTTCTAGGGTATAAGTACAGTGTACAGGAGTTGCATGAAGGTTACAGTTACATGAAGATTACCGTTGCATGATGGTTACATACATGACAAAACCAATATCTTTCATACCAGATATAAAACAGATAAAGCGAGCTGAAATAACAGTTTACTTAAAGCTGAATTTATGCTTGCTACAGTAATTAGAAAATCTAAATGAATGAACTTATCATGCAGAATACATATTAGTTGCTGTTTTCAGATGGAGTTCAATGTGAGGCCATCCACTTTGGATCAGAGAGAGAGACAAATTGTAATCGATGTTCCTTTCTTTGGGCTGCGCGGCCTAATCAAAAATCCATGCACGCGTGGTCTTTCCATTTGAAAGCCAGTGAGCCGGCTGCGCGGGAGGTCCAGTCAGCTTCGGATGGGTAATGGGATTTGGGTGCTCATGTACACAAAATATTAAAAGCTAGTGCACAGATACAAAAAGAAATCAAAAAGGCAAATAAGAGTACGAGAGTAAACATGCAAGGAACATAAAAACCGACTGCAAAAGTTTCTACAAGTATGTAAAAAGAAAAAAATTAGTGAAGAGAAATGTAGGTCCTTTACAGTCAGAAATGGGAGAATTTATAATGGGAAACAAGGAAATGGCAGAACAATTAAATATTTTGATTCTGTCTTCACGGAAGAGGATACAAATAACGTCCCAGAAATCCTAGGGAACCAAGGGTCTAGTGAGCAAGAGGAATTAAAGGAAATGATTATTAGTAAGAAAATAGCACTGGAGAAATAATGGGACTGAAGGCAAATAAATCCCCATGGCCTGATGATCTGCATCCCAGAGTACTAAAAGAGGTAGCCATGGAAATAGTTAGATGCATTGGTTGTCATATTCCAAAATTCTATAGATTATGGAACAGTTCCTGCAGATTGGAGGGTGGCAAATGTAACCCTATTTAAAAAAGGAGGGAGAGAGAAAACGGGGAACGACAGACCGGTTAGCCTAACATCAGTAGTAGGGAAAATGCTAGAGTCTATTATAAAGGATGTGATAACGGCACATTTAGATAATATCAACAGGATTAAACAAAGTCAACATGGATTTACGAAAGGAAAATCATGTTTGACAAACCTGCAAGTTTTTTGAGGATGTAACCGATAGAATAGATAAGGGAGAACCAGTGGATGTCGTGTATTTGGATTTGCAGAAGGTCTTTGATAAAATCCCGCATAAGAGGTTAGTGTGCAAAATTAAAGCACATAGGATTAGGGGTAATGTATTGGCATGGATTGAAAATTGGTTAACTGACAGGAAACAGAGTGTAGGATAAACGGATCTTTTTCGGGGTGGCGGTCAGTGACTAGTGGGGTACCACAGGGATCAGTGCTTGGGCCTCAGCTATTCACATATATATGATTTGGGTGAGAGAACCAAATGTAATATTTCCAAGTTTGCCGACGACAAAACTAGGTGGGATTGTGTGTTGTGAGGATGCAGCAAAGACACTGCAAGGCGATTTAGATAGGTTAAGTGAGTGGGAAAACACATGGCAGATGCAGTGTAACGTGGATAAATGTGAAGTTATCCACTTTGGTAGGAAAAACAAAAAGTATTATTTAAATGGTGATAGCTTGGGAAATGTCAATGTACAAAGGGACCTGCGTGTCCTTGTACACCAGTCATCGAATGCAACATGCAAGTGCAGCAAGCAGTTAGGAAAGCAAATGGTATGTTGGCCTTCATTGCAAGAGGATTTGCGTACAGGCACAAAGATGTCTTACTACAGATATACAGGGCCTTGGTGAGACTGCACCTGGAGTAGTGTGTGCAGTTTTGGTTTCCTTACCAGACTGATTCCTGGGATGGCAGGACTGTTGTATGAGGAAAGATTGGGTCGACTAGGCCTGTATTCACTAGAGTTTAGAAGAATGAGAGGGGATCTCATTGAAACATGTAAAATTCTGATGGGGTTGGATAGACTGGATATGGGGAGAATGTTTTCCCTGGCTGGGAAGTCTAGAACAATGGGTCACAGTCTCAGGATACGGGGTAGGAAATTTAGGACCAAGATGAGGAGAAATATTTTTCCACTCAGAGGGTGGTGAACCTGTGGAATTCTCAACCACAGAAGGCTGTGGAGGCCAAGTCACTGAATATATTTAAGGAGACAGATAGATTTCTAGACACAAAAGGCATCAAGGGGCATGAGGAAAAAGCAGGAATATGGTGCTGAGATAGAGGATCAGCCATGATCATATTGAATGGTGGTGCAGACTCGAAGGGCCGAATGGCCTACTACTGCTTCTATGTTTCTAATGGAATGTTGCCTTCATCTCAAGGGGGTTGAAATACAAAATTCTTGGTCAAACTGCATCTGGAGTACTGCATTTAGTTCTGGACACCACACTTTAGGAAGGATAAATTGGAGAGAGTGCAGAGCAGATTCACCAGAATGATACTAGTGCTTAAAGGGTTAAATTATGTAGACAAGTTGCAAAAACTTGTCTCGCATTCCCTTCAGTTTGGAAGGTTGAGGGGTTATCTAATCGAGGTAATTGAAAATGATAAAGAATTCGAAAGGATAGATACAAAGCAACTATTTCCTCTGATGGGGGAATCCAGAAGGGGGAATAACTTTAAAATTTAGGAGTGAAATCAGGAATCACTTTTTCACATCAAGGGAGTTAAAATCTAGAACTCTGTCCCCTAAAAGGCTGTGGATGCAGGGTGTCAATTGAAATTTTCAAGATTCAGATCAATAGAATTTGGTTTATTTAAGGGCATCAAGGGATATGGATCAAAGACGGGTAAATGTAGTTGAGGTACTGATCAGCCGAGATCTAATAGAATAGTGCAACAGACTGAAGTGGCCTTCTACTCCTTTGCCCTTGTTCAACCCACTCCCTTTACATTAAGCTAATGCTGGCAGGTCAATTCTCATGCAGTAAAAATGCAAAAATCCTGTATTTCTTAGAAGTCAAAAGAGTGAAACTGAATAATGCAGTTTACAAAAGATCTCGAAAAAATGACAAACAAAAAGATATTGAAACCACATTAGTTGAAAACAAGGATACAATTCAAACTCAATCCCAGATAGGAAGTAGGAGGGAAGGTCTGACAGCGCCACCAACTGCACAAAATCCAAGACTGGCTTATAATAATAGAAAACCTAAAACATAAAAGAAACACAATTATTTACAAGTCAGTTTTAACAAGGATATATAATCAATATGTTTTCACCAAATTGAATACTTATAAGTAAACTCCATATATTTTATTAAGTAAACTCAGAATTCTGTTTATAAAGCATGGGGTTAGTTTGTCAGTTTGGTGTCCATGATGCAGATCCTTGCCAATATTTGTCTGGCTGGTTTTCAACAGTGTAAATTAAAACAAAATCACTTTTCTTAGTTGAAATCTGTACACCTGCTCTTATATCACAAAGCTGTATTAAATTAGGAGCCACTATCAACCTTATTTTTTAAAAATGGAAAAAAAGACTACAAAATGCAGAAAGCAACTTTACTGTAAGGCCAAATAATTCACCAATGACAAAGTCCTGACTGAGTTAATATTTTCCTGTCACATTGGATAAATAGTGTTATCTTATTGCTTCTATTTCAGTAAATATGTAAACTGTTATTTTTCCAGGTTAAACACTGAAGACATTACAGTTGCTTGTAAATGAGGTCATGATAAGGAAGCTTCTTGTGACACGAGAGGGGTTAATAGAAACAGAAAATAGGTGCAGGAGTAGGCCATTCGGCCCTTCTAGCCTGCACCGCCATTCAATGAGTTCATGGCTGAACATGCAACTTAAGTACCCCATTCCTGCTTTCTCAATACCCCTTGATTCCCCTAGTAGTAAGGACTTCATCTAATATAACACTCTGAAGATTTGCACCCTACCCCCCCTGTTATAAGGACTTCCTTGGCAGCGGGATAAACCAAGCATTGAGGATGCTGCACTGTATAAAACATTGAAATATACAAATGTAATTTTTTGGGTAGATTAAAGAAGCCCTTTCACACCCCTCAAAGTCACGCAAGGTATTTCTCATTACTTTTTAAGGTTGCGGATTGGAAGTCCTCTGAATAGGATTTAGCTCGTAGTCAAAAAAACAAGAAATTAGTTCACCTCTCTCATTGTATTTGTTGTTCTAGAAGCTGTGGATGCACTTTCAGTCCAAGTATAGGAGTTTATTAAACGACTCCAAGATTTTTGAGTGTTGGCTCTCAAGCAGAATCCTGGAAACTTTACCTCAGAAGCAAACTAGGGAAACAATGAAAAAGTAAAAATGTATTTGTTACAATACACAAGCTATTCTTTCCTTTCATACCCAGCAGCCTGCCTAAAACTTGAATCAGATGTTACAAGCAATACAAAAAAGGTATACAGAAATAATCTAATTACCTCCTTAAACAAAATCGACTATATAATTTCAAAAGTTAAGAAATTTGTTACAGGTTGATTTCATAAATTCTCAACTGCTAAATATTTCAATGTTTATATAAGACAGCGCAACTGAATGGGGGGAAAGCGTGTAGAAAACTAGATCAAGTTCAAGTAAATACTCATCCTGAAGAACAGGGTTTCCATATCTTGCATGTTCTCAGTTTGTTTCTTCTGGCTTCCTGTTGAAATCTCTGCCCATTGTACTTCCACACACTATTTCAGCAAAGTGCTGCCCCATCCATTTAAGTTACATATGCAAGCCATATCAAACACCATGCTTGAATCCATTTCCTCATAAAAGATGGTGTTTACAGCTTCTAAATTCTGGCCGACAGTCATTCTTGCTTCTCCTTAAATGTAATGCTGACAACCTCAGCCACATATCAAAGGACTTCACCAGTTAGCATTTTAGCACACCTACAGAGGGATACTGATGGAGATATCCATGAGCAGTCACCTGTCTACGCAGTGAAACGCAAGGTGCAGCGAAAGAAAAATGGAGCCAAAATAAAAGGTTTAACTAAAATGAAATGTTTTTAAAAATTTGTTTCAGGGATGTGGGCATCGCTGGCAAGGCCAGCATTTATTGCTCATCCCTAATATGCATTGCAACATTTCTGAAGGTTAAAAGGACAAATAATTTCAAACTTAAAACTGTGTCCACTGAGTAGTAAGAACATTGTTGCTTCCACCTCTCCATGAGGGTTTAAAAATAAAAATGAAAAACACTTCAATGTAAAAAATGTTCTCCATTGGAAAAATGATAAACTGATGCAAGAAAAGTTATTATACACCAAATAGATTACAACAACTTGCATTTCTATAGTGCCTTTAACATAGTAAAACGTCCCAAGGTGCTTCACTGGAGTGTTAGCAGATAACATGACACTGAGGCATGTAGAGATATTAGGACAGGTGACCAAAAGCTTGGTCAAAGTAGTAGGTATTAAGGAGTGAGTTAAAGGATGAGTCTAGCATTATATAGATTAGCATTGTGTTAGACATTTTGAAAAAGTGGCAGGCATATTTTGTAATGGCGGATAAAGCATCAGTTACCCATCTGTAAACCATTATGCACTGCCCTTGTCATCAAGATTAAGCCAGCACTGCTTTAAACTAGTCACAATCCTTTTCCAAATTCAGTTAACTGCCTGCTAGTTTACTAGTGCATCCTTGGCTGTTTCTACAGACCTCGGAGCATACAAAGCGGTTTTATTAATATTAGATCTAAAAAAAAAGACAGGAAACATCAGCTTCACTAACAGCAATTCCCTCTCAACAGAGCCAAATGAACCCATAAAGTTTCCGCTCTAGCCTGCTAGATAGTCCCCCGCTCATCAAACTGACAGCCTCTGATTACACTACTTTAGATGTTTAAAAAAAAGCAGGCAGCAATTAATGCTTCTGTGATTTTGATTCAAGAAGAAATGTAATTGGTCAATTTAGCATGCTTTAGATCTAATTACAAAGGGTAATTTTGGTAATTATAATAGGTTTTGAAGTCAGTAATATCAGAATAAAATTAAGCAGAAATATGTCTAGAAACTAGAGAAACAAATACTGTGATAATGAATTTTTTAAAAATGTGGAAACATTAAACTAATTGAAGGAATTACTTCTAAGATCCATAAATATTGGTGGCAAACTTGATCTATGGCCTGGATATTAGCAGGTACAGGTTAAGTAGGCAGGGGGACGGAATTTCGGATGGAAAATCCAGAGGGCTGGGTTTCCCCGCATGCTGTGGAGTTTGGCCCCTACAGATTTCCCACCCGGAAGCCAACTAGACCGACGGGCTTGGCTTGCAGTGGGACAGGATGCATTCCGGAGCTGGACGCAGGACCAGGTAGGTCTGATCCCCCAACCCTGGAGAAATGTCCAATCCCCGATTGTGGGTGGGGGGGGGTTCGATGGTGGGGGTGCTTTGGGGGCCGAGTGAAGCACTCCTGCTCCTCCTAGCCCACGAGCAGAGCTGTAAAAGCACTTACCTTCTCACTGAAGCTGTCCTCCTTCACTTCTGAAGTGGCCGGGCTGAAGTCGGGGCTCAGATTTTAAAAATGTTAACATCTGACCCAAGCCCAACCCACTCATTTTTGTGTGCTAAAATTCCCCTCTATGAATCTGAATACAGGCGCATGTACAAGCTAGGAAGATGAGAGTGTAAGGAACAGTGCGGTGCTAAAACTGAATGCAGTATTCCAGATGGGGTCTGAACAAGGCTCTGTATAACTACCTCACTTTTGTATTCAAAACCCCTCGAGATAAAAAACAACATTCCATTAGCCTTTTTCAAAAAATTACTATTTTTCCCTTTGCACTAGCTTTTAGTGATTTGTGTACCTGGTCACCTAAATCCCTTTGCTCCTTCACTACTCCTAGTCTCTCACCATTAAGAAAATATTACAATTGGTAGGTCTCTGAACCCAAGTGGATGACCTCACACTTTCCCACATTGGGTACAATTGTGGCAGATGGAGTTCACTCACTTGGTCTGTCTATGTCCCTGTGTAACTTCATACTCCCATCTACACAACTTTGTGCCTCCTTAACTTTGTGTCATCTACAAACTTGGATAAAGAACTCTCGATTCCTTCATCCAAGTCATTTTTATATATGATGCAAAGTTGAAGCCCCATTACAGATATCTGGGGAACATCAGGTGTCACATCCCAGAGTACATTCCTTTTATCACTGGTTGAGAGGTAGGAGAAGAGAACAATCACCAACCCACGTCTACCTCTAATTCCGTTGCACTTTTATTTTTGGCGATAAATCAATTGTGTGGAATTTTATCATATGCCTTCTGGAAGTCCATAAAGACAACAGCATCCATAGACACTCCCCTATTCACCATGCTCGTGACCTCCTCAAAAAAATCAGCTAGTTTAGGCAGACATGATCAGCCTTTCACAAATCCATGCTGAATCTCTGATCTCTATCCCCTATGATAGACTCCAATAACTTCCCCATAGCAGATATTAAATGGATAGATTTACAGTTGCCCATTTTCTCCCATCCCTCCCTTCTTAAATAATGGAGTGACAATTGCAATTTTCCAATTGGATGACACAATTCTTGAATCGAGATATCTTTGGAAAATTATGACTAATGCATCTGCAATTTGCTTGGCTATTTCTTTTAAAACTTTGGGGTGGAAACCATCAAGTCCTGTAGGTTTGTCTAACTTAAGTCTCATTATTTTGCCATTAGGAATGTTTAAAATATTAAATCTGTCAAGTTCCTTTGACTTATTTCTGGGTTCCATTGTAATACTGGTATTTTGTCCTCCTCCTCCACTGGGAAAATGGATATAAAGTATTCATTTTAAAAGTCTGCCATTTCCTTATTGTCCATTAAAGTGTTAATAGGCCTACATTTCCCTTCACCACTCCCTTTCTGTTATAAAAAGCTTCTACTGTTAGCTTGGATATCCCTTGCAAGTTCATTTTTTCTCCCTATTTTCTTTTAGCACCTCTTATTTTCTTTGTTTCCTTTGTTGTTTTTTTATAGGTCTCCCAGAATTCCATTTCACCTGGCACTTGAGTAAGCCTTTTCGTTTAGAAAGGAAGACTTTCATTTATATAGCAGCTTTCATGAACACCGGATGTCCCAATGCGTGTTACAGCCAATGAAGTACTTTTGAAGCGTAATCACTGTTGTAATGTAGGAAACACAGCAGCCAATTTGTGCACAGTAAGCTCCCACTAACAGCAATATGATAATGACCAATCTGTTTTTAAGTGTTGATTGGGGGTTAAATATTAGCCAGGACACCAGGGATAACTCCCCTGCTCTTCTTCGAAATAGTGTCATGGGATTGGTTATGTCCACCTGAGAGCGCAGATGGAGCTTTGATTTAACGTCTCATCTGAAAGGCAGCACCTCAGACAGTGCAGCACTCCCTCAGTCCTGCACTGGAGCGTCAGCCTAGGTTTTTGTGCTCAGGTTTCTGGAGTGGGATTTGAACCCACAACCTTCTGACTCAGGTAAGAGTTCTACCAACTGAGCCACAGCTGATATGGTCTCAATTATACCATTATTAATACCTAAATACATATTATCTAATATCCAGGGAGCGAACACTAAGCGTGGTTTTTGGGTGAAATGGAGTTAGAGAGCAGGAGATAATTAGATCAGGGCAGGCAGATATAATAGTCCCAGCTTTAAAGTCAAGACACCCTGTTCTTATTTTTGCATTCTCATTATAAATTCCTTTGTCCACATTTACAATGTAAATTGACAATGTAAACTTGTCACCATCATTGCACTGTCCTGCCAGTGATAGCCCTGCTGCACCTTTGTGAGCTAGAACACCCTCCTGTTAGTGAAGCTGATTTGTTTAAAAAAAACATCTCTTACCAATTTAAACTGTAGAAAAAAATTATAACTTTTTAAAAACAGTGGCCTTCTGAAATGCAAACAATTTGTTGCAAATATAATGGACTTGCCTAGCACACAGAAATATAAAATCCCAATTAGGTTATTTTCTTAAATGTAAAAATAAACAAACAGAAGTTGTACCTTTCGTTCTTGGATATGTACCTTCCCTCTCCATACCACGAATGGATCAATCATTTTCTCAAACTTTTGTGGGTCTACAACAGTTGCTCCCAGGTACTCTGCAATTTTCTGCCAACTACAATGAGACAAATTTTGTTAGATGTCTGGACTGGGAAATAATAAATTGTAATTTGAATTTACTACTTGCTGGTCATAATTTATGTTTTATTATTGGTTACATAGAATTACATAGACTATGCAGCACAGAAACAGACCAATCAGCCTAACCAGTCCATGCTGGCATTTATACTCCACTTGAGCCTGCTCCAGTCTTTCCTCATCTAATTCTGTCAGCATAACCCTCTATTCCTTTCTCCCTCATGTATTTATCTACCTCCCCCTTAAATGTATCTATACAATTCGCCTCAACCATTCCCTGTGGTAGCGAGTTTCATATTCTCACCACCCTCTGGATAAAAAAGTTTCTTCTGAATTCCCTATTGGATTTCTTGGTGATTATCTTATATCGATGGCCTCTAGTTTTGCTCCTCTCAAGTGGAAACACCAACTCTGCGTCTATTCTATCAAAACCATTCATAATTTTACAGACTTCTATTAGGTCATTTCTCCTTTAAAGAGGAGAGACCCCCAGCCTGTTTATCCTTTCCTGATCAATATAACCTCGCAGTTTTGGTATCATCTTTGTAAATCTTTTTTGCACATTCTTCTGTGCCTCTATATCCTTTTTATAATATGGCGACCAGAAATGTACACAGTACTGTGTGGTCTAACCAAAGTTCGATACAAGTTTAGCATAACTTACCTACTTTTCAATTTTATCCCTCTAGAAATAAACGCTACTGCTTGGTTTACTTTGGAAATCTAGATACATTACATCTACTGCCTTACCCTGGTCTAATCTCCCTGTTGCCTTTTCAAAGAATTCAATCAGGTTGGTCAAGCAAGACTTTCCCTTTTGAAATCCATACTGACTATTCATTATTATATTTTTGGTTGAGATGTTTTTCTATTATCTCCTTTAATACAGTATTGTTCTAAATGTCATCTGTAAGGTTCAATATGGCTGGCAATCCAGATCATGTGGCAGATGCCTGACCACCCATCAGTTAGCAACCTATCCCACTACAACATGCTTCATTTTACCACTTATGTCTTTACCATTGATCTTAAAGAATCCTAGCTGCATCCTTTTACTGTTTTATCAGAAACAATAACGGTTTTTCATCCGATTATACCTCAGTTATGAACGAAGGTACCTGCTGTTCAGACTGGTATTTTTGGTTTGTATTAAATCAAATTTGAGATTTTTTCAACTTCTAACATCCCAACATTTCTCATGTACTAAATATTTACTCTCAAGCCATTTAAAGATTTTTTTTTTTTTTAAATACAGGGTACAGTGTTTGTAGATTTATGGTACTAGAGTTTGCTGTCCAGCCTGTTCTTATAGTTCTAGATCAAGGACTACAAATTAAATACTGGCGTATAAGCCACGAGGTTAGTTACAAAAATATTATTTAAAATTGGACAATTGGTGGGAAGAAAGGAATTTCTTGCAGTAAAGTTTGACCAAACTTTAAATCCTAACTTTTCAAACCATAAAATATTATATGCCAGCAAAATGAGCTAAAAAGAAAATATAGTTTATGCAGTTGTTTGCCTTTTGTACCAGTTCAATATAAACACAATGAACTTGCTCAAGTTGAGATACTTGCCACTTGCCATCCTTTGTTGCTATGGCAATTTCTGCTGAATGCCATTCCCTCATGTGCTTAAATGCACCCACAACAGGGAGCCAATCTTTCAGCCTGGGAATACCACTGCCAGAGACCAGCAAGATTAGATCCAATAACCCCTTGCCTGTCAACAGAAAAAGGGAACACTTCAAAAGTCAAGCTCAATCCAGCTTTTAAGCCAACAACTTGAGTGGTAATAAAAACAGAAAATGTTGGAAATCTCAGCGAGTCAGGCAGCATGTCGCACTTTCCCTCCACAAACACTTTGAGAACCAGTTAATGGAACATAAAAAAAGTTAAAATAAACCAGTGATGAAGTTACCCGGCTTACTTAGCGCATAAAAACAAAGCCGAGCATAATCTCAACATTATATAAATCACTGGTTAGGCCTCACCATGTTAAGACGGTGAGAGGGTGCAAGAGATTTAGCTGAATTGTACCAGGGTTGCAGGACTTCAGTTATGTGGAGAGACTAGGGAACCTGGGATTGTTCTCCTTAAACCAGAGAAGGTTAAGAGGAGATTTAATAGAGGTGTTCAAAATTATGAAGGGTTTTGATAAAGTAAAGAAAAATAAACTGTTTTCACTGGCAGGAAGGTCGATAACCAGAGAACATTTGATTTAAGTTGATTGGAAAAAGCAAGAGGAGAGATGAGTACTAATTGTTTATGCAGTGAGTTATTATGACTCGGAATGCACTGCCCGAGAGGATGGCGGAAGCAGATTCAATCGTTACTTTTAAAATGGAATTGGATATATACACAATTAAAAATGAAAAATTTGCAGGGCTATAGGAAAAGAGCAAGGGAATGGAAGTATTGGGATAGCTCTTTCCAAGAGTCGGCACAGGCATGATGGGCCAAATTGCTTCCTTTCGTGCTGTAAGATTCTATGATCCAATACTGAACAAACTCTGCATGGTGACATGGTTTAGGTCAGGAACAAGCCTGCAACCCTCTGTTCTGTGGTGCAGTATGTTGGTTCTGCAACATGTCGCCATTCTTAAATTTCACTATCTAGTTGGGCAGCATGGTTCATCCACAAGTATTTCAATAAACAGCATCTTCCTGCTTGATGACCGCTGAGGACTTTTAATGTGTCAGAGAAACAATCCCATCAAATAGGTTCGCCTCCCTCTCAGAAAAACATTGGCAAATTTAACTCAAAACTGGTGTTCAGCATTGGGTCTGCTAGGTAGTTATGCAGCACATTAGTAGGTGTTAGGTCTCCCTATCCCTGCACTCCACCAGCCCCCAAAAAAAGAGTAATAAGGTGGATGAATTAACTGCGCAGATGTTAACGGACATGAAGTCATTGGGAATACGGAGACATGGCTCCAGGGTGACCAAGGCTCGGAACTCAACATCCAGGGGTATTCAATATTCAGGAAGGACAGGCAGAAAGGAAAAGCAGGTGGGGTAGCGGTGCTGGTTAAAGAGGAGATTAACGCAATAGTAAGGAAGGACATTAGCTTGGATGATGTGGAATCTGTATGGGTAGAGCTGCGGCACACCAAAGGGCAGAAAACGCTAGTGGGAGTTGTGTACAGACCACCAAACAGTAGTAATGAGGTTGGGGATGGCATCAAACGATATTAGGGACACGTGCAATAAAGGTACAGCAGTTTCATGGGTGACTTTAGCCCAATCTATATATAAATTAACCAAACTGGTAGCAATACGGTGGAGGAGGATTTCCTGGCGTGTATAAGGGATGATTTTCTAGACCAATGTGTCGAGGAACCAACTAGAGAGCTGGTCATCCTAGACTGGGTGTTGTGAAACAAGAGAGGATTAATTAGCAAACTTGTTGTGCAAGGGTCTTAAGGGAAGAGTGGCCATAATATGGTAGAATTCTTCATTAAGACGGAGAGTGACACAGTTAATTCAGAGACTAGGCTCCTGAACTTAGGGAAGATAACTTTGATGGTGTGAGACGGGAATTGGCTAGGATAGACTGGCAAATGATACTTAAAGGGGTGACGGTAGATAGGCAATGGCAGACATTTAAAGATCACATGGATGAACTTCAACAATTGTACATCCCTGTCTGGCGTAAAAATAAAAACCGGGAAGGTGGCTCAGCCGTGGCCAACAAGGGAAATTAGGGATAGTGTTAAATCCAAGGAAGAGGCATATAAATTGGCCAGAAAGAGAAGCAAACCTGAAGACTGGGAGAAATTTAGAATACAGCAGAGGAGGACAAAGTGTTTAATTAGGAGGGGGAAAATAGAGAGCAAGCTTACTGGGAACATAAAAACTGACTGCAAAAGCTTCTATAGATATGTGAAGAGAAAAAGATTAGTGAAGACAAATGTAGGTCCCTTGCAGTCAGAATCAGGTGAATTTATAATGGGGAACAAAGAAATGGCAGAACAATTGAAGCAATACTTTGGTTCTGTCTTCACGAAGGAAGACACAAATAACCTTCCAGAAATACTAGGGGACCGAGGGTCTAGCGAGGAGGAGGAACTGAAGGAAATCCTTATTAGTCAGGAAATTGTGTTAGGAAAATTGATGGGATTGAAGGCAGATAAATCCCCAGGGCCTGATAGTTTGCATCCCAGAGTACATAAGGAAGTGGCCCTAGAAATAATGGATGCATTGGTGGTCATTTTCCAACATTCTATAGACTCTGGATCAGTTCCGATGAATTGGAGGATAGCTAATGTAACACCACTTTTTAAAAAAGAGGGAGAGAGAGAAAACGAGTTAGTATAGACCAGTTAGCCTGACATCAGTAGTGGGGAAAATGTTGGAATCAATGATTAAAGATGTAATAGCAGCACATTTGGAAAGCAGTGACAGGATCGGTCCAAGTCAGCATGGATTTATGAGGGGGAAATCTTCTAGAATTTTTTGAGGATGTAACTAGTAGAGTGGACAAGGGAGAACCAGTGGATGTGGTGTATTTGGACTTTCAAAAGGCTTTTGACAAGGTCCCACACAAGAGATTAGTGTGCAAAATTAAGGCACATGGTATTGGGAGTAATGTATTTATGTGGATAGAGAACTAGTTGGCAGACAGGAAGCAAAGAGTAGGAATAAACGGGTCCTTTTCAGAATGGCAGGCAGTGACTAATGGGGGACCACAAGGTTCAGTGCTGGGACCCCAGCTATTTACAATATACATTAATGATTTAGACGAAGGAACTAATGTAATATCTCCAAGTTTGCAGATGACACTAAGCTGGGTGGCAGGGTGAGCTCGGAGGGGGATGCTAAGAGGCTGCAGGGTGACTTGGATGGGTGAGTGGGCAAATGCATGGCAGATACAGTATAATGTAGATAAATGAGAGGTTATCCACTTTGGTGGCAAAAACTGGAAGGCAGATTATCATCTGAATGGTGACAGATTAGGAAAAAGGGAAGTGCAACGGTACATCAGTCATTGAAAGTTGGCATGTAGGTACAGCAGGCGGTGAAGGAGGCAAATGGCATGTTGACCTTCATAGCGAGAGGATTTGAGTATAGGAGCAGGGAGGTCTTACTGCAGTTGTACAGGGCCTTGGTGAGGCCACACCTTGAATATTGTGCACAGTTTTGGTCCCCTAATCTGAAAAAGGACAATCTTGCTATTGAGGGAGTGCAGCGAAGGTTCACCAGACTGATTCCCGGGATGGCAGGACTGACATATGAAGAAAGACTGGATCGACTCGGCTTATATTCACTGGAATTTAGAAGAATGAGAGGGGATCTCATAGAAACATAAAATTCTGACAGGATTGGACAGGTTAGATGCAGGAAGAATGTTCCCGATGTTGGGGAAGTCCAGAACCAGGGGTCAGTCTAAGGATAAGGAGGTAAGCCATTTAGGACAAAGATGAGGAGAAACTTCAGAGAATTGTGAACCTGTGGAATTCTCTACCACAGAAAGTTGTTGATGCCAGTTCATTAGATATATTCAAAAGGGAGTTAGTTGTGGCGCTTATGGCTAAAGGGATCAAGGAGTATGGAGAGAAAGCAGGAATGGGGTACTAAAGTTGCATGATCAGCCATGATCATATTGAATGGTGGTGCAGACTCGCAGAGCCGAATGGCCTACTCCTGCACCTATTTTCTTTGTTTCTATGTTTCAAAGGAGGAAAGGTCAACTCTGTTTCTTTCTCTTCAGAGACGCTGCCTGACCTGAGTATTTCCAGCATTTTTTGTTTTTATCTCAACCAGTTCTGTTTAATTCAAACGACACAAAATACATGGTACAACATTAACTATATAGGGTCTAAAAGTAACTTGATTGAAATGCAGTGCATCTTCTTTCCCGTCAATAAACAATTCATGTCAAATTCCAATTTGCTTTAAAGAATTGTATCAGAAGAAAAGAGCACATTGTAAGATACTGACAAATGATAGCCATGTGCTTGCCATTATTACAATTAATTTCAAAACATCTCATTGTTACAATACAAGGGCTCTGAAAGAAATGATGCTGACAATTACCAGGAGGAGGTAGTTTATCTGCAAGTTGATGTAAACCCTCTGCAGCCTCTTCAAATAATCTATAAAAGAAATGATGTTGATAGATATTTTTCATATTTCAAATATTAACATCCCCATTATTCCCTCAAAAATACACAAACATTTACCAAAATAAAATCAGTAATATATAACAGCAGTTAGAAATGGCAGTGCTTTTTGGTCTGATCAGCACAATTAAAAAAAACATATTGAAGAGGGTACAGGAACCTAGTGATTATGGTATATAAAAGGGGTCAGAGGGTCTAGTAAGGAGGGGGAACTGAGGGAAATCTTTATTAGTCGGGAAATTGTGTTGGGGAAATTGATGGGATTGAAGGCCGATAAATCCCCAGGGCCTGATGGACTGCATCCTAGAGTACTTAAGGAGGTGGCCTTGGAAATAGCGGATGCATTGACAGTCATTTTCCAACATTCCATTGACTCTGGATCAGTTCCTATGGAGTGGAGGGTAGCCAATGTAACCCCACTTTTTAAAAAAGGAGGGAGAGAGAAAACAGGGAATTATAGACCGGTCAGCCTGACCTCAGTAGTGGGTAAAATGATGGAATCAATTATTAAGGATGTCATAGCAGTGCATCTGGAAAATGGTGACATGATAGGTCCAAGTCAGCATGGATTTGTGAAAGGGAAATCATGCTTGACAAATCTTCTGGAATTTTTTGAGGATGTTTCCAGTAAAGTGGACAAAGGAGAACCAGTTGATGTGGTATATTTGGACTTTCAGAAGGCTTTCGACAAGGTCCCACACAAGAGATTAATGTGCAAAGTTAAAGCACATGGGATTGGGGGTAGTGTGCTGACGTGGATTGAGAACTGGTTGTCAGACAGGAAGCAAAGAGTAGGAGTAAACGGGTACTTTTCAGAATGGCAGGCAGTGACTAGTGGAGTGCCGCAAGGTTCTGTGCTGGGGCCCCAGCTGTTTACATTGTACATTAATGATTTAGACGAGGGGATTAAATGCAGTATCTCCAAATTTGCGGATGATACTAAGTTGGGTGGCAGTGTGAGCTGCGAGGAGGATGCTATTAGGCTGCAGAGTGACTTGGATAGGTTAGGTGAGTGGGCAAATGCATGGCAGATGAAGTATAATGTGGATAAATGTGAGGTTATCCACTTTGGTGGTAAAAACAGAGAGACAGACTATTATCTGAATGGTGACAGATTAGGAAAAGGGAAGGTGCAACGAGACCTGGGTGTCATGGTACATCAGTCATTGAAGGTTAGCATGCAGGTACAGCAGGCGGTTAAGAAAGCAAATGGCATGTTGGCCTTCATAGCGAGGGGATTTGAATACAGGGGCAGGGAGGTGTTGCTACAGTTGTACAGGGCCTTGGTGAGGCCACACCTGGAGTATTGTGTACAGTTTTGGTCTCCTAACTTGAGGAAGGACATTCTTGCTATTGAGGGAGTGCAGCGAAGGTTCACCAGACTGATTCCCGGGATGGCGGGACTGACCTATCAAGAAAGATTGGATCAACTGGGCTTGTATTCACTGGAGTTCAGAAGAATGAGAGGGGACCTCATAGAAACGTTTAAAATTCTGACGGGTTTAGACAGGTTAGATGCAGAAAGAATGTTCCCAATGTTGGGGAAGTCCAGAACCAGGGGTCACAGTCTGAGTATAAGGGGTAAGCCATTTAGGACCGAGATGAGGAGAAACTTCTTCACCCAGAGAGTGGTGAACCTGTGGAATTCTCTACCACAGAAAGTAGTTGAGGCCAATTCACTAAATATATTCAAAAGGGAGTTAGATGAAGTCCTTACTACTCGGGGGATCAAGGGTTATGGCGAGAAAGCAGGAAGGGGGTACTGAAGTTTCATGTTCAGCCATGAACTCATTGAATGGCAGTGCAGGCTAGAAGGGCTGAATGGCCTGCTCCTGCACCTATTTTCTATGTTTCTATGTATCTGCCTCGCAACTCAGTGATCCTGAGTTCAAATCTCACCACGGCATGTTGTGAAACTGAATTTACAAAATCTGGCAACTAGATGAACAATGAGAGCTGCTGGGTTGTCAAAAACATGCCATCTTCTCAGCAGTCTGACCTACAGCCCCATAACTACATGGCTAACTCAATGCCGTCAGGGGCATTAATTGTGGAAAATTTGGTACATTCTGAAAAAGAAATCAAATACATTTGGCAGTTTAGTTTTCTTTTTCCAGTCTTTGTTCTTTTTCTCCGTCTCCTTATTTTTCTTTGTCTGTTTCTTGCTTTCTCTTTCATTTCTTTTGCTATCTTTCATTATCACTTAGTTTTCTATTCTTTCCATTACCCGTGTCACTTAGTTTCCACTCCACAGTATCAACCACTTGTCGCTGCCTCACTACTAAAGCCATTGAAACCCTAATCCATATTTTTGTCACCTCCAGACTCGATTACTCCAATGCCCTCCTTAATGGCCACCCATTCTTCACCCTCCATAAATTCCAACTTGTCCAAAACCCAACATCCCATATCCTGTCCTGCACTCATTCCAGGACTCAAGCGCATAATATAGGCAGACACTTCAGTGGGGTACGAAGTGAGTGCTGCACTGTCGGAGATGCTGTCTTTCAGATGAGATGTTAAACCGAGGCCCATCTCTTGCAAACAGCAGGAGAGTGTAACTTCAATCCACAGTTGGGTGTTATGATGGGAGACTTGGTGGACTAGAAAAATGAACCACAATGAGATTTTCTTATGTTCAACTACTTAAGCAATATTTCAGAATATTTAGAACCCATTATCAACGCTAAAATATTGTACAATAATTACTCAGACAGGGGTGTAGATTCTTTCACATCACCGTCCTCTTCCTCACAACCATTTATGCTATTCAGGAATTCTTGTATTAATGTTGGTACAGGTTCCTCACGAGCACTGTCCTGTATACTGGAACTAATTTCTTCCCACTCTGGACTACAGAACTAGAAAGAAAACAATAATGGGATAGTAATTATAAGGTACATCTAGCAGAATATGATAGTGACTTGTCATTTAATCTCTCCTGCCTTCCACCCAGTCACAAACTTTCCCTTTTATGCTTTCCATCCTCCCCCTTTCCTTGCCTCCATTTGCTTAAAACCGGTCACCGCTCTAACTTTTTCCAGTTCTGATGAAAGGTCATCAACCGGAAACATTACCTCAGTTTCTCTCTCCACACTTGGAGTATTTCCAGCATTTTCTGTTTTTATTTCAGATTTCCTGCATCCGCAGTATTTTATTTTTGTAGATTACATCAACTTTGTGGCTTTTGAGTGTTTTTTTTTTAAAAACTTGACCTGATTTTTTTTCTCAGTTCTCAATGCAGAGTTCTATACCAAAAATATTAACTTTTCCCCCCAATCAACCTGCTGTGTACTTTTATCAGTTCTATTTATCTCCATTTGTTTTCTTCAGTTTTAACTTTGGTCATCAAAACCCTAAGGGGCTGAAATTGCCCCTTTGTGCCCAAAATTGCCCCTTTTTTGTGCCCAGTTAGTGCCACCCCGCCCCACAATTTGCACCCGGCGCGCACCCTGCAATGACGTCATCACCGTGACACTGGGGCGTCACTTTTTTTGTTGGCCGACTCTTCTGTCAGCTAGACAATGGTGGCCCTCATCTTGACCAGGCCGCCATCATGCAGCCTGGTACTTATCTTTAGATGCCGGGCCACTGGATCAGTCGGGATTGTCCCTGGTGGCCACCAAAGGGCCTGCTGAGTCAGCAGCGGCCCTCCCCTTTAACTGAAGGGGAGGAGCGTTGAGGGGCATTGTGGCACATTAGCGCTACATGGAGCTTCTGCATAGCACTGATCTCTTCAGTGCACTGGACTCAGTATCACGCTGGCACCCCGGAAGCACCCCTCCAACAAGGTGGAGCACTGAGGGGCGCAAAGGGCAATTCCACACCGGGGGCGAGATTTCCCATCCGGGCGATAACTGACCTGGAAGGTTTCCGCCCCCGGATGGCAATTTCGACCCCTAAGAATTGATGTATCGAAAAAAAGTCAGTTACAAAGTTGGTTTTGCCTGGTGAATAAGAACGGCAGGACCAGACTCTCCTCAGGCTGCCTATTTCTCAAGATCACAACCTATCTACCACTATTGCATCCCAATTTTCAATCTAGAACTATCCAATAACATTGTTTCATGCTATAAGAATCATCACATTCGCAACAAGAGGGCTCATTTAGAATTACTGGTTTTTGACTTGGCTAACCAGTTTCATTCATTTCCCCCCCCCCCCATCAGTAGTTTTTGTTTTATAAATGAAAACAGTAGACCAGTGTATTTGTTTTGCTGATAGTTTTGTGACCTTAACTTTGAGCTGTCATACACTTACAGGTTTGACTTCCTGCTCGACTCACCTGTGAAAAGCCATGGATTGCCTGAATTGCAAAGAACCATTTTTGTGGTGCCGGAACACCAGTTATTGAACAGGCTGCAACAGATTAAACAAATGTAACTAACACCAGGTTTCAACAGAGATTTTAAATACTAATCCATTGCAAGAACTAGCTGACAATTAGAATAATGAAGCTGCTGCATCTCAAATTATTATGTTAAAGGCAAGACTAAAAAAGACAGTAGGCCAAGAAGGAGCTTGCATACCTTGACAAAAGTAATGGGAGGGAATCAAACATAAAATCAATAGGATACTGCAAATGAGAAAGGAAAGCAAACTAGAAAACCTTTTAACCAACCAACCAAAATCAATATATGGCATACGTGAGGAAATCTAGGCAGTCAGATTATTTTTCTCTCCATTTCCAGCAGGGGTCACTAGAAAGCCATCAGTATTTGGAACCCAGCCGATTTCTCCCTCCTTGACCCAGATTGTACCAATAACTTGCATTGACAGTGCCTTTAACGTGGTAAAAAATCCCAAGGTGTTCCACAGGAGCGTTATCAGACAACATTTGACACCGAGCCACATAAGGAGATATTAGGGCAGGCAATCAGAAGCTTGGTCAAAGAGGTAGGTTTTAAGGGGTGTCTTAAAGGAGTAGAGAGGTTTGGGGAAGGAATTCCAGAGCCTAAGACCTAGGCAGCTGAAGGCACAGCAACCAATGGTGGAGCGATGAAAATCAGGGATGTGCAAGAGGCCAGAATTAAAGAAGCGCAGAGATCTTGGAGGGTTGTAGACAATGTTCTCTTTAATTTTGTTTTGGGTGCGCAGCCCCTTTAAATTTCCACGCATGCGCAGTTTTTCAATTGTAAAGCCGACAAGCGGCCTGTGCGTGCCCTCCAGACAGCTGCGCAGCTTAACGGAAACATTGGTTGTCGGGCTGGAGGAGATTAGAGACATAGGGAGGGTGATCAGCTAACTCAGCAAAGACTGTACATTATACCTGGGACTTTCCTAATCTGCATGGCTCAGCTACTCACTGTAAACCTACTGAGCTACCAGATGAGTTAGGTAGTGATTTTAAACTATGCAGACAGACAAAAATTAAATCTGAACTCCAGCTACTGGCTATTTTGGATCCAAGCAGTACCCCAGGTTTTCTACTCCATAGGGAGAATATGTCACGTAATTTATTAGATAATAGAGCATTTGATGGGATAAAGTGAAGCAGAGCTGTTATATAACTTCTACGGGTGAAAGCTATAAAAGGAAGCTATTTATCACTCAAGGTAGGAGCAAATCTTAGATAAATGTAGAGGCAAAAAACAGGAAAGTCAGGAAAATATTGCCTGATAAACAAACTAAGTAAAAAACTGTGACTTAAATATAGATGGATGTGGACAAGCATATGAATTAAAAAGAAATCTAATTTAGGATTAAATTTATTACCTGGAAGCGAGGCAAAACTTGAATTTGTTGAGATACTGCAGTTCTTTCTCAGTAGTTCATAAATACTATTAATGGTCGTTAGCTCTGTTAGACAAGAATGATGTTAGTGAATATTACATACATACGAACATATGGAAAAGGCGTGACAATCGAGTCTGTACCATTCATCTGTGTTGTAACTAGGCTACACGACCCTTCTCCCCCCACATCCCATATAACCTCCTGGAGGCAAAAATACAGATTAACAAAAAATACCCGAGACCAACTCAGGGAATAAAGAATTCTGGGAAATTCCTTTCCAACCCCCAAAGACAATTAAAATCAAGTTCCAGAAGATATTAGTGAGGTACTACGAGGTACATCACCCAACATCCCACCTGTTGTACTTAAGCAATATCAGACTCCTCCAGGAACTTGTCCAGCTCCCTTTAGAATGTTTGTAGTGAATCTGCATTCACTGCACGACCTGGCAAGCTATTCCAAAGCTCTGAAAAGGAAAACCTCCCGACATCTATCCAAGTTTTATGCTTACATAACTTATGCATGCCCTCACATTCTCCACAACATATCTAATTCAAATCATCTGACCTATTGCAGCACCCAAGTGTTTTTAAACCAGGTACTAGCCTGATGGTCCTCCTCTAAACATTTGCAAAGGCCTCTAGTTCTCCCATCATGTGAGGGGACCAGAACTCAGTTTTCCAAATGAGACCGAGAATGTCTTGTACACTGATACAAGAATAGTATTGTGAATTTTGTTTTATGTTTGATCCTCTTAGCGAAGAAAGGAAGGGCGAAACATGCGCTCTTAAAAGAAAAAGGGTGGGAATAACAATTCTAGAGCCTCCTGGATGTCTAGGAGAGGATAAAGGAAAAAGGGAAGCTTATGTCATATACTGACAGCTAAATACTATAGAATCTTTGGAGGAATATAGAAAGTTGAGGTAAAATTAAAAAAAGGATATTAGGAATGCTAACAGAGAGCATGAAAAATTCTTGCATAGTAAAATTAAGAAAACCCAAAGATGTTCAACAAATATATTAAGAGCAAGAGGGTAACTAAAGAAAGGGTAGGGCCTATTAGAGACCATGAGGGTAATCTTTGTGTGGAGACGGAAGCTGTTGGTAAGGTTCTTAACGAATACTTTGCATCTGTTTTCACAAAGGAAAGGGGAAATGCAGATACTGCTATCAAGGAGCTGTGTGATATTCTGGATGAAATAAAGTGAGAGCAGAAGTATTAAGGGGTTTAGCAGCTTTGAAAATGGATAAGTCCCCAGGTCCGGATGAAATGCATCCCAGGCTGTTAAGCGAAGCAAGAGGGGAAATAGCAGAGGCCTTGACCATCATTTTCCAGTCCTTGGATTTGGGCATGGTGCCAGAGGACTGCTAATGTGGTACCCTTGTTTAAGGAAGAAAGAAAGGGATAAGCCAAGTAATTACAGGCCTGTCAGCCTAACCTCAGTGGTGAGAAAATTATTGGAAAAATCCTGAAAGACAGGATAAATCGACATTTGGAAAGGCAAGGATTAAGTAGAGACAGTCAGCACAGATTTGTTAAGGGAAGATTGTGTTTGACTAAGCTGATTGAATTTTTTGAGGAGGTAATCTTGAGGATCGATGAGAGTAGTGCATACGATTTAGTGTATATGGACTTTAGCAAAGTTTTTGATAAGGTCTCACGTGGCAGACTGGTTACGAAGGTTAAAGCCCATTGGATCCAGGGCAAAGTGGCTAGTTGGATCCAAAATTGGCTTAGAGGTAGGAAGCAAAGGGTAATGGTTGATGGATGTTTGTGACTGGAAGGATGTTTCCAGTGGGATTCCACAGGGCTCAGTACTGGGTCCCTTGCTTTTTGTGGTATACATCGATGATCTAGATTTGAATATAGGAATTTGATTAAGAAGTTTGCAGATGACACTAAAATTGGCTGTATGGTTGATAATGAAGACGAAAGTCATGGACTGCAGGAGGATATCAATCAACTGGTCAGGTGGGCAGAGCAGTGGCAAATGGAATTTAATTCAGAGAAGTGTGAGGAAATGCACTTTGGGAGAGCTAATAAGGAAAGGGTATGGACATTAAGCGGTAGGCCACTTAAAAGTGTAAATGAACAAAAGGACCTTGGAGTGCTTGTCCACAGATCCCTGAAAGTAGGCCAGGCAGATAAGGTGGTTAAGAAGGTATACAGAATGCTTGCCTTTATTGGCTGAGGCATAGAATACAAGAGCAGGGAGGTTATGCCTAAATTGTATAATACTCTGGTTAGGCCACAGCTGGAGTACTGCGTGCAGTTCTGGTCACTGTATTATAGAAAGGAAGTGATTGCACTAGAGAGGGTGCAGAGGAGATTTACTAGGATGCTGCCTGGAATGGAGAAATCTTAGCTATGAGGACAGATTGGATTGGTTGGGTTTATTCTCATTGGAACAGAGGAGGCTGAGAGGAGACTTCATTGAGGTGTACAAAATTTTGAGGGGCCTATTTCCCTTGGTGGAGGGGTCAATTGCAAGGGGGCATAGTTTTAAGGTGGTTGGTGGCAGGTTCAGAGGAGATTTGAGGGGGGGCTTCTTCATGCAGAGGATTGTGGGGGTCTGGAACTCACTGCCTGGAAGGGTGGTGGATGCAGAAACCCTCACCACATTTAAAAAAAGGTGCTTGGATGGGCACTTGAAGTGCCATAATCTGCAGGGTTACGGACCTAGAGCTGGTAAGTGGGATTAGACTGGATAACCTCTTGTTGGCTGGTGCAGATACGATGGCAAGTACTGCAGGGAATCGAATACGTCCAGGGTGATCCCCTGGACTAGTTTTGATCGCCTGGATGGGTCAGAGGAATTTTCCCAGATTTTTCCCCCCCCCCCGCAATTGGCCTGGGTTTTAAAATCTGATTTTTGCCTCTCCCAGATCACATGGCTCCAACTGGGGTGGTGTGTAGAACGTTTTGGTGCAAGGGATGTCGCAGTTGTGTGGGGCAGACTGGTTGGGCTGGGTGCTCTTTACCTTTCCGCCATGGTTCATTGTTCATAGGTTTATATGTAACCTTCAGGACTGCTGACCGGGGGCCGTGCGGCTCTTTGGACAAGATGGGCCGAAATGGCCTCCTTCTGTGCTGTGGATTTCTTTCTATGTTTCTTGCATTTATACAGCGCTATTCACGGCGTCAGGATGTCCCAAAGCACTTTACAGCCAATAAGGTACTTTTTGAAGTGTAGTCACTGATGTAATAAAGAAAAGGCAGCAGCCAATTTGCATACAAGATCCCACAAACAGTAATGAGAGAGATAAATATTGTCCAGGATTCCCCAGTTCTTCTACAAAATAGTACCAAGGAATCTTTTACGTCCACCAGTCGGTTTAATGTCCCACCCAAAAGATAGCACCTCCGACAGTGCAGCACTGAAGTGTCAGCTTAGATTTTGTGCTCAAGTCTCGGGAGTGGGGCCTGATAGATCCCAATACTCAATTTTCACTGTGAGGCTTTCAGTGCAGCCTCTCGTCACTGGCTGTGAACCTGTACAGACTCATGCACCATATGCACTATAATACCTAGGTTAATTTCCCTCTCAGCAGATGAATTCAGAAACCAGCATGGTATACACATGCTTGGCATTAGCACTACCATCTTCATCATCGGCAGTCCCTCGTATTGAGGGTGACTTGCTTCCACACCAAAAAGGGATGAGTTCACAGGCATTTCAATGAAGGGCCTAATATTCCAGATCCCGAACTACATATTGAAGGGTGGAAAATGCCTGTGCATGGATTTTTTTTAATGTGTGGTGGCCGTTGCACACCAGCCACCACACAGGCTTGACAGAGCTAGGTCTTGGTCCAGTGGCAAGGATTAACCAAGACGACTGGAGATCAGCTCTGCTGCACAGACCTAGTTCGCACACATATCACAATGTGGGCTGGCCCGTGCTGCCCCTGGGCCTTCGCCTCTTCTGGGCCCCGATCACGTCGCTCCACAATCACTCGCCGCTCCTGCTCCCCAACCTCACCGCTCCTGGCCACGCTCCAATCAGGCACCTGGACTAAGATGACATCCAATCCAGTCACCCTCTTCACAGCAGTCACTCTCCAGCACACACTATACCTTGAAGTGGTATGCTTCTTTGCAGGTCGGGGCCGCCGTGCTGAATATATCCACATTAAATGTCATCTGCATGCCAGAAATAGCTTAATTACCTGCCATATCTAAATCAGATCAGACAAATCTCCAGGATCTGATAGTATCCATCCCAGGGTGTTAAAGGAAATAGATGAGGAAGTTGCACATACATAAGACACAATTTTCCAAAACGAGCTCTGAGATGGCATGATGGGAGATAGGAGAGAAACTAGAGAAAGATGTGAGTTCAGGGGTGAGGAGCGGGGAACTTTAGAGGAAGTTTTTCCCCGGTGAGCTAGAGGAAAGAAAGTAAGTGACAGAGGCAGCTGAACAGATGGTCTCAATCTTTGTGACACAGAAGTCCATGAGCTCCTCACACTTGCTGTTAGTAGTGAGGGTGGAGGAGGCAGGGGAGAGGGGTTTAAGACAACAGTTTGTAGTGGAGAAGAGAAGCAGGGGGTTTCTTTGCTTTCCATGATGATCCTAGAATAGAGCCATTTTGGCAGGAAAATATATCAGTCAATCTACCTGTCCAGAAGATTGTTGCATCTCAGCCTCAATTTTGCAGTTAAGACAGCTCTTAAGCAAATTAATCTCACCATATTTTATTTCAAGAGGCCACTACACACTTTCTTTCTCCTCTCCAAACCAAGTGTAGAAGGTTAGTTAAAATCATCCATTTATTCATTGATTTAGGAACTAAATTTCACAAAACTCAGATGCTATATTAGTTAGGTCAATTAATGTTTTCTACATTAACACAGCAACTACACTTTAAAAGTACTAAATTGGCTATAAAAGCACTTTGAGGTGGTGAAAGACACCATAGAAATGAGAGTCTTTCATCGACCTGAAAAAGTCACCAACCTAAAACGTTAACTGTTTCTCTCTACAGTTGCTGCCTGACCTGCTGAGCATTTCCAGCATTTTCTGTTTTTCTTTCTTTGGAATTGAGCTAGACTATACACACACACACGTAAACTACAGACTATCCTTTCAACTCAAAATAGTTCCCCTTCCCTATTATTGAGGCTATGAGTTTATTGTGCAAGGAGGTCACCCTAATACATCTAATTGAACAATTTATAAATACAGCACCTACCAGCAAACTCTTCATCTTTACATTGGTCACCTCTATAATGCCAAACAACTAATAGCACATATCGATCCATTGGAAGACTTAATATGAAGGGCGTAAAATGGGTGCACAAACTGTTTAAAGGTGCAAACGTTGTCTAGTAGCGGTCGGCCTATGTGTTTCTTGCCATTTGCCTTGAGTATCTCAGCTTGGTCTCAAGTCCACACTCCTCAAGGCTGTCTCTGGTTTGGTGGCTGCCTCCGAGTATCTGGAGCTCCACTGGCTTCCGCTCTCTGGTGGCTTCTGCCGGTGTTTAACGTGGGCCTCTCTGCAACTGGACATTAACTCTCGTTCCTTGAGTGTTTAACTCCAGTCATTGGTCCGAGTCTGTGTGTACCCAGTGCCTGTTTCCTGCAGACTCTGACAAGAGTAATGGTCAAACTCTCCGAGTGGGTTGCCCGGGGGCTCGCGGACTGACGGTTGCCCGAGGGGAGGGGCTGCTTTCGCTGGGTTTTCCTGCCTCTTTCACCAGTTGGCGCAGTGACGACGCTCCTGTTGCCCCGGTGTTGCCTCCGGCTCGAGCTACTCTTCTCATAAAACTCGCGCGCTCCTTCCGTTTCCGGTCCCAGTCACCAGTCCGGCTGGAAACCAAATGTCTCCATTCGCAACCTGCACTTTATTAAAAAAAAACAATTAGCTCTCTGCTACTTTACTCAAAGCTCGGAAACGTCAACCAGTTAAATACGTCCTGCTTCCACTACATGAAAAATGAAAAACCAGTAACTGTGAGTTACAATTGGATTAATTAGGTTTGCGGACATGTTTCTCTTCGGAAAGATACAGGCACTGCACGCGGGACTGGGCTGCTGAAAACATGTCCAATTTTACCAAGGCTGCTCAGGTAAGCAATGGACACACGTTCCGGACTCGGGAGGGACAGAGAGATTATAAAGAAAGACTTGCATTTATATAGCGCCTTTTACAAATCCGGGACTTCCCAAAGCGCTTTACAGCCGATTAAGTACATTTTGAAGTGTGGTCACTGTTGTAATGTAGGAAACGCAGCAGCCAATTTATGCACAGCAAGCTCCCACTAACAGCAATGTGATAATGACTCACATAATCTGTTTGTGATGTTGGTTGAGGGATAAATATTGGCCCAGGACACCGGGGAGAACTCGCCTGCTCTTCGAAATAGTGCCATGGAATCTTTTACATCCACCTGTGGAGACTCATCACGGTGTTTGAGTCTGTAATCCAGTTACTGCAACATTCATCAGCAGAGTTTCTGTTTGTCCGGAATGGCACTTTGCCTCTAGCAACAGAGCCCATTACCCTAAGTTGAGAGAGCAGACGGACCTCGGTTTAATGTCTCATCCAAAAGACGGCACCATCAACAGTGCACCACTCCCTCAGCACTGCACTGTTAGCCTGGATTTTGTGCTCCAGTCTCTGAAGTGGGACTTGAACCCACAATCTTCTGACTCTGAGGCGGGAGTGGTACCCACATGAGCGACATGGTGGAGAGAGAAACAACACACAAGAGAGAAGAGGGAGTGGGGAAGAGAGAGAAAACAAGGGTAAAGAAAAGATACTGGTTCAGATATGGGGGGGTGAGGGGGTAGCTGGTACCAAAAGAGGGGAAATACAGAGAGGGTGTAGAGGGATCAATACCCAGAAAGGAGAGAGAGGAGGAAGATACTTTGGGAGGAGAGGGGTGGTACATTCCGAGAGAGAGGGCAAGCCCCGGGAGATAGATACTGGGAGAAAGACTGATACCCAGAGAGGTGCTGTCAGCACCTGAGAAATGTTCATGGTGAGGTTTATCATGAACAAAAGAACTTGAAATTTGTGGAGACTCATCACGGTGTTTGAGTCTGTAATCCAGTTACTGCAACATTCATCAGCAGAGTTTCTGTTTGTCCGGAATGGCACTTTGTCTCTAGCAACAGAGCCCATTACCCTAAGTTGAGAGAGCTTAGGCACAGGTTCGAAAAACCTAGTTTTAGGGCTAAGTGTGCTGTGGTACTGAATTTAACCAGCCTTGCATTGCTAGTTTGCAGTGTTATCTTGAGCTGTATGGATAGTCCCAGTTTCGAGTGACAGTCCTGACTCTCCAGATCTTATAATGAGCTAGCTTGCCTGGTCAGTCATCCAGTCTGCTATAGACATTGAGTCTTGCAATCTTGCATTACCAGGAATATCATTTCTGAAGGCAATTCACTCCCAAAGAGACCAAATCTACCCCTGCCCTCCTCCAGCCAGAAGGATAGTAGTAGACAAATTACATGCATGAGTTTAAGTTACTAATAATTTCATTTTTGTGAGTGACATTAATTTTTCATTAAATAAAATTGGTAATATCTGTACCTTCTGCTGCCAAGGCCCTAAGCTCTGGAATTCCCTCCCTAAACCTCTCCAACTCTCTTTCCTCCTTTACGACGCTCCTTAAAACCAACCTCTCCTAATATCCCCTTATATGGTTCGGTGTCAAACTTTGATAACACGCCTGTGAAGCACCTTGGGATGTTTTACTACATTTAAGGCGCTATTTAAATGCAAGTTGTTACTGAAGAACGTGTTGTGCATGAAAACACATGAAGGTGTGTTTATTTAAAGAATGAGATGCATCAAAGTGTGCACTAAGATGGATAATCAGCAGCTGTAATAAGTGAGAGTTAAGTCTGACATAAATGTTTTCTAAACAGATGAAGTACTAAAATTTTGTACTGCTGAAATTCTGCTCTTTTGGGAATGGAATTGTGATGTAGAGACAGTGGAGGGATTGAGTTGGGCTGGGTTTCTGCATCATGAATGCAGTGACAACAAATTCCGACATGGATCAGGGTGGTGGGTTCTGTTTCAAAATTTAAAACTGTACCTTGAATTATGTTTGCAACTAAGGTGACAGCTCTGGGTTTTTAAATTAAAATGATGATTACTTGCAGAAAAACACTGTGTATAATACATAAGGGGAAGCCTGATCATGAAACCACTGCAGTTCATTATAACTTGAAATTTTAAAACGGGCAGGATTTCTCTTACCATAACATTCAGGCACATTGGTCTAGTATTTCATAGATCATTTTGGTAGGGAAAGAAATTGTATCTAGTGCCTTACGAGAATCATTCTGTTTGTACCTAACAACTTGATTATATGTGTTGTGCAGATATTAAGGAATCTGAAATTAACACTGGCCTGCTAGATTGAAACCAGCACATTCACCAAAGGAACAGCGATGCTTAGAATGTGATTGGTCTAGTTGTTCAGTGAATGCATTCTGACACCGAAGTGTGTTCACTGTGCTGTGATCCAACACATGAAAAGCATTTTGCACAGGCTTTATGAAAGAAAAAAACTTCAGTAAACACTGTATGCAGTATTAGCTATTGGTTCTGCTGTGTTGATAGTTCTAATGCCTTTGAATCCTTCTAGTTTAACCGATTTGTCATTTGCACAAGTTCAGATTGAGTTCCCTAAGAAAAAGCCATTTGATGTGGTAACACACTGCAAGACGAGTTAGGTTAATGTATGGTTATAAAGCAAATATTAAAACCCATTAAATTTGAATTAATGGGTGACTTCATCAGATGGTCTCAGATGAATCAAACATCAGGTATAAATTTGTATCCCATGGGGCCCTCAAAAGTTGTTCCATTATGTCGTTCATGTTGTTTCTTTTTTGCTCAAATTGAAGTTTTTATTTGTTTGCTATACAGCATTGGAGAATTCACTTTGCAGACATTTCGGGGATGGCCACAACAGGAAATGTTCAAGTCCCAGCGGGGACCAATGCTCCATAGTCCCTTTCGGCACTGCTCGCCTCCTTCAGTAGTTCAGTTCGCAGTATAGATCTGGAATTGGTGGCATTTATTTAAATTTTGAATCATAGACCACAGAAGGAGGCCATTCGATCCATCATGTCTGTGCGGCTCTTTGAAAGAACTATCCAATTAGGCACACTCTCTTTTCCAATAGTTTCCCACATTACAACAGTGACTACATTCCAAAAGTACTTAATTGGCTGTAAAGCACTTTGAGATGTCCGGTGGTTGTGAAAGGTGCTGTATAAATGCAAATCTTTCTTTCTTAGTCCTGCAAATTTTTCTTTTGCAAGTGTATATTCAATTCCATTTTGAAAGTTACGACTGAATCTGCATCCATTGCCCTTTCAGGCAGTGCATTCTAGATCATTATAGCTTGCTGTGTAAAAACAGTTCCCCTCATCTGCCCTCTGGTTCTTTTGCCAATTACCTTAAATCTGTGTCATCTGGTTACCAATTCTCCTGCCAGTGGAAGCAGTTTCTCCTTATTTACTCTTATCAAAACCCTTCACGATTTTGAATATGTCTGTGAAATCTCCTCATAACCTTCTCTGCTCTAAGGAGAACTACCCCAGTTACTCTAGTTCACTTAACTGAAGTCCCTCATCCCTGGTACCATTCTAGAAAATCTCTGCACCCTCTCAAAGGCCTTGATATCCCTCCTAATGTGTGGTGCCCAAAATTGGACATAATCCTCCAGCTGAGGCTTAACCAGTGATTTCTAAACATGATGTATAATGTGCTATATAATTTTGAGGTTACGCTCAGCTATTTATGTCAATTATGTGATTTCTTCTGGAAACCATTTCCCCCTCTTTGTTCTAGCAATGGGCCTCCTTTTCAAAGATTTGGTATTTGATTGATGCCAAGATGCAGCCACCTGGAAAAATTGCTACAATGTGCTCAGTCAGACTACAGGGGAAACATAAACCCATCTACCATGCACTGAGTAAGTATCCAAAATCTTTGCTACCTCTCTGAATGTAATCTTTCACTAGCAACCTGAGCTTCTGGCAGCTACTAAAGGTAAGTGGAATTGCTGCACTGCAAATGATACAGATGAATGATACTGGAAGAACAGCACCTGCACAAGTGTTGTGTAACATCTTTGACTAATTTGAATGGTTACGAGATTCAAACCAGTATATTCTCTCAATATAATGTGTCCCTTATTTGAACTACTGGCAGGCTTTTCCAAATAAATGCTGATGTTTGGTTCTGTGCTCAACTAAATGAGCTCCACTGAAAGCATTTTGCCAAGTGCCGCACAAAACTGCTACAAATTCATTGAATCCTTCTGCAAAAAGGCATCTCTATAGAGTGACTGTTCATATCATTGCTTACAAAACAGCAGTGACTATAATTTCAAAATAAATTGTTGGCCGTGAAGCGCCTTGATGCCTCCTAACTCCAGGGACTTGAGCACAAATCTAGGCTGACACTCCAGTGCAGTGCTGAGGGAGTGCTGCACTGTCGGAGGTGCCGTATTTCGGATGAGCTGTTAAACCGAGACACCATCTGCCCTCTCAGGTGGACGTAAAAGATCCCATGTCACTACTTCAAAGAAGAGCAGGGGAGTTATCCCCGGTGTCCTGGCCAATATTTATCCCTCAACCAACATCACTATAATAAATTATCTGGTCATTATCACATTGCTGTTTGTGGGAGCTTGCTGTGTGCAATTTAGCTGCTGCATTTCCCACATTACAACAGTGACTACACTCCAAAAGTACTTCATTGGCTGTAAAGTGCTTTGAGACGTCCGGTGGTCGTGAAAGACGATATATAAATGCAAGTCTTTCTTTTTTAAATAATCTTGTAAAGAAATTCTATTGCAGCTGATTTAGGAATTGATTGTGCAGATTGTCTCTGCTCTATGATAAGTGCTAACAAAGAAGACAAATTTAAACCTGAAATTATTTAACAAAAAACTCTTTTCAATTGAGATCATGAAAAAGAGCAATACTTTGCAACTAGAATTGTGCTTGTTTCTTAAATATTGATCCTCCAGACACACAGTAAGTGAAATGATAAGTTGAAAGCGGCATTCTGAAAGCTGATTGTAATAGTTAAATATTGCCACTAGATGGTGGCATGATTACAGTTTGGAAGTTTATTGCATTGTTGAAGCCTAAGATTATACCTTTGTCACACAAGTTACAAACCTAGTGGTTTACATTATTTGTGAGTTCTTATGTGTGTTCAAGTCCCTTCATGAGATCGCCCTCCCTAACTCTGTAACTTCCTCCAGCCCTACTACTCTCCAAGATCTCTACATTCCTCCTATTCTGGCCTCTTGAGCATCCCTAATTTCCTTCGCCCCACTATTGGTGGCCGTGCCTTCAGCTGCTTAGGCCCTAGGTATGGAATTCTCTCCTTGGACCTCTCTGCTTCTCTACCTCTCTCTTCCTTTTAAGATGCATGTTAAAACCTACCTGTTTGACCATGCTTTTGGTCATCTGTCCTAATATCTCCTTATGTGGCTCGGTGTCAAATTTTGTCTGTTCCTGTGAAGCGCCTTGGAACATTTTACTATGTTAAAGGTGCTAGATAAATGCAAGTTGTTTATTCTCCTCCTGTTCCATTTTTGTTTTTGGGGAGATATTAAAAAACTCTCCTGCTGCATGTGAGGCATTTACAAATTCGTTGGGTTCAGATTTCAAGTGGATTTCTTGGGATACATTTATAATTTGGAACACTTCCAAAGTTTCTATGTATAATCCACGTGCATAGTTCTTGTATGAAATACAATGCTCCAGCTGATTGTTATAAACAAGAAGTGCTCAGTTCACCAAATCCTAACTGACTAATCAGCTGTTAGTTCTACTCGTGAATCTTTTCGCTGAGTGCTATAGCCAGGTGACAAGGACAAGTGATTTGTCACAGCATGACAATTGCAGGGCAGATCCTGTGACTTGTCAACAGTAACTACATAGGTTGTGATTTCTTGCCCGATTGTGCGATTTGAAGTCAATGAAAACACTAGTTTGAGATTGTCACTCCCGTTGAGTCCACTTAGGTCTCTAATCTCTGCACAATAACTGTTATAAGGATGCATTTCCCACTTGAGCATCTCTTTCCCCCCACCCGCCCCCCTGCATGCACTGGCCAATAAAATGTGCAGCAGGTTAGTTTTGCGTGGCAACTTTGAAAGCTGGCATGTTAATATTTTATTAGGGAGCTTGTGCATTATGGCGGCAGCCTAAATGAGAACTAGAAACAGGCACTTTTGGGGACTCCTGAGGTTTTGGCCAGCAAATTATTTTCATCTGAGCAAATCTTGCTACACCAGATAAGTGCAGAATCATCATGACTACTTTGCAGATGCAACGTCTTGGTAAACACATCATGATAAGCAAGCCCGTCATTCTGCAGATCTGCAGTCATTCTGCACATGTGTCAACTCAGTTCAGGAGAATAATATCCTATTAAGCTATTTTCCACAAATGGGGAATTTGCTGCACAGGTTACCTCCCATACCTAACCCCTGTTTTAAGCTGTTTTTGACATGAGAAATGACTTGCCTGATTGATAAGTGATATAGAAAATTAACTCATTGGTAGGTTAGTGTAAATAAACCATTGAGCGATGCGAGATGGCATAACTGCTGAGACCTACTACTACATTTTGTATTTATTTATTTATTAATACCATATCCAAGTCCTGTTGTCATTATTTCAAAAATAGTGTTTATTATCATTTTTAAGTTTTCTTTTTTTGGCCCAGAAATTGTGGTTGGAGGCTTCCTACGGGCAAATGTCTCCGACCTGAAAAATGTCTACGAATTTATCTGGTGGCCCTGGAGGTACGGAGACTTGTGGCCCTGGGCCACTACGCAAAGCACTGTGGAGAGGCCCACGTATCCCAGGGACATAAGCACTTCGCACGCATCCCTGGGATGACATGGGCTGGCCCAACCAATCAAAGTAGAGGGAATTCCCATTCATACTTATGGTGAGTTCCGTATATTGGAATCCACCATAAGTATGAATGGGGATTCCCCCCCCCCAAAAAAAACACACAAGCACCTAAAATAGATATATTTTGAAACGTCACATATTTAAAATTAACCAAAATGGAATTTAATTAATTATTTAAAAACAATAATTTATTTTTTGAAATATAAATTTGCATATTACGCCTGCTTTTATCAGTCGTAAGAATTTCAAGGACATTCACTGGGCAGGAGTTGGGCAAATAGCCCAAGTCGCTGCCCGCGAAGGTCCTTTACCTTCGGATGCATGCGATCTATCAAGAGGATTCTTGACCGACAGCAAGTTCCGGGTTTAGGCACATGCACTTCACGTGTCTAAACCTGGAACTTGCGGGGTCCTTACAGACACGAATTCAGGGCCAATGTCTTAAGTTACAGAAAGGTGGAGTGGCTGGTAGGAGATTTTGTTCGTGCTGTGACCTGTTTGATGTGACTATCATTCAGTTTGTGGGCTTCATGGGTTCATAACTGCATTGCACTCCGAAAGGCAGAATGCTTAAAGAAAAAGTAACCACCTTTTCCATCCTGCTGTTAGCTGGGAAGGGTTTGGGCATTTGTGGCAGGGTTGGAAAATAATTTCCCCAGTGGCATAGAAGATCTGTAATGTGTAAACCAGTGTTGCAATCCTCCTGGATGTGATATATAGCCAAAAGAGTACCTCATTCTCACCGCTGGCTTTAAACATCCTAGGAAAAACTGACAACTCAATTAGACCATAGAGATTCCATTCAGCATAGACTTTCACGATACATTTAGCTTTGTACATATCTCCAACTTTAAACGTGCAAACTTATTAATGGACTGCACTCATTTTAATTTAAATAAAGGATATCTGGTAATAAATAGTGTATTCATTTTTTTTGAAGGGCTTCATGGGTGGAGTTGCAGCTGGTTTCAATATTTTAGTTAAAAACTTGAATAGATAAGATCCAAGAGAAGTTTTAAAAAGTACAAGGTACAGTCTCCAAGCTTCAGCACTGTTGTCATGTGTAATGTCTGTAAGCTTGTTATGTTTTTAGCTCCACACTGTGGATGTGGACGTATTGTGTACTGCAATTGTAGAGTTAATAATAAACAGAACCAGGCTGTTCCGGAAGCTTCCGACAGAGCTGCCTGCCATGTTAGGAGCTGTGTGTACTGTGCTCTGTGATTATATCACATTTGGCGATGAGAGGGGATTTTTCGGATGATTTAAAGCTTAAATTTTGTTGGTGAAGGATTCAGCCAGCCGACAGAGAGACTTTGGAAGTTTCTGTCTTTGGAAAAAGCTACAAAAATCCAAGGTAAAATACAGCACACGGTGTGAACAGCTAGAGATTAAAATGGCAGTTGTAATGGGACATTTGGGTGAACATAGACACGACCGGGAACGTTTTAAAGCGTATGTGGATCGGCTAGAAATTTATTTCACTGCAAATAACATAATCAAAGTTCCAGACAATGCAGTCCAGAACCGGGCTGTGTTAGAACGTAAGAAAGCGATCTTCTTTTCAGTGGCAGGTCCGGCATTGTATGAAACCCTTGTAAATCTGCTTGTGCCTGACGAGCCAAAGGACACAATGCTTAAAGAGATTTTAACGAAGCTGGAACAGCACTATAACCCCAAACCGTTAGAAATTGCTGAAAGCTATCGTTTCGGAATTCGGAGTCAAAAGACTGATGAAAGTATCAGTGATTACATCGTAGCATTAAAAAAGCTATCGATGCACTGTAATTTTGGAAACTTTCAAAACCGAGCATTACGGGATCGTTTTGTTTGTGGGGTGAAAAATAATGCGATCAGAAGGAAGTTATTGACGACGGATGACTTGACTTTTGAGATTGTTTGTCAGACATGAAGGTCGATGGGCATGGCCGAACAATATTCTCGAGAATTAAATAATAATTACAGTCGTCAGTCAACCGAGGTAAATCACGTGCAGGTTCAAAGTAAAAGACGGTGGGGGCCCAAAGTCTCAGAAACTGGAAATTCTAACAGAGCGTCGAAGTCGTGCTATAGGTGCCTGGGACAACACATTGCTCAAAGTTGTCCATACGTGAAGGCAGAGTATTTCTTCTACAGAAAGACTGGGCATCTTGCAAAGGCATGCCGACTGAAGGGTAAATCAGTGTTCAAAGCTATGAGTAGAAATTCCAAGAGACTACATAGCATGGAAGAACAACAACAGGACGAGGAGATGTTAGTTACACATCATCAGGAGCATGAGGTTAACGGACAGCGATTCGGAAAATTTCAAAATCCAAATAGCTGTTGCAGGATTCAAGATACCAATGGAAATCGACACAGGTGAGTGTAGTACGGGAGTTGCTGTACCTCGACAAATTGCGTGATTTCCAACTGGAGAAATCCAAGATAGAGCTGCGAGGCTACTCGGGAGAGAAAATTCCTGTGGTAGGTCGTATCACCGTACCGGTGAAATATAAAGATCAATTTCAGAACTTGCCTCTAATAGTAGTGAAAGGAGACGAGCCTGCCTTACTAGGAAGAAATTGGTTGAGCTCACTGAAGCTGGATTGGAGTGAGATTTTCTGTGTGGAAGCGAGATTTTCATCAACTGATGAGGTTATCAAGAAGTATCCGAAGGTGTTCTGCAAAACGGGCAGTCCGATCCAAGGCTTCAAGGCGAGTGTCAGGGTACAGAAGGACGCTAGATCAGTTTACTACAAGGCACATTCCGTACCATATGCACTCAAGGAGAAAGTTGAGCAAGAACTCAAAAGACTAGAGACTGAGAACATTATTTGTAAGATAGATCGATGTAATTAGACTGCACCCATTGTTGTTGTACCTAAGTCCGATGGTAAGATAAGATTGTGTGGTGATTATAAAGTAACCGTAAACCAGAGTCTAGAGGGTAATGTCCCTAATACATTGCCGAATATAGAAGATTTGTTCACAACACTGACAGGTGGTCAGATCTTCTCAAAACTCGATCTTACGAATGCCTATTTACAGCTTGAACTAGATGAGGAGTCCAAGTCATGTTTGACTATAAATACTCATCTAGGCCTATATCAATTTAATAGGCTACCGTTTGGAGTGTCTTCTGCCCCTGCCATATTCCAAGGGGTGATGAACCAGATTTTGCAAGGTATTGAAGGGGTAGCATGTTATTTGGATGACATACTAATTTTAGCACCAAATAGGCAAATTCATAATAACATATTGAATTAAGTCCTCAAATGGCTAGAGAAGCACAGAGTACGAGTGTCTGCTCGTAAGTGTGAGTTATTTTAAAACTCAGTGGAGTACTTGGGAGTACAGAATAGATAAAGATGGTTTACATCCGATCAAGGAAAAACTGAATGCAATCAGAAATGCACCCACTCCCAGGAATGTCACTGAACTTCGTTCATTCTTGGGTCTTTTGAACTATTATGGGAAGTTCCTATCAAATTTGGCTACAGTATTACATCCACTGAATGAACTTTTGAAAAAACAGGTCCATTGAAAGTGGTCAAAAGAATGCGATATAGCATTCAAGAAGTGTAAAAGCAAATTACTAAAATGGTAGAGAGCACCATGTTAGTTCACTATGACATATCTAAGGAGATTAAGCTAGCATGTGATGCCCCTCCATATGGAGTTGGGGCAAAGATGTCTCATGTATCATGTAGTGGGGAGGAGAGACCAATTGCTTTCACTTCATGCACTCTCAGTGCCAGTGAGAGTAATTATGCGCACATTGAAAGGGAAGTGTTGGCATTAATTTTTGGGGTCAGGAAGTTTCACCATCGTTACGGACCATAAGCCCCTAACAGCAATCCTCCATTCAAAGTCCCCAATTCCAACATTAGCTGCAGCCCGAATGCAGAGATGGGCTTTGATTTTGTCAGCATATACATATGATATTGAACATAGACAATCAGCTGATCACAGTAATGCTGACGCAAATGTCTAGATTGCCTTTCCCATCACAAGTTACACCCGATAGGGAAGAAGTGTTTTATTTTTCATACATTGATGAACTGCCAGTCACAGCTGAAGAGATTGGGAGAGCAATCAAACGTGACCCAGTGATGTCAAAGGTGCATGAGTATATTGCAAATGGATGGCCAAACCAGGTAACAGACAAAGATACACATCCATTCTTCATTCGTAGGAATGAATTATCAGTCGATAAAGATTGTATCATGTGGGGTGCAAGAATGGTTATACCAAATAAATTCAGGTCCAAATTATTAGGAGACCTCCATGACCAGCACCTGGGAATGTGCTTGACCAAGAGTTTTGCACGCAGTTATTTATGGTGGCCAGGTCTTGATAAAGATATAGAGTACATCGTGAGTCAGTGTACAATATGTCAATCGGTAAGCAAGCTACCATCAGTGCCATTACAGCCATGGAAATGGTCTCCCAGGGTGTGGCAAAGGCTACACATTGATTTTGCTGAGTTAGAAGGACAACAATTGTTCATTGTGATTGATAGCCATTCGAAGTGGGTTGAGGTGTTCCCAATGTGGAAAATAACAAGTAATAAAACATTGGGCATTTTATGAAGATTATTTTCTTCATTTGGCCTCCCTGAAGAAATTGTTTCGGATAATGGACCACCATTTCGTTCAGAAGAATTTGCACAATTCACGAGCAAAAATGGTGTGAAACATATCAAGGTTCCACCATACCATCCTGCTTCAAATGGTGCAGCAGAGCGCACTGTACAAATTGTAAAACGTGCCATCATAAAACAAATGTTAGATCCAAATCCAAGGAAACGACAGTTGTCATTGGATCACAATTGGCTAATTTTTTGATTACATATCGAAATACTCCTCATACAACTACTGGTACAACACCAGCAGAGTTGTTTCTCAAGCGACAGCCACGAACCAGATTCTTGTTGTTAAAACCAAATTTGGCACAGTCCGTAGAAGAAACACAATTAAGACAGAAAGAGAATCCTGATAGAGGTAGAGTAAAAGAGAGAAGTGTGAAATTAAACCAGAAGGTGAGAGTGAAGAACCATCACCATAAATGGTTAAAGTGGTTACTAGGAAGAGTGGTGAAGATATGTGGTTCTCGCACATTTGGTAAAGATGTTTGATAATGGACAGGTTAGGTTTGTTCATATTGATATTTTACCTGCAGACATGAAAAGAGTTGAAGGTGGGAATGATTCAATTATTTCTGACTCATCAGATAGTTTTGATACACCAGTAGCAAATTCTAAATCCAATGTACTGGAAACAAATCCAGGAGAGAATCAGAATGAAAGTCTGAGTCCGAGTCAGGAAAACAAAGAGCCTGAAGTTAGAGTGAGTTCAAATGAAAATCAAGGAAATTCCGTGGAGGAAAACGTTCCTCAGGATGAGCCTCGAATGAGTGTGAAATCGACACCATGGTTGGAAGGTTCTGTTCGAGAGCGAAGGTATCCTCTTCCAAACAGAAAACAAGTGGTAAAGTTAAATTTGTAAATATGGTATAAAAAAAAAGTCTATATCCCGTGTTATGTATAAACATGAAAGTTATGTATGATGTTTGTTATAATAACTTCTTCATTAAGGAGGGAGAAGTGTTAATGTCTGTAAGCTTGTAATGTTTGTAGCTCCACATTGTGGATGTGGACGTATTGTGTACTGCAACTGCAGAGTTAATAATAAACAGAACCAGGCTGTTCTGGAGGCTTCCGACAGAGCTGCCTGCCATGTTAGGAGCTGTGTGTGCTGTGCTCTGTGAATATATCACATCATGAACTTGATGCAAAACATGCACTGGTCTTTTTGTTTCATCAAGAATATATTCCAAAAGTTATTAGAAGACTAGTGGCCGGATTTTGCTGTAAAAATAATGCTGAGGCTAACAGTACTCACCGTTATTAAAGTGGAAATCGGACAGCAACTTCCAGTGACCGCACTTGTGCAGTTAAACGCAGAAATCAGGAAGTTGCTGTCTGAGTTGTCCTGCTCCTCCAGAAGCTGCGCTATACCGGTACCTCAGCGAGAGAATCAACATTGAAATATATGGAATAGTATGAAGCTTCGATACTTCTAGATACCCACTAAACTTGCCAGAAAAAGTTAGGGCTTGTCTATTACGGCAACAGCATGATGAGTCTTAATTATTGTCAAGCCACCTCTCTGGCACTCAAAATTAACTTTTACAAGTACAGAGTTTCATTCCTTCAGATTTTAATTATAGTTAGACATTTTTTTTAAACTCTCACTTTTTCTTTCTCTTTTATCGCTCTCTTAATCCCATCTTTCTTTCCCTCTTTATTTTGCTTTCTGTACATGAGTTTATATTAAATTAACTATTCGAACTTACACTTCCTGATTCATACTCTGTGCTGCTCATGAACAGTTCTTCAATCTGATTGGTTAAGGAGATACACAGTTGCTTGCTCTGTTCCCACATCTTTCAGATCCCCTGTATGGGGCGCTGCGTTGAAATGGCTCTCTAGTCATAGCAAGTTTCAGTGCAAAATCCGTGGGCAATGAACGGCTGGCAGCATATGTTCTCCACTGGCTGCCATTGTGTATAATATTTGTCCGATAGTCAGACTCAGCATTCAAAAGTACTCATTGCCTAAATACTTGATCCATTGTTTGTCAAGCACTCTGTAATGTCTTGAGGATGTGATAAGCTGTTATTAAAAAATACAAGTTTGTTCTTAATTGGTTATTGTAATGTTTGGCCTACCTTAGATGCATTTAATCACAGTGTGATCTCACTAAATTTGTGGCTATTCAAATAGTAATTTTGGGTTTGCTAGGTTTGGGGAATGATCCTAAGCTGCTTTCTGTGCACTAATTTTAAGAATTGTATTAGATGCTATGATTATTCAATTAGTCGCCCATGGAATATTCAAGTTTGAAAGATTAATTTTTTCCTAAAGCAAACCATGAAAGTTTTCTCTTTTTAATTTTTAGTAACTCCTTTATTACGGATCTCTCTGGAAAAATGTTGTTTTGTACAATAGGCTATAGTTTAAAACTTCCATTGTTGCTTTTTCTCAGTAATGCATACAAGTATTAGAACATCAAATACTTCATGAAAGCAGAATAGACATTTTTTTGCACAAAGTATTATATACGGTAACCAAACAGCCTTTTTTTTAATTAAAGTTCAGTGTTAACTGATAAATGGTTAAGTGTTTTACCATGTACAGTGAAGTTATTCAAACATTAGAACTGATGAGTGACCTCAGAAGGTCAAATATGTAAGAGGTATCAAATCTCCAGTTGCCCCAAGTTATGTATTTTTTTTAATTAAGAAAAGGAATGTTTGAGCTGATGTGCTGTCAATAGATAGCGCAAATAGTGTCACCTGATGATAGTAAAAGGATACAATTCTCTTCACCACACCCCCTTTCGACATGAACTGTCCTAATATTTTGTTTTATAAAATAACTAGCCCTATTTGCACCCATGTTGGGAGAACACTTTGTGGTGTCAGTAATCTGATTTAGCTATCGGGTCCTATGGGTTTGTTGCACACGTATTTGAGTCTAATCGAGAGACCCAAGATTTCTGAACACATGGTCGCAATTATTGAAACTGAAGGTCTATGGGATTCCATTTATTAAAGACTCTCAAATATGTCATTCAATATGATTGATGTGGTAAAGCATTTCTGTGTAGAATTTTGTTTCAATTTGAACAAAGATTCTGTGTTTCCAGAAAAAGTTTTTGACATTTGCATTATTTTTCAAATGTCTCTCTCTATGAAATACAGCACTGCAGTTGTCATCTGATAAGCAGTGAGCTGCAGGGGCCATCTACTTGACATGACCAGAAGGGAGTATTAGTACAACTCCCTCTGGCTTCCTTTAGAATTAAAAAAAATAAAGTATTGGAGAAGCTATTTGTTGTGAAAACTTAACAATCCAAGGAAAACGTTCTCACAATTATATTGCTCCCACAAAGTACAGATGTTAAAAATAATGTGTCCGTGTCAGCAACCTGTGTTTGCACCATTTCAAGCATTTGAATTGGAATTGCTCTATATTTTCACTTTGTTAAAATCAAGACACATCGCCCAGTCACGCTCCACCTTGTTCTTTTTCGGGATCTCAAAATTGTGAAGCTCCTTACTTTCCTCAGCCTACAATCTGCAGATTTAAAAGTCTTAAAACCCACGCTTGGTATCACGTAATCACTAAGTCTTAATTTTTCTCACCTCTGCTAATCTTTTGAAAACACTGGTGTACTCTTGTGCAATGGGTCTTGGCCCCTTCATCTACGTTTTCGGGGGCAAAAATATAATAGGTCACAGAGCCACAGGGTGTATAATTAGTTCCCACCCAAGGCGTTCTTTCATCAGTCAAACCTTTTCGCAAGTATTGAGGTGAACAGCTATGAAGAACTTCTCAGCGAGAGGAGATCCCACAAGTAGCAATAAAATAAATGACTAGTTTATCCATTTTAGGTTGAGGGATATGTATTGGCCAGGACACTGGAAGATCTCCTCCTCTTCGGATGGTGCCGTGGGATCCGTAATGTCCACCTGAGAGGGCAGATGGGGCCTCAGTTTAACATCTCATCCAAAGATCGTGCTTCTGAAAGTGCAGCACTCCCTCAGAATGACCCAAAGTGCTTTACAGCCTATGATGTACTTTTGAAGTGTAGTCATTGTTGTAATGTAGGAAATGCGGCAGTCAATTTGCGCACCGCCAGCTCCTACAGACAGCAATGTGATTGCGACAGATCATTTGTACTTAGTAATGTTGGTTGAACGATAGTTATTGGCCAGTGCACCAGGGAGAACACCTCTGTTCTTCTTCGAAATAGTGTCATAGGACCTTTTACATCCGCTTGAGAGTGCAGACGGGACTTCAGTTTAACGTCTCATCCGAAATATGGCACTTACGACAGTGCAGCGATTCCCTCAGTACTGCACCAGTGAGTCCGCTTAGATTATGCGCTCAAGTCTCTGGAGTGGAACTTGAACCAACAACCTTCTGACACCAAGGCAAGAGTGTTACCAACTGAGCCAGGACTGTCGGCTAAAGATAATAATTGGAATCGTTTTTAATTTGTTTCTGTCATATCTTGCTTAATTAGCTGAAACAACATGGAGACCGACATTAATTATGTTGTCATAAACAGACACAGATCTTTTGAATTTGCTAACATTGTTATTTTATTGAGTTTTCAGCTAAGGAAATGTTAAATAGAAATTTTGAATAGGTGAACATGTGCTCCAGTATTACAAACCGGTTTTGTATAAACTGAAATGTATGTCGACATTCTCGGAGTGTGCAAGGAAAAGCGCAAACATCTTGCAATAAAAATTTTTTTTTTTTAAATTAAAAGTAGTTATCATTTTTACCATTCTGCACTGTTTATAACATAAGAACATAAGAATTAGGAACGGGAGTAGGCCATCTAGCCCCTCGAGCCTGCTCCGCCATTCAACAAGATCATGGCTGATCTGGCCATGGACTCAGCTCCACTTACCCGCCCGCTCCCCATAACCCTTAATTCCCTTATTGGTTAAAAATCTATCTATCTGTGATTTGAATACATTCAATGAGCTTAGCCTCAACTGCTTCCTTGGGCAGCGAATTCCACAGATTCACAACCCTCTGGGAGAAGAAATTCCTTCTCAACTCGGTTTTAAATTGGCTCCCCCATATTTTGAGGCTGTGCCCCCTAGTTCTAGTCTCCCCGACCAGTGGAAACAATCTCTCTGCCTCTATCTTGTCTATCCTTTTCATTATTTTAAATGTTTCTATAAGATCACCCCTCATCCTTCTGAACTCCCAACGAGTAAAGACCCAGTCTACTCAATCTATCATCATAAGGTAACCCCCTCATCTCCGGAATCAGCCTCGTGAATCGTCTCTGTACCCCCTCCAAAGCTAGTATATCCTTCCTTAAGTAAGGTGACCAAAACTGCACGCAGTACTCCAGGTGCGGCCTCACCAATACCCTATACAGTTGCAGCAGGACCTCCCTGCTTTTGTACTCCAACCCTCTCGCAATGAAGGCCAACATTCCATTCGCCTTCCTGATTACCTGCTGCACCTGCAAATTAACTTTTTGTGATTCATGCACAAGGAGGCCGTCCGGACACGCCATGGCGTACCATCTTGCCGTCCGGAGTAGGCGGGGGTCCCCGATGGAGGGCACTCTACGCAGGGGTCCTCCCACTTTTCATCGGGGACTTGGCCTGGAGGGTGGTGCACGGAGCAGTGCCGTGCAACAAATTTTTAAGCCGGTTCACGGACTCCCAGGCCGCCTGCAATTTCTGCGGTCTGGAGGAGTCCGTGTTCCATGTTTTTATTGAGTGCACGAGGTTGCAGCCCCTGTTCCATTATTTGAAGGGGCTGCTCCTGAAATTCTGGCTGCACTTCAGTCCCACTCTCCTGATCTTTGGGCACCCTGTGCGGAGGGGAGCGGGTAGGTCCGAAGGCCTCCTCGTAGGACTGCTCCTGGGCACGGCCAAGGGTGCCATCAGCCGGTCCAGGCAGCGGGCAGTCGAGGGGGTCGTTCAACCTGACTGCCTGCCTCTCTTCCGCTCTTACATCCGGTCCAGGGTGTCCTTGGAGATGGAGCACGCGGTGTCCACCGGTACGCTCGCGGCCTTCCGCGAGAGGTGGGCACCGGAGGGACTGGAGTGCATCATCATGCCCGGCAACCAAATTTTAATTTGATTTTACGTTTTTAAGTTTAATTTGTTTTAATTGCCGGTGCTTTTAGTGTCCCCCTTCCCTTTTATAGGGGGCACTGGGGAAAATTGTGATTTTAGTGCCCAAAAAAAAAACCAAAAAAAGAAAAACACAAAAAAAAAACAAAAAAAAGGGGGGAAAAAAAAAGGGCCTTGTAAATGTCTGGAGTGTCACCCAGGTCGGGTGGCACCGTTTAATGTTTTATGTTTTGCAGGTGAACTCCAAAAAGAGTTTCATGCACAAGGACCCCCAGGTCCCTCTGCACCGCAGCATGTTGTAATTTCTCCCCATTCAAATAATATTCCCTTTTAGTGTTTTTTTTCCCAAGTTGGATAACCTCACACTTTCCGACATTGTATTCCATCTGCCAAACCTTAGCCCATTCGCTTAACCTATCTAAATCTCTTTGCAGCCTCTCTGTGTCCTCTACACAACCCGCTTTCCCACTAATCTTTGTGTCATCTGCAAATTTTGTTGCACTACACTCTGTCCCCTCTTCCAGGTCATCTATGTATATTATAAACAGTTGTGGTCCCAGCACCGATCCCTGTGGCACACCACTAACCACTGATTTCCAACCCGAAAAGGACCCATTTATCCCGACTCTCTGCTTTCTGTTAGCCAGCCAATTCTCTATCCACGCTAATACATTTCCTCTGACTCCGCGTACCTTTATCTTCTGCAGTAACCTTTTGTGTGGCACCTTATCGAATGCCTTTTGGAAATCTAAATACACCACAGCCATCGGTACACCTCTGTCCACCATGCTCGTTATATCCTCAAAGAATTCCAGTAAATTAGTTAAACATGATTTCCCCTTCATGAATCCATGTAGCGTCTGCTTGATTGCACTATTCCTATCTAGATGTCCCGCTATTTCTTCCTTAATGATAGCTTCAAGCATTTTCCCCATGACAGATGTTAAACTAACCGGCCTATAGTTACCTGCCTTTTGTCTGCCCCCTTTTTTAAACAGAGGCATTACATTAGCTGCTTTCCAATCCGCTGGTACCTCCCCAGAGTCCAGAGAATTTTGGTAGATTATAACGAATGCATCTGCTATAACTTCCGCCATCTCTTTTAATACCCTGGGATGCATTTCATCAGGACCAGGGACATGTCTACCTTGAGTCCCATTAGCCTGTCCAGCACTACCCCCCTAGTGATAGTGATTGTCTCAAGGTCATCCCTTCCCACATTCCTGTGACCAGCAATTTTTGGCATGGTTTTTGTGTCTTCCACTGTGAAGACCGAAGCAAAATTATTGTTTAAGGTCTCAGCCATTTCCACATTTCCCATTATTAAATCCCCCTTCTCATCTTCTCAGGGACCAACATTTACTTTAGTCACTCTTTTCCATTTTATATATCTGTAAAAGCTTTTACTATCTGTTTTTATGTTTTGCGCAAGTTTACTTTCGTAATCTATCTTTCCTTTCTTTATTGCTTTCTTAGTCATTCTTTGCTGTCGTTTAAAATTTTCCCAATCTTCTAATTTCCCACTAACCTTGGCCACCTTATACACATTGGTTTTTAATTTGATACTCTCCTTTATTTCCTTGGTTATCCATGGCTGGTTATCCCTTCTCTTACTGCCCTTCTTTTTCACTGGAATATATTTTTGTTGAGCACTATGAAAGAGCTCCTTAAAAGTCCTCCACTGTTCCTCAATTGTGCCACCGTTTAGTCTGTGTTTCCAGTCTACTTTAGCCAACTCTGCCCTCATCCCACTTTAGTCCCCTTTGTTTAAGCATAGTACGCTCATTTGAGACACTACTTCCTCACCCTCAATCTGTATTACAAATTCAACCATACTGTGATCACTCATTCCGAGAGGATCTTTTACTAGGAGATCGTTTATTATTCCTGTCTCATTACACAGGACCAGATCTAAGATAGCTTGCTCCCTTGTAGGTTCTGTAACATACTGTTCTAAGAAACAATCCCGTATGCATTCTACGAATTCTTCAAGGCTACCCCGTGCGATTTGATTTGACCAATCGATATGTAGGTTAAAATCCCCCATGATTACTGCCGTTCCTTTTTTACATTATTCCCTTGATTATTGCCCGCCCCACTGTGAAGTTATTATTTGGGGGCCTTTCAACTACGCCCACCAGTGACTTTTTCCCCTTACGATCTCTAATCTCCACCCACAATGATTCAACATTTTGTTCATTAGAGCCAATATTGTCTCTCACAACTGCCCTGATATCTTCCTTTATTAACAGAGCTACCCCACCTCCTTTCCCTTCTTTTCTATCTTTCCGAATCGTCAGATACCCCTGTATCTTTAATTCCCATTCTTGGCCATCCTGCAACCACGTTTCTGTAATTACCACCAAATCATACCCATTTGTAATGATTTGTGCCGTCAACTCATTTACTTTATTTCGAATGCTTCGTGCGTTTAGGTAGAGTGTTTTAATCCTAGTTTTTAAACCATGATTTTTAGTTTTGACCCCTCCTGCAGCCCCTTTATATTCATACATATTGTCCCGTCCTATCACCCAGTTGAGCAGCAACTGCTCAAAAACATTGGGCTCAATTTTCCACAAGCCCGTTTTCTTGTGTAGCGCCCATTTTTTTAGACCAGAAATGCGGCAGAAATATTTTGCCAAAGTTTCCTCGATGTATAATTCCAATTTGTTGCCGCGCTGCGTGTTCAGTTGCCTTGGGGGGTGGAATCTGCTGTCTGCGGCAAAAACCGAAGCTGCACCTTCTGTGCATGCGCGAAGAAAAAAGTTCCGTTTTTGATGCCGTTCCAATGGCTCAGTACAGCTCGGATTTGGCAGTTGGCCATTTTTGAAGAGCCAGTTGTGCATGACACAAGGAGTGCTGTGAGAAAGAGCATTCGAAAAATCGCAGCTGGAGCAATACAAGATGCAAGGACCAAGAATTTCTTATAGGAAGAAGTGGAGGCACTAGTTACTGTGATGAGAACAGACGGCAGGAGCTGGACACCAGCAGAAGTTCCACCCAAAGAAATGAAGAAACGCTGGAACCAAGTTGCAGAATATGACGGCGCAATATGGAGGCCAGTGTAAAAAGAAGTGGCAGGACCTTGGTCAAGTAGTTAGTGTAAGTAATATTTTCATTTATTCAATGGAATTGCAATTGTAAATGTGACCAGCTGTATATGTCCCACCCAGCAGAAAGAAACCCTCTCTAAAAAGTTGCATTTTCATCTTTGCAGAGGAAGGTGGCACATAATAAAAGGGAAAGAACTCGGAAAGGAGGAGGCCCAGCAAATCTGCACCAACTGACACCCTTGGAAGAGAGGGTCGCTGCTTTGATGGGTCCTGCCTGGAGAAAAGCAATCAGTACTGCACAAGCTGGGCCCACACGCGAGGGAGAGGGTAAGTCTTGCAAATTCATCATTGTCCTTCAAATCAGCTTGCTGCCTGGCGTGTGATGGTGAGCCTACTCATGCCACCCACCCTGTTCCCTCCTTTGTTGCTAACCATTTGACTGTTCTATTATCTTTTGCAGAACTTGAGGCCAACCCTGACGATGCAGAAGATGATTCAGACGAGGACGAGCCTCAAGAGGAGAACATCTTCCGATCCAACCCTCCAGACCAAGAACATGGGGGTGAGGGGGAGGGGATGTAGCTGGATGAAGCTCCCACTGTTGTACTGACTTTGTAGGAGGTGCCGCTCATGGAGGTGACAGCTCCTTCCGTGACTAGTGGTTTGAGTGTTGGTGGGACATTCCATGGTTTCACACCTTCCGAGGTTGCGGGTTCCAGTAGTGTATTGCAGCAAGGCACACCCAGGGCCCCACCATCCCAGGCTGTGGTTTGGGTGCGAGCCACAGCTGTGGGGAGGAGGGGAAGGAGAGCTCGACTACGCTCTCCTGAGGTGCAGGATCTAACAGATGTGGTTCAGATAATGTCATTGAGTGCGGAGAGCATTGACCTTACCTGATCACTCCTGGACGCCATGAATGGGGTGAGTGATGAGGTAGCGGGACTATCGGGAGAAGTAACAGCAATGACACGAAGGTATCCGGGACCATCAGTGAGGGACTAGTGAGCATGAAGGAGGAATGTCAGAGGTAGTGCAAACCACGTCACTGATCATAAGGGAGGGAATATTGCAGGTCGTTGAGACACTGTCAGGGCGCATGAGGGACGGCATGTTGGAGTTAGCTGCTGCAATAAGGGAACACGCCCAGACCCGCGAATCAACTGTCACTCCCACTCCAATCCCCACACCAGCCTCTGAAGAACCCAAAGCCAGGCCCTCCAACTTGCTCTCTGGGCCCTGCAACTTGCTGCCTGACGCTGACGACCCCACCCTCAAGAGGTGCACAGTACCTGAGATGTTAGAAAGACTAATCTTGGTATCAAGCCCAGAAACACTGTGCCACCACCTGTGGGCAGGGGTGCTGGAGTGTCAAAGACCAAGCACAGCGGGCGGTCTTAGAATAAGGGGGATGAGAGATAAGTGCAGCCTTTCTTTGCTGCTGTTGTTATTGTTACTGTTGTAACTGTTCTCAAATTAAAAGTTTTTTGTAAGTTATGTACATTTACAAGTTTATAAGCACTCTTAAAGTTTTTAAGTGACCTTAAAGAGTGATATTAAAGTAAAGTTTGATACAAGAATAATTTTATTTAAGTTAAGGACATTGTAAACTTTTGAATAAAATATATCTTACATTAAAACTGAATAATGTTCCATTAACACAACACAACATTACAGAACAGCTCCAAACAGTAAACATATCCATGTGGAATAGTTGTCGCTTAGCCCTCAGGCATCATTAAAGCGTTCACGGATGAGCTGCTGGCGCAAGAAACATAGAAAATAGAAGCAGTTGTAAGCCATTCAGCACTTCGAGTCTGCACCGCCATTCAATATGATCATGGCTAATTCTCTATCTCAACACCACATTCCCGCTTTTTCCCCATACCCTTTGATGCCTTTTATTTCTAGAAATCTATCTATCTTCCTCTTAAATATATTCAGTGATTTGGCCTCCACAGCCTTCTGTGGTAGAGAATTCCACAGGTTCACCACCCTCTGAGTGAAAAAAAATTCTCCTCATCTCGGTCCTAAATTTCCTACTCCATATCCTGAGACTGTGATCCCTTGTCTCTAGACTTCCCAGCCAGGGGAAACATCCTCCCCGCATCCAGTCTTTCCAACCCAGTCAGAATTGTATACATTTCAATGAGATCCCCTCTCATTCTTCTAAATTCTAGTGAATACAGGTCTAGTCGACCCAATCTCTCCTCATACGACAGTCCTGTCATCCGAGGAATCAGTCTGGTGAACCTTCGCTGCACTCCCTCTATGGCAAATATATCCTTTCTTAGGTAAGGAAACCAAAATTGCACACAATACTCCAGGTGCGGTCTCACGAAGTCCCTGTATAACTGTGGTAAGACATCCTTGCTCCTGTACTCAAATCTTCTTGCAATGAAGGCCAACATATCATTTGCCTTCCTAACTGCTTGCTGCACCTGCATGTTTGCTTTCAATGACTGGTGTACAAGGACACCCAGGTCCCTCTGTACACCGACACTTCCCTAGCTATCACCATTTAAATAATATGTTTTTCCTTATGTTTTTCCTACCAAAGTGGATAACTTCACATTTATCCACGTTATGCTGCATCTGCCAGGTGTTTGCCCACTCACTCAACCTATCTAAATCGCCTTGCAGCGTCTTTGCATCCTCCTCACAACTCACAATCCCACCTAGTTTTGTGTCGTCAGCAAACTTGGAAATATTACATCTGGTTCCCTCATCCAAATCATATACAATAAATATATATATATATATATAAAAAAGTGAATAGCTGGAGCCCAAGCACTGATCCCTGTGGTACCCCACGAGCCAGTGCCCGCCACCATGAAAAAGACCCATTTATTCCTACTTTTTCCTGTCTGTCAACCAATTTTCAATCCATGCCAATACATTACCCCCAATCCTATGTGCTTTAATTTTGCACACTAACCTCTTGGCCCCAAGTTTCCACACGCAGCAAAACAGGCGCCCCTCCGAGCTGGGCGCCCATTTTTCGCGCCGAAAACGGCGCCTGAAAAAAACGCGCTATTCTTGAGCGCTTTGCAGCTCGATGTGTGCTTGGCGCGGCGCCCAGGGGGCGGAGCCTACCACTTGCGCCGATTTTGTAAGTAGGAGGGGGCGGGTACCATTTAAATGAGTTTTTTTCGTGCCGACAACCCTGCGCGTGCGCGTTGGAGCGTTCGCGCACGCGCAGTGTGAAGGAAGCATTGGCACTCGGCCATTTTTGTAGTTCTTTGCAGCTGTTCATTTTTTTATCATTTTTTAATAAAAGCACATTGTCCTTCCATGATCAGCACTGAGGCTTCTTGCAGCAGTGAGAAGGCTGCAGGAAGCCTCAGAAGTTGAGGCAGCCGTTTCCCGACGGGCCCGACTGACGGCAGGGGGGCCTCCCCCTCCTGCCGTCGGGAATGGCTGCCTCAACTTCTGAGGCTTCCTGCAGCCTTCCCCCCCCCCCCCCCCTCCCACCGCCGGCGGGAACGGCTGCTGCCGTCGGTCGGTTGGGCCCTCACTGCGTTTCCCCCCCCCCGCGGGAACGGTTGCTGCCGTCGGTCGGTCGGGCCCTCACAGCGTTTCCCCCCCCACCGCGGGAAAGGCTGCCTCCTCCCTGCCTTTCCCCCCACTGCCGTCGGGAACGGCTGCCTCAACTTGTGAGGCTTCCTGCAGCATTCTCCCTGCCTGAAGCACTTTCACACAGGTAGGAAGATGGTTTATTTAATCTTTGCTTATAAATTTTTATTCAGATTGGATTTATTTGTATAATATTTGTATAAGTATAACTAAGGATTTATTGTAGAATTTAATGACTTCCCTCCCCCCCCCCCCCCACCTCGTTCCGGACGCCTAATTTGTAACCTGCGGCTGATTTTTTAATGTGTAGACGAGGTTTTTTCAGGCCTACAAAAATCTTCACTTGCTCCATTCTAAGTTAGTTTGGAGTACGTTTTCACTGTGGAAACTTTCAAATCAGGCGTCAGTGGCTGGACACGCCCCCTTTTGAAAAAAAAATTCTGTTCAAAAGTGAAACTGTTCTAAATGACTAGAACTGCAGAAAACTTAAATGTGGAGAATTGCGATTTCTAAGATACTCCGTTCTCCACCAGTTGCTCCTAAAAATCAGGAGCAAATCATGTGGAAACTTGGGCCCCTTATGTGGGACTTTATCAAAGGCCTTTTGAAAATTCAAATACACTACATCCACTGGTTCTCCCTTATCTGTTATATCAGTTACATCCTCAAAAAACTCCAGCAGGTTTGTCAAACATGATTTTCCTTTCATAAATCCATGTTGACTTTATTTAATCCCGTTGATATTATCTAAGTGTGCCATTATCACATCCTTTATAATTGACTCAAGCATTTTCCTTACTACTGATGTCAGGCTAACCGGTCTGTAGTTCCCCGTTTTCTCTCTCCTTTTTTAAATAGTGGGGTTACATTTGCCACCCTCCAATCTGCAGGAACTGTTCCATAATCGATAGAATTTTGGAATATGACAACCAATGCATCTACTATTTCCGTGGCTACCTCTTTTAGTACTCTGGGATGCAAATCATCAGGTCTTGGGAATTTATCGGCCTTCAGTACCATTAGTTTCTCCAGCACTATTTTCTTACTAATAATCATTTCCTTTAATTCCTCTTGCTCACTCGACCCTTGGTTTCCTTGCATTTCTAGGATGTTATTTGTGTCCTCTTCCGTGAAGACAGAACTGAAGTATTTATTTAATTGTTCTGCCATTTCCTTGTTCCCCATTACAAATTCTCCCGTTTCTGTCTGTAAAGGACCTACATTTGTCTTCAGTAATCTTTTTTCTTTTTACGTACTTGTAGAAACTTTTGCAGTCGGTTTTTATGTTCCTTGCAAGTTTACTATCGTACTCTCATTACTCTATTTTTCCCCTCTTAATCAATCTCTTGGTCCTTTTTTGCTGAATTCTAAACTGCTCCCAATCCTCAGGCTTGCTACTTTATCTGGCAGCTTTGTATAACTCCTCTTTGGATCTAATACTATCCTTAATTTCTTTTGTTAGCCATGGTTGGGCCACTTTTCCTTTTGTGTTTTTACGCCAGAAAGGAATGTATAACTGTTGCAATTCATGCATTCGTTCCTTAAATATTAGCCATTGCCTATTCATCGTCATGTCTTTTAATGAATCTTCCCAATCTATCATAGCCAATTCATTCCTCATACCTTCGTAGTTTCCTTTGTTTAGATTTAGGACCCTAGTTTCGGATTGGACTTTCCATCGTAATAAAGAATTCAATCATGTTATGGTCACTCTTTCCGAAAGGACCCCGCACAACAAGACTGTTAATTAACCCCTTATCATTATACAATACCCAATCTAGGATAGCCTGTTCCCTAGTATACTCAACATACTGGTCTAAAAAACCATCTCGTACACACTCCAGGAATTCATCTGCCACAGTATTATTACTAATTTGGTTTGGCCAGTCTATATGTAGATTAAAGTCACCTACGATTACTGTAGTATCCTTGCTACGTGCATCTCTAATTTCCTGTTTGATGCCGTCCCCTACACTACCGCTACTGTTTGGAGGCCTATAGACAACTCCCGCCAATGTTTTCTGCCCCTTGGTGTCCTTAGCTCAACCCAGACTGATTCTACATCTTGATTTTCTGAGCCAACATCCTTTCTCACTATTGCTCTGATTTCGTCCTTTACTAATAACGCCATGCTCAAGCAATCGTTAAAGGGGCACGATGGCCTGTCCTCCTCCGCCGTCGTGCTCCAGCCTCAGGCACTTGCATAGCTTACTCATCCTCGTCATCCTGCTCGTCACCTGCATCTTCCACGTCATTATCATCAGCCACTCTCACCGCAGGTGGGTCTTCCACTACCAGGTGCTGCTGTCTAATGATGGCTAAGGCATGCAGCACGCAGCACACAACAGTGAACTGACCGACAATCTCAGGGGAGTACAGCAAGTAGCCTCCGGAATAGTCCAGGAATCGGAAACGCAGTTTCAATATACCAGTGGTCCTCTCAATGATGCTGCACATCGCAATATGCGACATGTTGTATTGACGATCAGCTTCCGTCTGGGTTACGCATCATGAGTCAGGTGGCAAGGCCGTACCCTTTGTCTCCCAGTAACCAGCTCTACCCTTTTGTCTGCTGCTGCTGAAACATGGCAGATATAACGCTGTCACATCATGGGTGCTGCCAGGGTATCTTGCATCAACTGACATGATGCATGTCGTCACACACGAGCTGCATTTTTAATGGAGTGGAAGCCTTTTCTGTTCCTGTACATCTCGGAATCCTTCAGAGGTACTCGCAAGGCGATGTGGGTACAATCAACGCAGCCCTGTACAATTGGGAAGCCAACAATCCTGGAGAAGCTCACAGCCCTGTCATGGATTGCTTGGGCGGTCATGGAGAACTTTATGAAGTCATTCCTATGCGCGTACAGTGCAGCTGTGACCTGGCAAATGGAGACATGTGTTGCATGTTGAAAGATCCCCAGTTGTAGCTTGAAACGATCCGGAGGCATAGAATGAAAGTGTAGCTGTAACCTTCACTTCAACTGACAAAGCAATCCTCCTGTTACTTCTAGGTCGTAGGTATGCTTTGACCAACTCACAGATCACAGTTACAACTTCTTTGCGGAAACGCAGCCTTCTGACACGGTCTGCATCACTCAGGTGGAGGTACGAATGCCTGTCTCGATGTACCCGAGGTGGGTAAGGCCTCCTGCCCAATACCCTACGGACTCCGATGTTCCTGATGCAATGAAGTTCTCTTTTTTTTACTCACTCACACGCCACCACCGAACGTCTTGAAGCACCATGATGCAGAAGGCTTGTACAGGTATGGCATTGTCAGTATTGCCCCCATACTTAAATTTAACCTTTAAAAGAAGCTCAAAACAGCAGGTTCGCAGCTGTGCCTCTTCAGGTCTGTATGGATGGACTGTGACTTCTCTCTCTCTCTCCTCCACCCCCCCCTTTACTAATTGGAGCCTTGTGACTTCTCTCTCTCTCGCTCCTCCCCGCTACCCCCCTTTACTAATTGGAATCTTGTGACTTCTCTCTCTCCCTCCCCCTCCCCGGGCTCCAAGCCTTCCGATCGGCACCTCGCTCTCTCCCGCCCCCCCTCCCCTTCCCCCCCCCCCCCCCCCAACGGCTTGTTTTGTAGCCGAGCCCCTGTGTCCGGGCACGGGGCCGATTCTGCCGGCCAAACCTACGACCCTCCAGCCTGCTTCAAGACGTTCGGTGGTGACGTGTGAGTGAGTTTTTAAAAAAAATGAGAGAACTTCTAAAATCCAACAAACTTACACTTCTACGTTGACCGATTTTTAAAAAAAGTGGAACTTTATTATTGATTTTGACAGTGTTCTTGACTCCCTCTAAAACCTTCGATTTAAAAACAATGCTGTCTTTCAGCACAGATTTGTGAATGTGCGCTGGTTTTCTTAACTGACCAGAAGGTTTTTCGGGAGTGGCCAGATACGTCAACCTTAGAGAAAAAAATTTTGGCCAAACGGCGAACAATTGACATGAGGGAACCCCCCATAACGTAAAATAAAACTGGCCTAGAAAAATCGTAAGTTATGCCGACACAGATCGCAGGGGGAAACTTTGAAAAAAATAAATACGCCCCAAAAAATGGCGCAAATGAACGGGGAAAATTGAGCCCATTAATTGTATGGATTTTAAAAACGTGTTCTGTACAGAGTAACGAGCATTGATCACTAAAATAATGTTACCTATTTGCAAAGCTTTTCATACGTTAAGTTAGCTTTATACAAAGCATGCTGTTATGATTTTGTGTTTTGCTTTGTGTTTCTAAAGCAAGTTAATTTTATTGCATGATCTATGGCTGTGTTTTTCCCCAAACCGCACTGACTTCTAGCATTAACTGACATTGAGTTGTTAGCTAAAGAAATATTATGTAGACATTTTGAATAGGCCAAAACATGCTCCAGTATAACAAATGGATCTCAGTGGCATTGGCAATTTGGGAACAGGTTATCCACTTGCTCTCGCTCCTAGCCCTGGCCGAAGAGCTTGCCGGTCCCGGTTCCCTCTCTCTCTTTCCCCCCCCCCCCCCCACCCCCCACCACCCCAAGCCCCGAGTGCCTTGCCGGCCAGGTCCCCCACCCCTACCCCTGGCCGAAGGGCTTGCTGGTCCACTCCCTAGGCCGACCCTGGCCCCAAGTTCTGGGCCGGTCTGCTCCTCCGCTCCTAGCCCTGGCCAAAGAGCCTGCGGTCCGCTTCCCCGCCCCTATCCCAGGCCAAATAGCCTCCTCCCTCCCGGTCCCCTCACCTAACTGCTCCCGAAAGGCTTCCCCACACCCCCTCTCTCCTCTCTCTTACCTTTCCTGCTGCTGCTATCTGGGCATCTGCTGCACTGACCTGCGCCAATTTCTTTAACTCTCCAGAAGGTTTTTCTGCAGAGGCCACATACACTAGCTTAAACAGAACTGGAGTAACTCTCAGCTGGCCAAACTTGCCTAAATGGCCAGAATTGGCGTGGGTGGCAGGTTACGCCCCTTTGGCTGAAAAAAAAAGGACCTAAAAAAATCGTAACTAACTGAGTTAAGCTGGTGCAAATTGATTGGAGAAACTGTGGTTTTTAACTTGGGCCAGAAAAAGCAGCCTGCTCAAAATAAATGGTGCAAATCACTGAGGAAAATTGAGCCCATTGTCTGTAGCCCATGGGTTTCCTTTCTGTATTATGCTTAGTTTAAAATAGGTCCTCTTTAAAAACAAATACTACATTCAAACTGGAAGCTGCACATTCATTATAATTGTCTACAGTTAAGATGGCTATAAAAACTCACTGACAAAAGAAAGCGTTCTTAATATGCTGATATTTTAAGTTGTTGAGAAAAAATGACATTCAATTAACCTAATCGGGAAGGTTGCTTGCTTTGAAATGGCTGTTGTCAGAATGGATCAGGGCCACACCTAAGCCGCTGGCAGCTTGAAAGTGCAATTGTAAGTGAGTTGGGGTCGAGTTTGTTCCAGGGGTGGATACAGAAGCAAGTGGGGTTGGAAGGGGTTAGGGGGATGTGGGTGGTAAGGTATACAAATGAATGTTTGGGGATGACTTTGTCTGTAATCAAGACCATTTGAGCAGAGAGGCACATGAAATGGTGAGGCCATGAATAGGAATATGAATAGAAGAGTTTATGTGCAGGGTGAGGTTTAGGGAGAGCAGACCCTCCTGCGGCATTAACGAACACCTCATGACTCTTCGACTCACCCTATCCCGGAACCAATGCGCCACAGTCATCAGTGCATATGCCCCAACACTCGATGCAACGGATGAGACCAAAGAGGGTTTTTATTCCAACCACGAAACATCCCTGTCTCCGCGGGCGACAAACTGATCCTCCTAGGTGACTTCAACGGCAGGGTCGGAAAAGACAGAGCCCTCTGAAGAAGCGTGATTGGCAGGGGGTAGGGAAAGCCAACTCCAGCAGTACTCTACTCCTGACAAAATGTGTAGAACATGAACTTCTCATCACCAACACCCTGTTCCGCCAGAGGGACAAATACAAAGCATCGTGGCAACACCCGCGCTCCAAGCACTGGCACCTGCTCGACTATGTCATCATCCGAGCCAGGGATCGCAAGGATGTGCGCATCACCCGCGCCATGACAGGAGCTGACGACTGCTGGATGGACCGTCGCCTAATCCGATCCATTATCGACATTAACATAGCCCCAGAGCGGAGGGACAGCAGAAGCAGTGCTGCAGAAAAGTCAATGCCGGGGCACTTAAAGACCCAGCTAAGAGAGCCCTATACAGCCAGCGCCTCACAGCTAACCTGGCGTGCCTTGATGACCCTGAGATGCTGAATGCCCACAGCGCTTGGTCTGCCCTCCAGGCCTCCATAACCAGTGCCTGCGAAGAGACACTTGGTCTCTCAACCAGAAAACACCAGGACTGTTTTGATGAGAATGATGAGGAGATCCAAGAACTAATAGATCGCAAACGCAGAGCATTTCTAAGCCTCAAGCAACAACCCAACTCGGGAGCTGCAAAGCAACATTACAGGCGGCTCAAGGCTGAGGCCCAACAAAAAACCCGGGACCTAAAGAACAAGTAGTGGATGGAGAAAGCACAGGAGATACAACAACTGGCCGACAGCCATGATGTGCGAGGATTCTTCATCGCAGTCAAGACCACCTACGATCCAAACTTCCAAGGCCCCACCCCACTGCTGGCCAAGAACGGGGAAACACTCATCAAGGACACTGAGGCAGTCAGGGCCCGCTGGAAGGAGCACTTCGAAGATCTCCTCAACCGAGACTCTGCCTTTGACTTGAGTGTTTGCGACTCCATCCCGCAGCATGCGACCTGCCCTCACCTCAGTGAAAGCCCAATGCTGCACGAGGTAGGAAAAGCCATAAGACAGCTCAAGAACTACAAGACTACAGGAGCCGATGGAATCCCTGCTGAGGCGCTAAAATATGGCGGAGAGGCGCTGTTGGCGCAGTTACATGACCTCATCTCTCTCATCTGGAGGGAGGAGAGCATGCAGTGATCGTGACCATCTTTAAAAAAGCGGACAAGTCCGACTGCGACAATTACAGGGGAATCTCCTTGCTAACAGCCACTGGGAAAGTTGTCGCTAGAGTTCTCCTCAACCGTCTTATGACTGTGGCTGAGGAGCTCCTCCCGGATTTCGTCTCCTACGGGGCACAACGGACATTATCTTTGCAGTGCAACAGCTGCAGGAATAATGCAGGGAGCAGCGCCAGCCCTTATTCATGGCCTTTTTCGACCTTACAAAGGCCTTTGACACTGTCAACCGCGAGGGTCTATGGAGCGTCCTCCTCCGTTTCGGATGCCCCCAAAAGTTTGGCAACATCCTTCGCCTGCTCCACGACAAAATGCAGGCCGTGATCCTTACCAACGGATCCATTACAGACCCAATCCACGTCCGGACTGGGGTCAAACATGGCTGCGTCATTGCTCCAACCCTCTTCTCAATCTTCCTCGCTGCCATGCTCCACCTCACAGTCAACAAGCTCCCCGCTGGAGTGGAACTAAACTACAGAACCAGTGGGAAGCTGTTTAACCTTCGCCGCCTCCAGACCAGCTCCAAGATCACCCCAACCTCTGTCGTTGAGCTGCACTACGCGGAGGACGCCTGCGTCTGCGCACATTCTGAGGCTGAACTCCAGGATATAGTCGACGTATTTACTGAGGCATACGAAAGCATAGGCCTTACGCTAAACATCCGTAAGACAAAGATCCTCCACCAGCCTGCCCTCGCCGCACAGCACTGCCCCCCAGTCATCAAGATCCACGGCGCCGCCCTCGATAACGTGGACCATTTCCCATACCTCGGGAGCCTCTTATCAACAAGGGCAGACGTTGATGAGATTCAACAACGCCTCCAGTGCGCCAGTGCAGCCTTCGGCCGCCTGAGGAAAAGAATGTTCGAAGACAGGCCCTCAAAACTACCACCAAGCTCATGGTCTACAGGGCTGTAGTAATACTCACCCTCTTGTATGGCTCAGAGGCATGGACCATGTACCGTAGACACCTCAAGTCGCTGAAGATATATCACCAACGATGTCTCCGCAAGAACCTACAAATCCCCTGGGAGGACGGCGCACCAACATCAGCGTCCTCATCCAGGCTAACATCCCCGGCATTGAAGCACTGACCACACTCGATCGGCTCCGCTGGGCAGGCCACATAGTTTGCATGCCAGACACGAGACTCCCAAAGCAAGTGCTATATGCGGAGCTCCTTCACGGCAAACGAGCCAAAGGTGGGCAGTGGAAACGTTACAAGGGACACCCTCAAAGCCTCCCTGATAAAGTGCGACATCCCCACTGACACCTGGGAGTGCTGGCCAAAGAACGCCGTAAGTGGAGAAAGTGCATCCGGGAGAGCGCTGGGCACTTTGAGTCTCAACGCCAAGAGCATGCAGAAATCAAGCGCAGGCAGCGGAAAAAGCGTGCAGCAAACCAGTCCCACCCACCCCTTCCCTCAACGACTATCTGTCCCACCTGTGGGAGAGTCTGTGGCTCTCGTATTGGAATGTTCAGCCACCAAAGAACTCACTTCAGGAGTGGAAGCAAGTCTTCCTCGATTCTGAGGGACTGCCTATGATGATGATGATTAGGGAGAACTGTGAAATCAAAGGAGAGAGGGCAAGGTGAAGTGCGATGGAGATTTAAATCACCGAGGATGAGGAGCCGCTGAGGGAGTTGAGGGATGAGATCTCGGGGAGAAACTTGTGATGGCGCTTGGCGAGGCAGTAGAGAATAAGGATTTTAAAGGAGAGTTGAGAGGGGTTGGAATAAGATGAGCTGGTCAAAGATGGAGAAAGTTCCAGAGGAGAAGAGGGAGAGACCAAGATGTGATTTGGTGATCAGGGCCACCCTGCAGGTGTTTCGGCAAAACAGGTGATGAAAAATATACTCCGGCAGTGAGGTTTCAGTAAAGAGCAAGGTGCCGCCACCTATGAGCCATGTTTCACTTAAAGGCATGATGCCAATCATCTACAATAAGGTCATGACTGCCAAGGACCTTGTTAACGTATGAACAGATATTCTGACGGGAAATACGGAGAGGGGTGGTGATTGTTCATTTGCGGGCAGAATCTGTGGAGGCAACGTTGGTGTAGTGAGTGGGACGGGGAGGAGGTTGGCAAGATTTTTCCACAACGGGTGTCCTGGGTAGAAAGGTTGGGGAGAGTGGAGGATAGGGCAGTTGGGGTTGCTGCTCTTAAGGAGGTTGCAAAAGATGCA